>NC_085141.1:76593997-76906691 GCF_024139115.2 Armigeres subalbatus | reverse complement strand
AATTCAATAGGACTGATGAAATAATGGATAAAACGCCGTTGGCTGGGCTGTCTGACTGACGGATGCTCATCCCCGGTGGTTCAAGCTGCGATTGCCGCCTGCTGGATTGTTCTAAAGGGCGCGTTGGCTCGGATTGCTGCACAGAAGGTGGGTAGCCATTGGCCTGGCTTGTGCTGCTGCCCTACACAGACAGATCGATCGAAGCCTATTGTCTGTTTGTGTCATTGGCGTGCAGTTCACCGGCTTCCGCTCGCTGAGTAGTGATTCGATTTATAGCTGAGCTGAGATTTATTTATTTACCAAGCCAACAATCGAAACGTTTTCGATTCAGTTATATATCTCAATTGCAGAGAAGCTGGACAAGAGTTATCAAGGTGAATGCTTAATTTTCCAGCTCGTCTGGTTGGATGCACTAAGAGTTTAAGGAAAACCTTAAGAATGCAAATGTACCAAGTGTTTGAATGATTACTACACCTAAAAAACAAATCTGACAATGATTGTATAAAATCTGGGCATATACAATTTTGTAAGCTTTTTATACAAATATTGTATTAAAATAATACAAATCTGTAGTATTTTAATACAACAATTGTATTGAAATCTTCCGAAATTGTATATGCCCAATTAATTGATTTCTGAAATGCACTGCAGTGCAGATGCTTGCTTTCTGATTCAGGGCATCAACAAATACGACATGCATAGGAAAATCTGTACATTCTCAGTGAGACAAGTCAATGTTGAATTTAAGTAAAACAATCTCCGGTAGGGTTATGGTTTATTCTGACAACAGGTGTCCCTATCTCGTCCTAGTTTGAGAAAACCAACGAAAGAAGTATTCCCTGAAAAATACATTTTTCTTCATTTGCTCACCAACTCATGACTATTTTTCAGTCAAAATGTGTCAGAAATGTGTCAAAGCGTCAAAATGAATTTTCTCCTAAATCTGGAGATGATAGTATATGCATGAATATTACTGGTTGAAAACAAGAACTGCACTGCAGATTTAGTCCTAAATTTATTAAATAATCTATTCTTAGCATTCCGAAACATGTAATTTAAGAAAGTTTCTTGACAACAAATCGGATATAAAATTTGTAAGTGGAAAGTCTTTTCATGTCTAGATAATTTCTTCATGATATTCTCCACTGTCACACCGCATAATATTGTTCCCAAATCCAATGAGCATGAAAATTGTATGGATGACGAAGAAACGATTTATGCAGGGGAATGATTCGGCACTTCATCTCATAGCTCCCATTTCCATCCCATCAAAAACAAAGCAAATGAAAAGGTAGCTTTATTTTTATTTTACGTGAGTTTTTATCAGCAGTGAGCACGCATGTTAGCAAAAGAAGCGTATTTGCTTTGTTTTGTGAAGAGATGAACTCTTCTGCATTCAGTAAGTTGGAAAACTTAGACACCGTATGTATCCGACAGAATGGGCTTTCGCGCTGTGAGATGGGGAATTAGTTTTGGAGTAAAATGCTTGTATTTTACGGAATCGATAAAAATGATGTTTGTTTGCGCCCAAATCGCAAATCAGTTCCGATTTACTCATAGCCTCAAGTCCAGAAGCAGCAACCTTTATACAGGTAGAAAAAAAAGTTAATTGGAGATGCGGGTGCATCGATCCACAATACCCTCTCACATATGCTAATGAGCGCTCTACCATCTAGGCTACATCCCCTGATGACGGTGAAGCGTAAAACACCATACTTAAGCACAGATTCCTAACAAAGGCATTTGCTACAATGCAATACATAAAATCAGATTCAGATTCAATTGCTTTTAACGCTGCGACAGCGTGAGTGTTAAGTTCAATAAACCTTGGTGCTTTCTGTAGCAAGAACCATGGACAAAAATGGAAATACTTCAACCATCCTCCGCCACGCTTGCCCACTCTGCGCAAAGACAGAGTTGGTGTTTCCCTCTCCATCTACATATTATGTTGTTTGTCTCGAGTACGTTTGTCGAGCAAACAATCGAACTTCTTCAGATTTGTTTATTTTAATTTCGATAGTTCACGCTAATCGAGTAATTAGTATTCAAAACATTATGATACTTACCATTTTGTGTCTAATAGATGGATTTTATTTATTAAATAATTTGATTAGCAAAATAAAATTAATTGGAAAAAATTTACTCCATCTCCCGCCAGCTCCCTATGTTCGTCCCATCAAAGCTCAAAAGCAATCAAAAGGAATTTATGGTTTGTTTCCTTATTTTCATTATATTTTTTCAACAGTGAGTATCGCTGTTAGCATAAAAATGAAGTAACGAAAGTACATTGCTGTATTTTACCTTTTGTTTTACGATGGTGAATATGTTCGGTAAAGAAAGTAGGCGGAAAACAATTGCGATTCCTACTATAAGGATTTATAAATTGAACACGATGAAATGCGAAATTATAATTCAAAATGAGAATTTAAAAATCTGGGCCTGAAACTCCTTAGGATTTAGAACCGGGACCTCTCGCTTTTAAAGCGAGAATCCTTACCCCCTGAACCACATTGAGCCGCATGCCGGATCGATGGAACGAAAGTTTTTATCAAATCATAATTCGCGTATGGCCATCACAGAATTTCCAATCAGTCAATTGGCATTATGGAGCGAACGCAGACAAAAGAAAGAGAGCTGATGCCATAAATTACAAGCCGAACATCGAGACTAGTTTTGCTTCCCACACGAACACATTTCACTCCGCAAAATTGGTTCGAGACAAAATGCTGCATGATTCAGGGATTCGTTTTATACTTGGTGAGTATGTTCTTATCTGCTTGCGATGATGTGGTGATAAATCATAGGACGAGTAAAAGCGCAACAACAAATCAAAACTTGAAACCAGCTTAACAAACGGCTGATGGATTCGTCTGATTTGTGTGAGGGCTTCAGACAATCTTTACTGCTTGTCACCATATGAAAATCGCATGGACCAGCTCTGGTTTTGAGGGGTGTGAACTGTTCTTTGAAATAATTTATGATTTTCGTCTCTTTGATAAATCCGTCCAATCACTGGTGAGTCCCACACAGCTCTACTAACTTATACTTCTCATTTTCTAAAGTTTATTAAGACGATTCTTTTTACGTTTGTACAATAGTAAAATCTATCAGCAATGTACCGCTTACTTGATCGCATATTTGTAACACTCGCATTTTTGTTCACTTTGTAAAAAGCCTGTGAATCTTTCAGAAAGCACAATCTACTGCATCTAATCCCACAACAGTAAAATTGGCTTTATGGAGCAATCCAAAATTACAGCCAACAGCTTTGAGGGGTATCCCAGAAGTGTGACGAAAATCCATACACCACAAATTTTAGAAGTGATTCATACCAAAAGAAGTGTGACGTAGGGGAGGGGGAGTTAAAATGGCCAATTTTGCGTTACGTAATTAATGAATCTTCCTTATTATCTTAGCTTTGATCTATGTGGTATGTACTGGGGAAATGATTGAAGGTTTGCAGTGAGGACCGACCGACGATTTTACAAAATCAACCATAATGCAAATGTGTATAAATATGCGATCATGGCGGCGAAGTTTAGTGGTATTCTCAGAGTGTAAAAGCCTATAATGAATATTTTGTTTACATTCTTGCTCAGATTTTTGTAATGACCTTGAATCTAAGTTGGGTAAAAAACACTTTTGTTTGGTTGTCATTTTGTTGTATTATTTTTGGATTATTAATTTATGATTCTGTTATTTATAAACTATAATCGATTTAATTTATATCCAGTTCAGGTATTTACTCAATAATAAAACACTTTAATTATGCTGCTCGATGTTTTTTGCCACTTTTCAGCTTCGAAGCTATGTTCATCTGGAGCATCTTTGCTCCTGCTTATTCTTGTTGTTTAAAAAGAAAAACACATTAAAAATTTATGAAATTTCGTATTATTCAACTTTAAATACTCATTTTTTCTATTTGTATTACTGATTGGTTGGTTCGGTTAAGTATAGTTTACTCCGGCTGACTATTTATTTGGTAATTGCTGTTACTGACCGTACGGTAATTAATCATATTTTACTGAGTGGTCCTCATGTCAGAACTGAGCATTCCGTATCTTAAATCGCGTGCAATATCTGTTATACATATCTGTTTAAACTTTTAAATTTTACATTCCAATTGCCATCATCGTGTGAATGATTGGTGAACTTCTATCTGTGATATCCCAGATCATCTTCCGTCGTCTGTCACCATTAGTGAACGAGTTCGTGGGAAGATTATCAAGCCAACTTCTGTTGACCAGCCGTTCGACAACGGACAGATCTTTACTGTACGCATATCGCTTTAAAAATGCCGTGAATACCAGAGTCCCAACGCACCATCCTGTTCGATTGATTTCAAGGCGGCATACGACAATATATAGACCGCAATGAGCTATGGAAAATTATGGACGAGAACAGCTTCCTGGGAAGCTTACCAGACAATCAAAGCAACGGTGGATGGTGTGCGCAAAACTGTGTGAAGATTTCGGGCTGAACACTCCAGCTCGTTCGAATCGCGCCGGGGACTAAAAGACAAGGTGATGGACTTTCTCGTGCCTGTTGTTCAACATTGCGCTAGAAGGTGTCATGCGGAGAGCCGGGTGTAACAGCCGGGGTACGATTTTCAACAGATCCAGTCAATTTATTTGTTTCGCGGATGACATGGACATTGTCGGCCGAACATTTGCAAAGGTGGCAGAACTGTACACCCGCCTGAAACGTGAAGCAACAAAGTTGGACTGGTGGTGGAATGCGTCAAAGACAAAGTACATGCTTGTACGGGCGGAACCAGGCGCGACCAGGGCCCGCCTGGCATGCAGTGTTACGATAGACGGGATACCTTCGAGGGTGGTCAGGAATTCATCTACCTCGGATCCTTACCTAACGGCTGACAACAACGTTAGTCGTGAAATACGAAGGCGCATCATCTGTGGAAGTCGGGCCTACTACGGGCTCCAGAAGAAACTGCGGTCGAAAAGATTCGCCACCGCACCAAATGTATCCTGTACAAGACGCTTATAAGACCGGTAGTCCTCTACGGACATGAAACATGGATAATGCTCGAGGAGGACTTTAAGCACTCGGGTATTCGAGAAACAGGTGCTTAGGACAATCTTTGGCGGTGTGCAGTAAGACGGTGTGTGGCGGCGAAGAATGAACCATGAGCTCGCCCAACACCACAGCGAACCCAGTATCCAGAAGGTGGCTAAAGCCGGAAGGGTACGATGGGCAGGACATGTTGCAAGAATGCCGGACAGCAACCCTGCAAAGATGGTGTTCGCTTCCGATCCGGCAGGTACGAGACGGCGTGGAGCGCAGCGAGCGAGATGGAGCAGACCAGATGCAAAATGACTTGGCGAGCGTGGGGGCGTATCCGAGGATGGAGAGATGCGGCCTCGAACCGAGTATTGTGGCGTCAAATTGTTGATTCAGTGTTATCTGTTTAGATGTACACTAAATAAATGAATGAACTTCTATCTACTTATACATTTCAAGATGCGCTTCAAATGGGTTTAACCCTTTATGAGGCAGAAAAAATAAGACAAAGAATCAACAAAAACAACAATAAGACATCATGTTTACATGGTATTATAATCAAATAGGTAAATGTTTGTTATACAATCAACAGTTCAGGAACATTGAAAAATTGGTGGCATGGCATTGTAGTTGTCACTGCCTTGAAAGCACAACGAAATTGGTAGCATTGTGTTTGCCACTGCCTTGCAAGCGCTGTTTCACTAACAAATACTCACTTCCCACTTGATACTGCCGATATCTCACTACTCAGCAATCTCTTCAAACATCTCATTTCTTAATTATATTTTTTCACTATTCACTTCAAACATCTCACTTCTCACTTCACTTAAAAAAGAAACCAATTTTAACTAGGGGAAATGTTCCGATCTCCATCTCACTGTACATATATCCATCTCATCGCTAAACAAAGAAATACTTACGGCACCAAATTCGTCGCTTCCTTTTTTCAACATGCGTGCTCACTGCTGAAAAAAATCACAAAAATAATGAACAAACCAAATTCCTTTCCATTGCTTTGTTTTTGATGGGATGGAAATAGGAGCTATGAGATGAAGTGGTGAACTGTTCCCCTATTCAGCCAAACGGCGTTCGACCATATGACCGTTTCGTCCAAATAGCATTCTCCATATTATATTCTCCATGATGTTTTGGAAAAAATAAAAATATATGTCTCCTCTATCTCGATACCCCCCTAATTCGATTGTCCCTTCAATATCGAGTAAGGGAGAGTTCACTGTATGAAGCAAAGGATTCAAACAAATCAAAACAAAATGCGTTGCACTTTTTAAGGAAGAATCGTATTATTCGTCAAAACCACATAAACCGAATATACAAGTATGGCAAATAATTTTCCGAGCAAATCATTACATAATCTAACAGAGGAGATTCAACAGAATTAATATCAATGGAAAAAATATTTCTTCGACGGTTTTTTTTTATCGAATTTTGTTTGAAAATTTGAAAATTTGGCTCTTTTTGTTCTGTTCAATATAGTTACCAATATTCCAAAGTATGTCCTATAGAAATTTTGAAGGATTAAAGCGGCAGATTAAAAAACTTCTTATAGAAACTGTAAAGATTTTCCGGAGAATTCTCCGGGAAAATTTCGAAGATTTCCCATTGAGATCCAGAGAAGTTCTCTTGGAAATCAAATTCTCGGCCGGAGAAAAGCTGTTTGGCCAAAAGCCATTTGACCGAAGATGTCATTTTGCCGATACGGACATATAGCTGAAAATGTCGCTTGACCAAAAAGATTATTAGGTTGAAAATACCGTTTGGCCGAAATGGTCGTTCGGTAGAAAGGGCTGAAAATAACATTTGACGTAAAGGGGTCATTTGGTCGCAAAAGTCGTTTGATCGAAAATTCCACTGTGCCGAACATGTCATATGGCCAAACATGTCGTTTGTCTAAATTGGCCATTTGGCTGAAATAGTCGTTTGGCAGAAATAGCCATTTTGTTGAACTTTTGACCGCATAGGCCATCTGACCAAAACTGTTATTTAGCCGAACGAATCATACACGTCGATTACTGAATGCGTCATATGGTCAAAAATGTCGTTCAAACGAACAACAATGAATGTCAAAAGTGTGGAGTGATAAATGATAAAAGTGTGTAAAGTAAGAAACATGAGAAATCGGAAACGGGAAAAGAGTGAGCAGTGAGAAGTGAGATGTCTCCCTTCCCAACTTTAAGTTCTTACTTTTCACTTTTAATGTCTCAGAAAAAGTGCGCCAAAAGTGCGACAAACGCCGCCGCCGATTGCCGAGAATTTTCGGACCGACGCACACCTGCCGAGATTTCTTTCCAATAGACGTTTCATTGCTAAAATTCTGTGAATAATTTGTTGAGATTCAGCAGATAATTTGCAAAAAAATAGCCATCAAGCGTCATTTCTACAGGCATAATCAGTTTTCAATTTTTTGTTCTATTTTTAAATTCATACATCAGCTTATATTTCTTTTTCAAACACTGATTGTTCGTTTACCCGTTTATCGATTTATTTAGCTACTTGTGCTTCTATTAACTTATTTTTATGCATTGACTGATTTATCTCATGTATTGGTGATCATTTCAGGCTATTGCACTTTGGCACAAACCCTTAAAGCAGCAATTGCATCTTCAAGTTTAATTACAACTAGCTGCATAGTAAATTTTCGAGTGAGCACACGATTACGGTCGAGTTATGGCAAAATAATGGTTCTACCTTTGGTTTTGAAGCCTTTGCCGAGAATTGAACCTGGAAATACCATTCGTAACCCTATTGTTCGTTGCCGATTGAATCATGGTAATTTAATTATTTATTTTTTAATTTATTTGCTGTTGTAAATAATTACATTCAATGCAAAAAAGTATCTGGGCTCAACCGGGATTTGAACCCGGGACCTCTCGCACCCAAAGCGAGAATCATACCCCTAGACCATTGAGCCGCTTGTGCATTGGGGTCCAAAATCTATCACTGGTGCATTGCTCACTAGATTAACTGTAAAACAATTTTTAGAAAATCCTTTACAAAAAGTATAGTTGGAGATGCGGGGCATCGATCCCCGTACCTCTCACATGCTAAGCGAGCGCTCTACCATCTGAGCTACATCCCCGTGGTGGTTTCCGTTTCATCAGTAACATATATTACGATTGATTTGATGACAAACCGAGATAATCATCCAATTCAACAAAGCATAGGGAATCGACAGGTTTTACTTACAGGAGACTATAGCTTGACATACCCCGTTAAACAAGAATTCACCGGCACTAATAATAATGCACTAATAGTTTCATGCTTATACTTGTTTCAGTTTCAATATGTGATAGCAAATTCTGAAGTTAGCGCAACGGTTTATAGTTGAGTTTTGACTAAATCAATGCCCATTTTATTGAGGTTTAAGCATATCTCTATCTACAGGAAAATATTTGGCAAAAAATAATGATAAAAAATATTAGGATTTCTTAATATTTGAAAAATTCAAAAATCATTTATTCGCATCATTATACGAGTTGTAGTAATTTACTGTGAATTACTTTTTTTGCAGTATCTCTCCTAATTACATTAAACAGTAACTTAACCATGAGCAACAGTGCATGATACCTTTAAAGGAAAACATAAATAGTTTCTGATGGAAATATCTCTAGTTGCGAGCCTCAGGCAAAAGTAAGAAATCACCATTTCGACTTCTTCTAGTCTATATAGAATATCTGTGTTAGACGCTAGACCAAAGAACAAGTAGACCAACATGTGAAAAGGACGTAACAGCAAAAATTTATTCTTTGCGGTTCCTCGTCTACATACATTGCTATATACATGGAGAAAGATCCGGGAAGAATAAGTTTTGGCTGTTCCGTCCTTTTCAAATGTTGGTCTAGTAGTAACCCGGAAACGATAAAAATCAATAATTCAAAAAAAACATCACGCTCTCGCCTCGATCCACAAATTGCTGTGAATCCTACAACCGATAGCAACAACAATTTTCCTTCTAGACGCTGGGATCTGAGAGGCTGACGAAAGCTCTGCTGTTGGTTGAGGGTGTCTAAAGAGAGTGAGCGAACCAGTCAGTCAGTCAGATGTAGCAAAACGCAATATCACAGAAAGCTAAGCCAGCAGGGCCTGATGGGTTGGAAATCGTCGCTATTAGCTGTAGATGTCTTCGTTTCGGTTGGTTACAACATCCATCCGGAAGTGTCGTGTTTCTGTAGGCATGGATACAGGAAGGGGGAAAGTGAATTCAATGACGGACGGGCATTCATAGTGCTGCTGGTGCAGGCATGCATACAAAGTGGAGAGAATCCGCGTATCAGTTGCAACCCCCGACAAGCACGGACTAAGCTGTAGTCACGATTATGCTTTGATGAGCTCATTCGGGTTAATGATGACAGCCAAACTGCACTGAAAGCTCAGTTGTATTAGTAAACAGATTAGAGATTTCAATTGAGTTATAATAATTCCATATGTAGGTGAGGCGCCAGCATGTTGCTCTAAAGAGGGCATATGTATAATACGCTAAAGTATACGTAAAAGCTAATGTTCGCTCCAAAAATAAAGTTTTTATGGAAGGCCCGGAGACCCACAGTTTTATTACCGATCGAATCACTTCGACAAATTGAGGTGATGTCTGTGTGTGCGCAAGCACATCTCACTCATTTTAGGTACTTATCCTTGACCGATTTACTCGCAACAAGCTGTATTCGAGGTGGAAAATTTGCCGGATCGGACTATGGGCTCCAAAGTTATGGCCAAACAATTTTCACTCATATTTTGATCACATTTGCTCACAACAAGTTGTTTTCGACGCGGAATCCAGTCTCGTTATTTTCTTTTAAAAATTGACTGGATTGGAATGTGGGTTCCGACATTGTGACTAAAATACATTTCTTTACATAAAAAAACGTGGAAAAAAATCTCACCCATTTTTTGGGTACTTATCCTTGATCAATTTGCTCACAACAAGTTGAATTCGACGTAGAATACTGTTCAATTGTTTTCTATTGAAAATTGGGCTGATCGGACTATAGGATCAGAAGTGATGGCCAAAATACATATTTTTACGCATGAAAGACGTAGAAAAGTCTAGCCAATTTTTCAGTCATTTACATTAGCCGATTAGCTCTCAACAAGGGGAATTCTGTCCCATTGCTTCCTATTGATAATTGGAGTAAATTGACTATGGGCTCGAACGTTTTGGCCAAAAATAAACTTTTTTCAAGTGCACCGATGACCCATTTTTCATTCGCAATATGCATTTAAAAATTCACTTATCCTTCATGACACTCGTATAGGATCCTGTTCCATTGTTTCCTACTAGAAAGGTGCAAGATCGTACATCGGAGGGATATGTAAAATGTGTTTCAAAAATTCATTTTTTTCCTTTTTTCATTATTTTATTATTGTCCTTAACCGATTTATTGAAACAAGTTGTATTTAACGATGCTCTACCCATGATCGCATATTTGTAACACTCACTTTTTTGTTCATCATGTAGAAAGCCTGCGAATCGTCCTGAAAGCTCCATTTAGTGCATCTAATCCCCCAACAGTAAAATAGGCTTTACTATCTTGCTTATATGTGGTAAGCTGGAAATGATTGAGTTTGTGGGGAAGATTGACAAACGATTTATAAAATCAACCAAAATGCAAATGTTACAAATATGCGATCATGGGCAGTGCTGTCCCACGGTACTTTGGGACAGTATTATTCCATAAAGGAGAGGCAGAGAGTGTTCATGGAAGTGAGCGTTTTCAAATTACGTTTATTTATCCTCAATTTATCGATTAATACCGTTTAATACTTAAATTCCGAACATATTCCAAGCAACAACGTTAAAGTGCTCTAAAACTGAAATATCTATCAGTTTTACGTACAGAGAATAACAATTACAAACGAATTCAATAATTTGTGGAGAAAATACACGAATAAAGTTAAAATGGCGAGTGTTCAGAATATGAGTCATGCCCACCCAAGTAACCACTAAGCCGTGAAAATCAACTTCAATTCGGTTTTATAGTCGCATTTAAAGCATGGTCAACAGTGCTATTAAGACCTAAATAAAGCTTTAGTGCTGCTCAAAAGCCGCTTTTGGCGAATTATTTGGCTGATATACTGCATGCCCCTACCAATTTTCCGCGCCCATGCCAGAAATGTCAAAATTTTTAGACGAGTGGAAAACGGAAAAAATAAAAGTGAAATGAAAAATATTTAATTTACATTTTGATGCGTTCTTTCCTTTTTCTTCCCGTTGGGGGCTCGATGATTTTTTTGCTAATTATTCCCAACCTCGGTCTTGAACTTGTGTTGGGTAGAAGGATTTGGTTTATGTTGGCTGCGTGAGTTTACCATTTGATCCATCTCCGAACTGAGTGTTTGTATTGCTGAGATGGGGGGATAAACAGAAAGATTCCCTTTAAATCGGCATCAAGAGCAACAAATGATAAAAAATAGAAAGGGAAACATGATTCCGCAATTAAAAATTTACGAAACTTTTTGCATGAAGCCTATAAAATATACCGTTCCGGTGTCGATCAACTTCACTAGTTGCAGAATGAATCCACAGCCAGGTTCACAGCATATGAAACATATAACCGGCATTTTCCCTTCAATAGTTTTCATACATATGTCTAATCATATAATAATATTGTTATTACTGAATAGAATAATAGGTGTTCGAAAACAATCCCTGTTACATGCGAGCGAAAGAGACAACTATGGTCGATATTGTTATTGATTTCACCTAAACGTCATAGATGTTAGCTCTAAATTGGCAAAGGTGGTTCTTTTAATCGGCTTGAATTAACCAGGGCCTATTAGCTTCACAACGAAGCGTTATATACCGATATACGGCTTCTTCTGCTGCTTGAGGCTTATATGGCCAATAAGCATTTGATAAACTTATATAGAACTTATAGGAACTACAATGCCGTTATAAAGTTTAGATAGGGCTTATTTAAATGCTTAATGGTTACCTGGGCAGGATTTGAGCTCCATAATCGTCGGTCATGGGCGATGTTCCTCCAGTTACCTAGTTATTTAAATTCCACTAGTAACGGAGTTATAGCTATAGTTTCAGTAACTTAGACTAAATGATAACAAAATCCCAATCATTTAGTTTAAGCTACTGCAACTAGCGCTATAACTCCGTTATTAGTTGAATTCTTACAACAAACCATTAGGCAGAGTTGTAGAAAAACCTTCGTACTAGATATCCACCAAACAACACATTTTGGAATTCAGCTTCTGGAATGAGTTATTGACAAACTACTAAATAATCGAAAGCAAATTACTAAATGATCGATAACATCCTTGGCTGAAACATGAGAAATGTAGGAAAAGTTACAAAGTACAAGAATGAAATGGGCCTGCGTATGAGGCAGAAATGGTAGCCATCTGACTACTTAGCACATTTTTCTGAACACATTGGTTTTCAAACCACAAATAACTGTAAACGACGACACTTTTAAGTTCCACATATCCTGAGATATTTAACAAAAATAGTTGACCCATATATCAGCAGCACCCAGCGGATGTAATCCAAACTGTACAGTTTTTCAGTATATTGTTTTTCTTCCTCGAACAGCTGTGTAGAAGACGGCCACTCTCTAATATCACAGATCCATGGATATATAACCGAACTGGTGGTCTCACATGCACTAGCACTACTCTGCGGATGAATTT
This sequence comes from Armigeres subalbatus, assembly GCF_024139115.2. Taxonomy (NCBI): domain Eukaryota; kingdom Metazoa; phylum Arthropoda; class Insecta; order Diptera; family Culicidae; genus Armigeres; species Armigeres subalbatus. The sequence continues at coordinate 76,894,010 of NC_085141.1, read as the reverse complement.
TAAACTGAACAACTTGTCAACATATTGGTTTACAATCTTCCAACAACTTTGTGGAAGACGGCAATTTTGAAAATCCCATAGATCCCGAGGTATCAAGCTAAACTGATCTCTCATATACACTAGCGTCGGTTTACGGCTGAATTCTGAACTGAACAGTTTCTCATCATATTTTTTTATATTTATAGAAGACGGCAAATTTCTAAATCCCACAGATCCCGAAATATCGTACCACACTGGAAGGTTCATATACACTAGCGCCGCTAAGTGGAAGAATTCCAAATCATTTTTTTCTTGACTCCTAGGGCCGCATTGTATCATACCTGTATTTAGTATTAGTTTCACTACGCCAGGATTTTTAGAAATGTTGTGAGAAGCACAAGTTTATTCAGAGAATTGACTATTTTCACCTCCTGCTGGAGGACCAGCAGAAGATCCATTAGATTTGAAAAATGTCCTTAATTAGAGTAGGGTAAATCACTATTTGGGCCTATGGACCCGATTCTCGACTCACTGCACAGAAAACTAAGGGTTTTCCTTCCTTAGTAAATTGATCAAATTATAGAAAATAAAAATGTAGATTCCGAATATTCGCTCTTCGTTGCAACACCACTGAACCGGAGTGAGTCTTTCCACTTTTACAAAACGGTATCATCATAAAAACACCTATCTGAAAATCGTCACAATTATATCCTCAAACCGCACAAAAATTCACCTCGGCCTAAGAACTTCTAGACGAACCGTGCTGCCAAAAGGCCAGGAGTATGAAGATAATCCTTCGTTGGTAATAGGAAAACTGTCTAATACGTTGAAGCTTTCATGTTATTTATAATTCTCTTGATTTCAAAAAGTGAATAAAATATAGTTTCTAAGCGTTTAGAAGAAGTTTGGATGAGTGACTGAATCTTTTCAACCAAACAAAAATTATTATTAATAATACCATTTGGCATCATGTTGTCGTAGAACTTGCATATTATTGATTACGTCGCATTTTCTACCGTCCCTAGAGAGAATGAGAGTAAAATGTTGAGAGATTGAGTGAAATTTTGCTTAGGCTGTTAACTGGTTTGAAGTGCGCCGGAAATGCAATAACTATGATTGAAATGAGTGCTGCACCTCGTTAATTTGAATCAATTAAAAGCTTTTTTAAACGATGTTTAGCAATTGCAGTATTGCACGGCTCACAAAATTCAGGAAAAGTTGCTTCCTGTCGTAAATACCAATTGAATAATGCAGTCGTATGCATGTTGGGCTGGTCACGTTGTTCGTATGCCGGAAGAACGTCAAGCGAAGATAATATTTAGTAGAGAACCCGGAAGAGGCCGCAGGCTTCGTGGAAGGCCGCGTACACGATGGCTTTTTGTAGTTGAAGAGGACCTGAGGGCGCTCAATGTTCAGGGCGACTGGAAGTGATTGGCCCAGGATAGAGTCCAGTGGAGAAGGATACTCCATTCGGCGTAGGCATCGAAGAGCTGTAGCCCATCAAGTATCAAGTATCAAGTATCTTATTTCTCTTTCTTTCTTCTGCCTTCTTCTCTACTTTCTTCCACCATTTTCCTTCCTTCTTATTATTTTTTCATCTTCCTTCTCCATCTTTAATTCTCTATATTGCTTCTCATTTTCCTTTCTCATTTCTTCCTTTTTCATTCCTGCTTTTTCCTTTTAACGTCTTACTTCTTGGCTTCCTTCTTCCTTCTGTTATGCAACGTACACACCAGTCAAGCAGTTTGACGAACATTGACTCCGCCCCCAAGAAATCGCTTCGGTTGCTGCTTTGTTTGAACGTGTGTGAAGTTGTTCGAACAACCATTAATTTGACAGTTGGCGTCTCGGTTGGAAAAAGTTAAAACGGTTTGATTTTGGTTTGAGTTGTCGGGGGTGGAGTCAAGGTTCGCCGAACATGTTTGAGCCAGAGCATTAGTGATTAATCATAGATTTAATCATGATTAATGAATAATGGGTTATTTAATCATTATTCATTAATCATAATCATACAAAAATACGATTCAATCATTAATCACTAATCATTAATCATAGATTTTGCATTTAATCATTAATCACTAATCATATTCATGATTGTATTGAGTTTATTCATTAATCATCAATTTTAATCATTGCATACATCGCTTTTATTCATTAATCTTCAATCATAATCATACAATTTCAAAGGTAAAAAAAACATAATTTGGTCGAACGGTTACTTGAATATTGATCACTATGCAAATCCTTTAATTTGATTATCATTTCGGTCGTTAATCATTAATCATACACATATTGTGTCAACATTTAATCACGATCGGTAATCATTAATCATACTTCAAACGTTTTATTCATTACTCATAATCGGTAATCATTGTCAAAAATTAATTTAATCATTAATCATAATCATTATTCATTGTCAAAAATGAATAAATCATTAATCATAATCTTTAATCATAGCGTTAAATGATAGAATCATAACAAATTTAATCATTCATTGGAAGCTTTATTCATTAACGCTCTGGTTTAAGCATTTGTAGTGAAGTTGCACAAACCCCCATATATTTTTTGATGGTTGGTGCTCAAGTTGGCGCTTCGATCGTTCGTGTGTGATATTGTTGGTCGAATAAATTGATTGTTCGTGCCGCTGTTGGTAAAACTTGATGGATGTTTGAATAAACGAGAGGTGGAGTCAATGTTGGTCAAACTGCTTGACCGTGTGTACGTTCCATTATATCTGACCACCAACTACTCACTTCTCAACAGCTCGCTACTCTCTTCCCAATAATAATCTCCCACTTCCCATCTCTTTTTTCTGTTTTCCTCACTACTCGCTTTCAGGGTGCCCATTCAGGGTCTGTCTCAATTGGATAATTAAACTGAAATTAAACTTAAAAGTGACATTTCAATAATTACCAAATAACCCTGCTCGCAGAGCAGGATTACTTTTGACAGATATCGAATCATTTTCCATCGATGTCCTATTGGAATTGCTGGGTAGCACCAGCCATTCTTATAACGGGGTGATTCTTTAATTTTCGAACTGTCACTTTTAAGTTTAATTCTCCAAATGAGACAGACCCTCAGAATCAGTTTGTAGATTCCCGGTTTTTTTTTCGTTTTGATGAACTGATACTAAAAATATCATATCAGCAGATCAAAAAGGAAATCATCTGCTTTTTACTAGAAAAGAAAGACACATTCCTCTCGATACTTCAAGACAGCTAAATTGTTTGTTTCACAGGTAAGGGAGCACCCATAAATCACGTAACGCTCAGAGGGGGGAGGGGGGTTTGCCCACAGTATGACAATGACAATCCATACAAAAAATTTCAATGATTCATACAAAAAGTCTACCCCCTATACCTGTGCGCCACCGTGCCACGCCGCCGCCGCCGGCACATATTGACGTACGCTGACGCCGGTCAAGGTGTCCGCGGCGCGGTACACGCCGATTGGCTCCACGCCGCCGAATTTCGTATTTCACGCCGATGATTGGCCAACATACAAAAGGACATCCTGGAGGAAGTTCTGAAGGAATAATTGAAGAAAATTCTTAGAGTAGTAATAGTAATAATTAGTAATTTCTGAATGATTTTCTGATGGAATCCATGAAGAAAATTCTAAAGGAATTCTTGTAGGAATGTCCAACAAAATTCTTAAAGAAATTTAAGAATGTCGGGAGTTTCTTTAGGAGTTCTCTTGGAAATTACTCTAGGAATTCGTATGGAGATATCCGAGGCAGAGTAGAGACACTTACGCGAAGCACGAGGGATAGAGGAAATCTCCTTTCAACAGTGTAATCAAACAGACTAATAAATAAATACGCAATAATATACATATTTTGATAAACAATACCTAAATAAATTTCTGGGTTTGCGAAGGAAGTCTTGGAGAATGTTCTGAAGGAATGAACCTAAAGAAATTGCTTAGAGTCTTGAGGAATTTCTGGATCTATCGTCGTAGTAGTTTTTGGAGGATTTTCTGGAGGAATCCCTGGAGAAAATTCAGAAAGAATGTCCAAAAAAAAAGGAAAGGAATTTAAGAATGTCGGTAATTCCTTTGGAAATTATATCTGATATCTGAAAATTTGTTCTAGAATTTTGGAAGGAAATGGCGGAGAAAATTCCGAAAGAATTACTAGAAGAATTTCCGAGGGAATGGAATGTCTTATGGAATACCAGGAAAAGTTTCAGGGGAATTGTTATCCATCATTCTGGCTTGAGTCTTGCTCTGCATGCGAATCCTCCCAAAATTGCAATCGAATTTGAATACCATTCTGCTTTCAATGCACTGCTGTATGAAGGGCAAAAACGGAGGCGGCAGACCTGTAAGCGGAGACACTTACGCGAAGCCATCGAGATCTCCTTTCAGCAGTGTACTCCAACAGACTCATAAATAGATTCGCAATTTTTTTAGCTTTTCGAGGGGTGGCTTCTTTGAGGAACTTACTTACTTACTTATGGATCCTGTACACCTCCGGTGGTGCAAAGGGCCGACTTGAAAGATCTCCATCCTGAGCGATGCCCGGCTATCGCTTTAACCTGTTGCCAGTTTAGATTTCGGTCGACTTCTTTTATTTCTTTATTGAGGCTTCGCCGCCATGAGCCTCTGGGTCTGCCTCTGCTGCGATGTCCCGCTGGGTTCCAGTATAATGCTTGCTTACAGATTTCGTTTCTGCCCCTACGTAGAGTGTGGCCGACCCAGCCCCACTTCCGATCCCGAATTTCTGTTGCTATCGGCCTCTGGTGACAACGACGATGGAGCTCGTTGTTTGAGATCCAGTTGTGAGGCCACCAGGCCCGAATTATATACCACAGGCATCTGTTAATGAACACCTGCAGCCGTTGAGTGTTCTCCACTGATACACATGCACTGATTCTTTGAGGAAGGTGCGTCAAATCCATTACAACTGTGGGGAAGTGTACCCATCAGGAACTCCTGCAGTAAAATCCCAAGGAATTCTTGAATATATCCGAATATCCGCAATGTCGTTATTTTGTCAGTTTTTCTTGGCATGTAGTCTTGTTTCTAGAGTCAAAACTGAGTTTGTTTTACTACTGTCCAGATTTTCAAAGAAATTCTTAGAGAAATATAGAAATTTCTATTTAAATTCCAATAGCTATTTGTTTGGGATATCCACTAAAAAATCCTTCATTTAAAATCTGTTCGAAAATCTTTTCAGGTTCTCGTTTGGTTATTCCTTCAAGAATGGAGTCGAAGTTCCTCCAGGAATTTCTTCGAAAATGTATGTAAAATATGTATGGGCATTTTAAAGGAATCATTTCGCCACGCACGCCAAAAAGCTAAAACTTTGCTCTTACATATAGGTGCTATAGCTTGATTATTTCCCTTCACCCATTCATCCATACTGTTCAACTCTTTTCCAAGGCCAATAATAAATTTACTGGTCGTCGTCGTCATCGTTGTCGTACATTGCCAAAGTGTCATCGACCGGCTGGCACTGACTGCCTGCCGCACTGATGATGGTGGTGTGGTGGCCCATTGCTTTGGGCCCGAACGCACGCAGCGCAACGTCAGCGACTCAGGACGTTGAGCTGAGTCGGAAATTCGGGGTCACATCAGGCTATAATAGTCACCTAATAAGTTGTGTTTGGCAGTATGAATAGGTTCCATACTACGAACGAGTCGCCGCTAATAATGCGAGAACTCACTAAGTGAGTGGATTCGCTTGGCTCCATGATACACATTTTTAGCGGATGATAATTTATTATGAAGGAAGTTTGCTCCAAACATCACAGAATCACTTATCATTCTGATATTTGTGATAGGCAATTGCGTCACTTTGGAATTAGCTTTTTAGGATTAATCATTTACTTTCGCATCATTTGAATTCGTATATGTTTTAAATAATTATTTAATCGTACTGAATTGAAACATGTTGGTTTTTGCCAATCGATTTGACCGCATATATAAAAACGATCCTTCTCAACCGACAAACTATTTACAATCAAATGTGACCCGGAAGCAGGGGCTACAATGTAAAAGCGGACAGACACGTGGCTGTCATCACAAGAAAGCACGCTGCTACAATTTTGGATTCTGTGCGATGAACTCCTACGTACCCACCCGTAAATACTTACTTTATTCCATGTGGAGGAAGACGTTATTCGACACCACTTGTCGGTCTTTTCCGTCCAGAATTCTATAGATATCAACGACGAGGAGAGCGCCTATGACGCTGACGACGAGGGCGCCTATGACGACGGATGGTTAGATGATGCCTTGTTGATGGCACAGGAAATCACGACGGTGGTAACGATATCGCATCGGCATGGACGCATTATTGTCACACCGCTGTCAAACGGTTTGTCATGTCATGCTCCCTCGCCGTACCTACTCGTCAATTACAGAAAGCGGAGTTGCGCGCACGGAGGGTGATTGCAGAATGGAAGTTCAACGACTTTTGACCTTACAAACGGCACTCCATTACGGGCAGATATGGTAAGCTGTGCGCTAATAGATTTCCTTGAACTTGTCGAGTGGTTATTTCTGGGGGGAAACTAGCAAAATAGTGGCACAATCCGTGACATTTGATATATTCGCTGAGGACAGGATTCGAACCTGCGCGGGTTTTGAACCCAATGGATTTCAAATCCATCTCCTTCACCACTCGGACACCTCAGCTACGGTTATTGTTATTCCTCGGGTATAAACAATATTCCCTGAAAAACAATAGAGTGGTGTCGAGTGCATGGTTAACGGTTAAGTATAATAAAAAATATCGTCCCAGTCATTACCGATCAGGATCAGGCTCCGGCGAGATTCGAACTCACGATCTCCTGTTTACTAGACAGGCGCTTTAACCAACTAAGCCACGGCGCCGTTGAAGTCGATTGGGTTACTAAAACTTTCTAGTAATGTGGTAATAAATAGAACAAATACATGTTTCCATTCAGAAGTTGCATTTTCATTGCATTCTTTAGTGATTATACACAATAACAATGTTAGCATTTGAATAAAGTACAGTAAAGTCTGCATTAATCGATGTTCGCTAACTTGATGTAAATCCTGGCTATTCTGGTATGTTGCTTCCCTCATACTATTTTTGAAATCTTAGCTCTCTGACTCTATGTCATCCCTTAGTCGATGGTCTTTCCGATATCGGTTAAATGGGAGTTCACTGTATGTACGAGACACTGATATCAAACAGTTCGAATTTGTCACAACTCAAAAACTACGCTTATTTGACACATCATGAAAAAAGTAAATGAGTTCAGTTTGTTCATTAGACTGGAACGAACTCGTCTTCTGGACTTCTAACAACATGTTTCTTAAATTATAATTTAAATAATTCTTCACGAGATTGCTAGTACAAACACATGAAAAATCAATAAGAAAGTGAAAGCTACGCATGCTGAACCGAAATTGCTCTATCAGATTCCATTTGTGTACTAAATTACACATGGTTTTCAGCTCAAAGAAGTTATCCGGTACCAGTGGAACCGAGAGTGGGTAGGACAAGTAGAACATGTCCTACAAATGAAAGCTCCTGGATGGGACAGTCAAAGCATTGCAATGATCTATAATTAAGGTACGAATATATTATAATGGTAATTATTTTTACTACAATACTGTTTGATAAGTAAAATTTCTAGATCTACAAAAAAGGCATTCAAACATTAGGCAGTTCAAGTTATGTAGTTTGTAACAAACTCCCTATGACGTCCTTACGTCTATGGGGTGGACGTCTTAACGTCCCTAATTGTCTCACCACGTTTGGGGTTCTCAGGGCCTTGCTTGAACCTGCTTAGGGGACACACAGACAAAGGTACATCAGAGGGCAAAACAGAGCCAAGGAAATGCCATGCTCAGCAGGGCAAGTACTGGAAATGATTGAAAACTAATACATTTTTACTTATTTATTTTTGAGTTCTTTTCATCTTCAGTTTAGTGGTCAGTTCGAGATTAGTATCGTTGCGGCCGAGAGTTGCACTTGTCATACCTTAGGGATTGGCGGGTTTCCGCCGGGCGAGGTCAGCTGGTAAGTCATTCTTGTGTCCGTTTCATTTGGGGTGCGACCTTAGCAGCGGCATGATATCTCCGTGTAGGGCTTGAAAATGGCGCCCAAGGACGGGGCCTCGCTAGGCCAGGATCTGACTTGGTTCGACACTGGAACAGACGTGTCGACAGTCACTACCGGGATGAATGTGGAGACGAAACTTGGTATCTCCCAACCCAGTGGAGAGGCTAGAGGTACTAGGTTGAGTCCGTCGGTAGAGTATGGCACGTAATCGGTCCCACACCGATGACAGGAGGATGGCCCCAATCGAAAATAAAAAAAAAGACTGTCAACGGTTCTCTGACCGGCTCTGGGGCAACAGTTAGTCGGCTTTTGGACCGGACAGTTTCGGGTTCTTCGATGGCGAACGGAAAGGACTGAGTTCAGTGCGTGTTTTCTCTTGTTCCGGACAGCAGAATGATCGCGCGATCTGTCGAAATATTGTGTTCTGCATTGTGCGGCCGGTAATAAAGTTAATCAGTTCAGTGCGTGTAGTTTCGTCGCGAAGTAGTTAAGATCCTACGGGATTCGATAGTTGTTCGGACAATGTCAAAGAAATTTCTGCAGGAATTCTTCCGGATAGTGAATGTTTTCAAGAGTTCCTCCAGGGATTCCTTCAAGAATTGGTTAGAGAATTCCTCCAAGATTTTTCTGTGGAATTTCCTCAAGTAATTTTTCCTTGAACTGCTACATCGGCAATTGTTACGGAAACTGCCCAAAGAATTCCTGCGTAAATTCCGCCAACAATTTGTCCAGGGCTCTAAGAATTCCCATGAAAAACCATCTAAGAATTTTTGCAAAAACTCCGTCAGGATTTCCTCCCAAAGCTCCATCATCCATCCCTGCGGAATTCCTACGGAAATTCCCCCGAAAATTCTCACAAAAGATTTCCAGGTATTCCTCGGGCAATTACTCCTTAAAATTCATCTACACATTCGCCCATTACTTCTTCTAAACATTTCTATAGAAAGAAGTCGGTTAATTCCTTCAGGAATTTTTCCCCAATTCTTTTTTGATTACCATCGAAAATTCTTCTAGGATTTTCCCAGGAGGATTTCCCTTTGAATGTATCATGGAACTCCCTCCGGAGTTTCTCCAGAATTTCATCCGGCAATTTAAAATAAGCCATACGAATAAAGGCATACGATAGTCAATCCAGAGAAAGTGAACTAGATGCTCAATCAGGTCAAGGATGTTTTCGGATGGGAATCATTCTCGACTCCCTAGGCATTATGTGAACATTTTACTTGCCACACAAGATATAAACTCATGAATTTAGCAGGCGTAGTAAGTTTTCATATAATTCCTGTCAACATGCTTATAGAAACATATGTTGAAAAACAGGCCAAGTTGTAGTTGGAATGCAGAATAATTAAAGAAGATAAAGAAGATTCCTACATTAGTGCTTTAGGAGATTCCTCCGAAAATTTCTCATGGAAATCCCCAAACAATTCCTCTGGGAAACCCTTCGAGAATTTCTGTACGAATTCCCAGATGTATTCCTGAAAGAATTCTCGGATAAATACCTGGAAGAATTTCTGGAGGAATTCCCGAAGGAATTTCTTAAGGAATTCCCGTAGGAATTGCTGAATGACTACTAAAGGAATTTACGGGGGAAATTTTCGGATGAATTCCTAGAAGAATTGCCAGAGAAATTCATGGAAAAATTTAGGAAGGAATTCCTGGATAAATTTCGGATGGATTCCTGAAAGAATTCCCGGAGGAATTCGGGGGGATGATGAATTTCCGAAGGGATTACCAGTGTTGGTTAAAAACTCAAAATCTCAAAACTCATGTACGACTCAATCTAGCCGTGTGTTAAAACGTACCCAAATCAACAAAAAAACTGAATTGAATCATCCATCGTTAAAAACAGTGATTTGACGTTGATCGCATAGAACATGACTGAACAAAAAATTGCCCCCAAATTAGTTTAAAACGCATTTTAAAGAGAAATATTTGTTTGGCAAATAAGTGAAACGATGCGTTTTGGCAACTAGTTTTCTCGCGCAAAAAGGTTCAATGAATGAGATTTGTGAATGATTTTACTATCCCTGACCTGGAGGACTGTTGGAGAAATTCCTGATAAAGGAATTCCTGAAGAATTTTGTGAAGGAATTTCGAAAGTAATTTCCAAAGAAATTCCTGGAGGAATTCCCAAAGAAGTTGCAAGAGGAATTTATCCGATTTAATACGGATCTTTTTTTCGCCGTATTTCAACATACATTTTGGACATACTGCTTCAAAAACGGATGCAAACCATAAAAAGTAGAAACATGGGTGAAAGTATTTAGGTCTTTTAGGGCTTCCAAACCTTCCTTGAGTTCAGATCTTGATGGCCTTCATAAGCAACAAAGCGTTTTACGGGGCCTCAAGTTGGCAATGATACTTGAGACATAATTAAACTATTTTTTAGTAAATCACAGTGTTACCAGAACATCTACGGTACTCCAAACTATTCTTGAGTTCAGATCTTGAAGGTCTACAAGATCAACAGAGTAATTCATAGGTTCCTGAGCTTGTATGTTAGTTGTAGAAACCACATTAGACATCATTGCGATTATCAGGATGGCCGAAATGTAGACTGTTATTGAACATAAATAGACTCTTGCAACTAATTAGGAATTTGTAAGTAGGCCTTGACTTTGGACAGCTAAATAAATGACATTTAGTCAAAGACTACGATGAAAATTGGATGATTTATTAGCTTCTACAGATATATCCTCATTGACGGTAATTTTTCATTGGCGCTTGGTGCGATTTGGCTGAACCCCGACCATATGTAGTTTATATACAGGTACTAATGGGTAGTCAGCAGCAATGAATAAACAAGACTTTTTCAAATTATGCACCTTACGACATCTCCAGGCAATTCAACGGTTATTTAATTCAATAAAATAAACGCTGGGAATAACAATGACTGGGTGCAATTAAATATCACTTAAGATGAGGTTTCTTTGTAATATCGATTTTAATTTTTTAAACTTTTTTTTTCAGTGTAGAAATCGTTTTTTTTTTAATTTTTTGGATATTTTTCCAACTTTAGGAAAACAAAAACTTCACGACAGTCCGCCATACAACACTTTTTTGTAGGTCTCGTAATTTTAGAGTGACATCGATTTCAATCCATGAAAAAAAATAGGACCTCATCAAATGTTACTCTTGACAATTTTTGAAAAACTAAGTCTGCAGAGTGGCTTATAAATACCATATCTTTATGCCCTCCAAGTTCCATTCGATTCTAAAATGGTGCTACCAGCCCCATAGAAGGGTTGGCGCGAAATTCGTCAGCAGTATTTAAAAAATTCAACATTCTCAGAATAGCTATGGTACTCCAAACCATTCTTGAGATCAGATATTGAAGGTCTATCACACAAATAGAGTGATTCATACGGTCCTGAGCTTGTGTGTTAGTTGAAGCAACCCCATGGGACATCATTACCCCTAATACATTCGCCTCTCCACATCTCGATATTGAAGGGACCATCGAGATAGGGAGAGATCGAGGAATGGAAGGAAAATTGAAATGGGAACTAGATCCAAAAAAGCTCGTTGCTATGAAAAACGACAACAGAACAAATGTCGTTTCCTGTTGTTGATGTGTTTGTTATTGTCCAAAGATAGTCTAGTAGCCTAAAAATTTGAACATATCGGCATAGGGAGAGTTAATCCAGAACAATTTGATCAGAATACATCGAGATAGAAAGATATCGAGATAGGGAGGTTATCGAGATGTAAAATACCCAAATGTATGTAGATTGAAGGGACCGAGAAAACCATCGACATAGGGAGAGATATCGAGATTAGAACATCGAGATGTAGAGAGTCGACTGTATATACAATTCACAACATTCCCAGAGTTCCTGCGGTACTCCAAATCATTCTTGAGTTCAGATATTGGAGGTCTACAGGACCAACAGAGTGATTCAATGGTTTCCGAGCTTGTGTGTTAGTTGGTGAAGCCCCATGGAACATTATTACGTCAGTATATAAAAAATAAACATTCTCAGAATATCGAAGGCACTCCAAAGCATTCTTAAGTTCAGATCTTGGAGGTGTACAAGATCAACAAAATAATGCAAAAGGTTCCCGAGCTTGTGTATTAGTTGCAGAAGCCCCATGGGACATCATTACATCAGTGTACAAGAAATTCAATATTCATATAATAGCTACGGTACTCCAAACCATTCTTGAGTTCAGATATTGGAGGTCTACAACACCAACAGAGGAATTCATAGGGTCCTGAGCTTGTGTGATAGTTGGAGCAACCCCATGGGACATCATGACACCGGTATACATAAATCACAACATTCACAGAATTCCTGCGCTACTCCAAATCATTCTTGAGTTCATATATTGGAGGTCTACAAGACCAACAGAGTGATTCCTAGGTTTTCAAGCTTATGTGTTAGTTGGTGAAGTCCCATTTGACATTTTTACACCAGTATATACATAATACAATCATCACATCAATATATAAGAAATTCAACATTCCCAGAACAGCTACGGTACTCCAAAGCATTCTTAAGTTTAGATATTGGAGGTCTACAAGACCAAAGGAGAGATTCATAGGTTTCCGAGCTTGTGTCTTAGCTGGTGAAGCCCCATGGACATCATATTACACCAGTATTTTGGATACATTTTTCCCAGAAAATTTACGATACTTCAAACCATTCTTGAATTCAGATGTTGGGGGTCTGAAAGCCCTCCTTAGCCGTACGGTAAGACGCGCGGCTACAAAGCAAGACCATGCTGAGGGTGGCTGGGTTCGATTCCCGGTGCCGGTCTAGACAATTTTCGGATTGGAAATTGTCTCGACTTCCCTGGGCTTAAAAGTATCATCGTGCTAGCCTCATGATATACGAATGCAAAAATGGTAACCTGGCTTAGAAACTTCGCAGTTAATAACTGTGGAAGTGCTTAACGAACACTAAGCTGCGAGGCGGCTCTGTCCCAGTGTGGGGATGTAATGTCAATAAGAAGAAGAAGAGGGGTCTGAAAGACCAACAGTTTGATTCAATAGTTATTTAGCTTATGTATCAGTTGCGAAAACCTCATGAGACATCATTACATCAGTATATGAAAATTATAACATTCCTAGAATATCTTCGGTACTCCAAAGCATTCTTGAGCTCATATATTGGAGGTCAACAAGATCAACAGAGAAATCCATAGGTATGTTAGTTTTAGAAGCCCCATGGGACATCATTACACCAGCATATACAAATAATATCTACGATACCATACATAAACTATTCCAACTCATAAAAATAGTAAAGTCATCGAAGATTTTCATTTTGATCGTTTTGAATATTAAGATCTGTACTCAGGGATAGTTTGGAGAGTTGTAGATGTCGAGTGAAGTCTGTAATGTGCCTGTAATGGCGTTACGAAGTACTGTGGAGTTATCGCAACTTATAAAAATAGTGAGGACATCGTAGATCATCTTGTTGAACGATTTGACCGTTAAGATCTGAATTCAAGGACAGTTTGGAGTATCGTATCGTAGATATTGATTAAGCTTTTCAATTTCAATTGTTTAACAAGAATATGGTAAAGTATGGTGCTGATTCCTAAAAACATCAAAATTACAACTCAAGGACAGTTTGGATGCTCTAGGTCATCGTAGTGCCCGTAAGCTGACCTGTGCAATATTTTTCCTAGATGGAGCAGTTAATTTTGAACATTTTTGCTGAAGAAAGCAAAGCAATATCTCTTAAAACTGATTTTTGACAGCTGATTTTCGTCTTGGGTCATATATGACCCATCCGTATTGAATCGGTTAAAAGAAATTCATGACACATTTCCCGGAGGAATTCGCCAAGCAATTATTGGACTAATACTAGAAGGAATCACTACAGGAGTTCCCGAAGGAATTGCTGAATAAATTCCCGAAGGAGTTGCTGAAGGAGTTTTCGGGGGAATTGTTGGAGAAATTACCGAGGAAATTTTGGGAGTAATTCCCGGAGGAATTCCTAGAAGAATTTCAGGAGACATTCCAGGAGGAATTCCTGTAGAAATTTCGGAAGGATTTATGAAGGAATTCCCGGAGGAATTCCTGGAAGGATTTTAGGAGAAATTTCTGGAGCAATTCCAATGGTGGGCTACGTGGCCGTGCAGTTAGCGGCGTCAACTATCTAAACATATTTGCGTGCCGTGGAGTGTGGGTTAAAGTCCCACCATAGTAAGGAGAAAACTTTCCGTAGAGCGAAAAATTCACCACTACTGGGTATGAACTCCGGAGAGATTTGTGGAGGAATTTTAGAAGGGATATTTTTATTGGGACTCCAAGAACAATTCCTGATGAAGGAATCCCTGGAGGAATTCCCGAAGAAATTCATGAAGGAATTCTGGAAGTAACTCTTAGATGAACTCCTGGAGGGAATTCTGGAGGATTTTCGGAAGGGATACCTAGTGGATTTCCGTTGGTGTTCCTGGAAGAATTGCCGATAAAAGATATCCTGGAGGTATTCCCGAAGAAATTCTTGGAGGAATTCCCAAAGAAGTTGCTAGAAGAATTTCCGAAGAAATTTTTGGACTAATTTCTAAAGAAGTCGCTGGAGAAATTTCCGAAGGAATTGCTGAAGAAACTCCCGAAGGAATTTATAGAAGAATTTCCGATGGAATTGCTAGAGGAATTTCAGGAGCCGTTATTGGAGGAATTCTCTAAGTTATTCCTGTCGAAGTTCCCGGAAGATTCCTGGGGACATTCTGCGAGGCAGCCCTGTCCCAGTGTGGGGATGTAATGCCAATAAGAAGAAGAAGAAGTGTTTCCGTTTTATAACAATCCGCTTGGTAGTCCGTTATTCATTCTCATCGATGTTATCAAAATAATTCTGCAACCGTAGTTTTGGAGAAATTACTGGAGAAATTTCCGCTGGAAAGCAAGCTGATTTTTAAGGTAACAGGTTGATAAAGTTCTGTTTTAACTACTGCGCCGTCCAGTATTTCATCAACCGTAGGTCTTCATTGTCCCTGAGGAACAAGCTTGATGTCCACACACAAGTCATCCTTCTCGTTATCAAATACAGAACGTTCTCCAAATAGTTCAAAATAAATTCAAAAAGCTGAACATGAATACTCCTCCCAGGATACGAACATCTGAGGTCCATCATCTGACCGGTATCGAAACATTTCATGAACTCTTTGTTTTACCACCGATATCCACAATAGGCTGAACAGGTTACGACACAATACCTTTACCAATATGGGGATGGACTCAAATTAACCCATCAGCGACGGGAGCAGCCCTTGTTTACAAAATCAGTTACGCCCTTTTGAAATTTTGGTGTTGATATGTATGAGATTGTCTTAGAAATTGTTTTTGTGAAAAAAAAACCCAGATTAATCCACCTAGCGGTGATGGTGCCTTTCTCGTTTTTTTTCGAGTGGGTAATTTCTACGCACTTTTGGTGAAAAAAAGTATTTTGGCCATAACTCCGAATCCTAATAGTCCGATTCCGCCAATTTTCAATACGAAACAATGGGACAAGATTTCATGTCGAATGCAACTTGTTGCGAGCAAATCCGTAAAAGTGCCTGAAAATGAGTGAGAATTTTGTATGTGTTGCTTATGTAAAAACATGAATTTTGGCCATAACTTTGAAACCCATGGTCCGATATGTCCAATTTTCAATACGAAACAATTGGACAAGATTCTACGTCGAATGAAACTTGTTGCGAGTAAATCAGTTAAGAATAAATACCTAAAAAAAGAGTCTCACTCACTTTTTCTTATAAAAAAATATATGTTGGCCATTATTCCGAAGCCCATAGTCCGATTGGGCCCATTTTCAATACGAAACAATGGGACAAGATTCCACGTCGAATTCAACTTAACCGAGCAAATCGGTTAAGAATAAGTGCCTGAAAAATAAGTGAAAGTATTTTGCGCACACACATACACACACACGCTCCCCTCACACAGACATCACCTCAATTCTTCGAGCTGAGTCGATCGGTATATAACACTATGGGTCTTCGGGACTCCTATAAAAAGTTCGTTTTTGGAGCGAACATATAGCCTTTACGTATACTTAGCATACGAGAAAGGCAAAAACTAATTATTCGATGGTCACAGATAATGCAAAAATCGTAATTCGGGACTCATTTGCGATTTGTGAGTAACTTATTCTGTAAACAAACATTGTTTTACGGACTCTGTTGAATGCAACCGTTCTTATCCAAAACTTATTTCCATATCTGATAGAGGAAAGCTTAATCTGTCGTATGCGTACCGTGGCTTTCTAATGAATTGCTCGCTTAAGCAGGAATTCGCGTTTCAATGTTTGTTTACAAAATATGTTACGCCCAAATCGCAAATCGGTTCCAATTAATTCTGTATTTAAGTTTTGCAAATTCATTTAGGTATCTTAAAGTTTTCATCTTACTTTTTCAATTTATTCAAATCTACGTTTACACTATAACAACAAGTATATGAATCTTATCCTAAGTTCTTGATTTGTACTTATTGATCACACACACGGGATCACACTAATAATATCAATACCAGCAACCGTCATGATTGAACAATACCAAATTTTGCACTAAACGATACGCAAAGCAAAAAAACAGTATTAAGAGAGCATTAAAATCAAGTCATGATAAATAAATTCAATTATTACAATCCCAATGACCAATAATACACATCCATGAAGTGTATTTAAAACACGTAATCCTATCTTGTCCAAATACACACATCAATGGGTACAAAACAGCATATAACATCGTCACTTAACCGAGTCGGAGATAAAGAGACAAAAAATACCTTAAACAGCGGATAATCATTCTTGCCACAAACGAGAAGCGATGTGACCCTCTCCTGTAAAGACATCTCAGTTCAGCATAAGCTACAGAAGCGAAAGAAATGAATGGAAACATGAAAGAGCATAACTTACATTATGCGCGTTGTATTGGTGGAACTACTTGTGTGTATGAAGACCTGCATCATAATCCACCCTTGGAAAGGGAACGTCGTCTGATGGCTATGTTACACCAGTGGTTAACAAGCTTTTTCAGCTTCCCATCGCTCCGGCAAGCTCTGGGAGTTTTCTCTTGTTTGGTCGCGTGCAATGGTACTATATGAGTCCAAATAATTCATTTTTTTACGATTTACACGACAAAGAACTGTTTACGGTATGCAGTTTATCTTTTAAAAGAGACAAGTTAACTATATTGCTCAATTTGATTGTAACTTTTGAGCTAAATATTTTGTCCTCCCAGTAAGGCTCCCTCTGGACGTTCCCTATTCAAATATTTGATATTTCTCCACACTACGAAACCTGGTTTCTAGGATATGAAAAATTAGGTTTGGTATAACTTTCATTAGCATATGTATGGTCAATATAATTTCGTGTGATTTCAATCGATTTATCAGCTCTGTATTTTATTTCGCTCCAGTTCTAAACTCCTTATGACAATTGATTTATAGCTTAAATTTATATGAGAAATACTTCTTGAGAAGGCGATTCCGCATATTTTGAGAACCACTGTGTGCCCTGGATGAGATATATATGAGCAGAAGATATTTTAGCAAAATTCGGCCGGAGAAGTCTGGATGCCTGTGCCTTCTGGAAGCCGAAGGGCCACTGTGCTATAGTTTTCTTTTTACTGGTTGATTCATTCCGTATGGATCAATTTTCTCCATCTTCGCTTCCGATCCGATACTCATTTGCTGGCTGATGGCACCCCAGGGTGGTGAAAACAAGTATGACAGGAAAATCCCGGCTAATCCACCTGGCAAAGGTAGCGCCGTTTGTCGTTAACGCAGAATTCGTCTTTCTCTATGAGAGTGCAAATCAGCCAAATATATCTGGCAATGCTATGGAATTGGGTCATATCTCGAATAGTAGGAAAGTTGCGGCCCACCTGTTTCGTGAATTTACGATGACAATGTACCAATAGTTCGAAATATTGAAAATCTGGCTTAATATAAATATTGGAATTGGATCAAATTAGCTGAGGGTTTAAGTGAGAAAAATCTCCATTGAAAATACACACCAAATGTTAAACCAACACCTTGGAAAAGATCTCCAGCGGAGTGTGCTCCCCATGATTTCAAATGCGGCGGAAATAATGGTTTTCGTATTGTTAAAATAGTTATACTCAATAAGAAAATGATAGTGTTACAAAAAATGGTCGAGGAAAACTATAATATTGAATGAAAATTTTAAAATAATAATTTATTTACATTCTCTTGAGTTGCATACGAATCAATCAATCGTACACAAATTACGTGACGCTGTCATTAGCTTGATAACATTTTTTTTTAATAATTTGAATCCATTATTAATTTGCGTCTTTTGATTTTGATTTGCGTTTATTGATCAATAGTGTATCATATGCATTGAACTATTTCTGTTTTCAGGAGAAAGGATCACCATCACTCATAAAGGGCCAACGCCAGTTACTACTTGATCATCGTCACCACGTGTACGTACACACATAGTTATGCTATTTATGCTCTATCTGCAGCAACAGGAGACCAGAAGCAGTCAAGAGGTATTCCTCGAGCATGACTGCAGCATAAATTCGAAACCATGCTGGTTGAAGCAGCATAATTTTTATGCTGCCGCTTTTCCCTGTTGTTTCCACGTTACATACAATGTTGGTTGATATGGTTTCGAAAGCGGACGAAAACATGGGGAAGACCGATAGCATAGAGGCAGACGACGACGATTGCACCGACCGACCGATCGACCGGGGCTCGCTCTGTGGCAGAGCGTGTGCCAGCTGAGAAAGAAAGAAAGAAAGAATGAAAACAGAAGAAAATGCCAAGAACCGACCTTAAGGGACGGGACCCTCTTGCACCGGAGAATGATCCCAGCAAGTCTGACTATCTGAACGCGACGACAGTGTGGATGAAGAATCACGCAAGGAGGCACGGCTGATGGTGTGTAGTTTTTTTTTCTGCTATTCCGTACATTGTAGGTACTGTCGCAGTTGGAGTCGTTGCTCGAGACGTCGCATCAGGGAGTGAATGAACTCTTGGGATCCTTTGGCAGGAGATCGCACAGACAGACGGAGAGCTGGGCTGATATCGAAGAGTTTCGTACATGTGTACACATGGGACATTTGGTCGATCTTGTATGGGTTTACACACTGACAGATGGTGGACGACTGTTGCGTGCCGGGTGCTTTTTCTGTTGATGTTGGACTGCGGTACGTGCGGTGCGAACTCTAATGAAGTGCATCATAATCATAATTGGTAACATTTTCGGGAGGGTTTAAAGAAAATATTTAATTTACTGAAAATGAAGTATGTACAGCTAGGTTTCTTACGTTGTTGGAGTTTGATAATTGGTCTACCTGAACTTTTACAACTTTTCAAATACCACCTTCGCGTACTGTAGTCTGCTCATCAATCGACCAAAATCAAACCACATAAAAAGAAGACCTAGTTGTTAATTCTAATGTTCAATAAAAGTCTAACTGAGCTTGCTCAACGACATCTGGCCAACAACAACACTGCGCTTTGAACATGGAGGCGCGTCATACTTCGTAAGTAAGTATCACGAAGGCAAATTGTAATGCAAATAGTTTTAGATTTTTATAATTGTTTTAGATTTATTTAATTATTTTTTCCTCCTAGTTTACTTAATATTACGTAATTGATACTTGATGGGCTACTACTCCTTCTCGAAGAGGGTTATTCCTCGGTAATTGAGGCACTGCAGTATGTGCCCTTTTTAAAAGAGTGTGTAAATGAGGTCGTCCAACTATCTGGCTGGTAATTCTTTGTCCACCCATATTTTCGACATAATATGGTGCAGAAATTCATGAAGCTGCTCACTACCATTGTTTTTCAGCTCTTTAATGGCTGTTCTAATCTGATCTAGTGTAGGCGGCTCCACAGATTGTCCTTCGTCGCTAATATTTTATTCTGTTCACCGATGCACCGATAATTCTACTGTTCAACAAAGTCAATGCCTGAAACTCGATTTATGCACATGCACAACATTGCTAAGCTACAGAAGAAAAGATCATTTCCAGCCAGCAGCAGTGGCGTTCCGTTCACGAATGTTCTTCCAGATATTCTGCAAGAAGTTCCTCCAGGAATTCCTCCGGAAGTTCCTTCAGGAATTCCTCCGGAAGTTCCTCCAGGAATTCCTCCGGAAGTTCCTCCAGGAATTCCTCCGGAAGTTACTCCAGGAATTCATCCGGAAGTTCCTCCAGGAATTCCTCCGGAAGTTCCTCCAGGAATTCCTCCGGAAGTTCCTCCAGGAATTCCTCCGGAAGTTCCTCCAGGAATTCCTCCGGAAGTTCCTCCAGGAATTCCTCCGGAAGTTCCTCCAGGAATTCCTCCGGAAGTTCCTCCAGGAATTCCTCCGGAAGTTCCTCCAGGAATTCCTCCGGAAGTTCCTCCAGGAATTCCTCCGAAGTTCCTCCAGGAATTCCTCCGGAAGTTCCTCCAGGAATTCCTCCGGAAGTTCCTCCAGGAATTCCTCCGGAAGTTCCTCCAGGAATTCCTCCGGAAGTTCCTCCAGGAATTCCTCCGAAGTTCCTCCAGGAATTCCTCCGGAAGTTCCTCCAGGAATTCCTCCGGAAGTTCCTCCAGGAATTCCTCCGGAAGTTCCTCCAGGAATTCCTCCGAAGTTCCTCCAGGAATTCCTCCGGAAGTTCCTCCAGGAATTCCTCCGGAAGTTCCTCCAGGAATTCCTCCGGAAGTTCCTCCAGGAGTACCTGCCGGAGCTCCTGCAGGCAGTCCCCCGGAAGTACCCCCACGAATGCCTCCGGAAGTTCCTCCAGGAATTCCTCCGGAAGTTCCTCCAGGAATTCCTCCGGAAGTTCCTCCAGGAATTCCTCCGGAAGTTCCTCCAGGAATTCCTCCGGAAGTTCCTCCAGGAATTCCTCCGGAAGTTCCTCCAGGAATTCCTCCGGAAGTTCCTCCAGGAATTCCTCCGGAAGTTCCTCCAGGAATTCCTCCGGAAGTTCCTCCAGGAATTCCTCCGGAAGTTCCTCCAGGTATTCCTCCGGTACGGCCTCCACCGAGATCTACGCTCGTTCCCCCCGCGACGCCCCCCCGAGCTCCTCCAGGAATTCCTCCGGAAGTTCCTCCAGGAATTCCTCCGGAAGTTCCTCCAGGAATTCCTCCGGAAGTTCCTCCAGGAATTCCTCCGGAAGTTCCTCCAGGAATTCCTCCGGAAGTTCCTCCAGGAATTCCTCCGGAAGTTCCTCCAGGAATTCCTCCGGAAGTTCCTCCAAGAATTCCTCCGGAAGTTCCTCCAGGAATTCCTCCAGGAATTCCTCCGGAAGTTCCTCCAGGAATTCCTCCAGGAATTCCTCCGGAAGTTCCTCCAGGAATTCCTCCGGAAGTTCCTCCAGGAATTCCTGCGGAAGTTCCTCCAGGAATTCCTGCGGAAGTTCCTCCAGGAATTCCTCCGGAAGTTCCTCCAGGAATTCCTGCGGAAGTTCCTCCAGGAATTCCTGCGGAAGTTCCTCCAGGAATTCCTGCGGAAGTTCCCCCAGGAATTCCTGCGGAAGTTCCTCCAGGAATTCCTGCGGAAGTTCCTCCAGGAATTCCTGCGGAAGTTCCTCCAGGAATTCCTGCGGAAGTTCCTCCAGGAATTCCTGCGAAAAGTTCCTCCGGAAGTTCCTCCAGGAATTCCTCCGGAAGTTCCTCCGGAAGTTCCTCCAGGAATTCCTCCGGAAGTTCCTCCAGGGATTCCTCCGGAAGTTCCTCCAGAAATTCCTCCGGAAGTTCCTCCAGGAATTCCTCCGGAAGTTCCTCCAGGAATTCCTCCGGAAGTTCCTCCAGGAATTCCTCCGGAAGTTCCTCCAGGAATTCCTCCGGAAGTTCCTCCAGGAATTCCTCCGGAAGTTCCTCCAGGAATTCCTCCGGAAGTTCCTCCAGGAATTCCTCCTGGAGTACCTCCAGGACGTTTGAATCTTTGATTACAAAAGCAGATAAGTCGTTTTGAAAATTTTGTCTTCAATTCATTGCTGAATAATTTCGCGAAAGATTTCCTAGTTCGAATCCTAGGAGGATTTTTTGAATAAATTTTTTAACGAATTTCCGATGGAATGATGGATGGATTTTCCAATGGAGGCATTTTTGAAGGGGTTGCTTGAAAAAATTGTAGGAGGAATTCTAAAGTACAGAGTGTTTTCAAAGGAAGCTCACAAGGACAAATATGTTTATGTTTAGCCGAGAATATAGCGAAAAGAAAGAAATCTAGTGACCAAGTTGCCCTTGCAAAGACATTTTTACCACGCATTTTTTTATCCAGAAATCATTTTTACGCCAAAGTTTCTGATATTAAAGTTACGCGAAGAGGATCTGCCAACACTGATTCCGGACGATGCTCATGCTACTATTTTGGCAGGCAAGTTGCATATTTCATCAACCCTTCAGGTGACTTTATGTAAGAGTTCATTCCAAAAATTTTTTCATCCGGTACGCCGGCCCAAACATCCAACTACGTCAATGTGGTCCGCCGTGGTGTTGTCAGATACTTCGCAGTTCCCCGAGATCCAAGCAAAGGGCAAGATGCATGCCTCGGCTTGCGTGGGACGTAGCAATCCCGTGGCGGCTGGATTGTAAATGCTGAAGGTGGCCTGTAGGATCCCCAGATAAACCAACTGTTGGTCAAGGCGTCGATGGATCGGGGGATGTGCGTAGTTTAAGTTTTAGGGGCATTCTCGAGTCCCGATTCCAACAGAAATATTCGGAGTCGCATCACATCGTGGCAGGAAATCGTACGCAGTTTAACTCCGCCGAACAAAACTGATTATCTACGAAATGCTCATTAGACATGTAGTCCTCTACGGACATGAGGCCAAGATAATGCTCGTGTAGCACAGTACACTTGGAGTTTTCGAGAGGAAAGTGTTGCGAACCATCTATGGGAGCAAATTGTTGACGGTATATGAAGGAAGCGATTGAACCACTGGCAGCCTCCCTGTCAAAGAGCTTAATTGAATACCAAATAAGGCAATCATAAATTGAGATGCCACATCCTATCCTAAATTTTGAACAACTCATCAAAATTATGTATTTTGACGAATTATTTTCCCCGAAAAGTTTACAACTTCTATTCGTCCCATTATTATGTACATAAAGAGTAGCCTAATTTAATGAAAGAGTTCTATGTTTTCTAAACAGTTTCATGGCATGAATCTTACACATATCTGTATTTATTCTTATGTTATTGTTCTCATTCGTATGATACTCAACATTTCACCCTAAATTCCCGTCATCATCGGTACCCAAGGCTGTCCTGCCTGTAGGAAATCAATCATCACCATAAACGACGTTGGTTCTTTTTCGTTACGTTTTGCCCCTTCTCACTCACAAATACAATCGCACAATAACCAAGGATGTGGCGTACGTGGCGAATGCTCAGCACTCACCCATACGGATTTTTGGTTTTCGATACGGCCGAACACATGTTTTCACTTTGGATCCTTCCTTCCGCTGTGCACCGGGTCGTCATTGTTCGTCGTGCTTCCGAACTTCCTTTCCCATTTCGCATACATGAGAAGGGGCAGCATGATTCCCGACCCGTAGCTTACATATCTATATAGCAATATTTTCATACATGGGTACAATCTTTTTCCGTTTTGGTTTTTTTCGTACACCGAGTTGTATCAAGAGACATACTTCCTTACTAATGAGAAAGTCACTATAGATAAATTTATTATTTTTTATCAACCTTTACGTCTACCTGCGTTGCAATTATTTAGCATCTTAAGTGCAGGTCATCGGCAAGTATAATTTGGAGTGCATCAGTATGCGTCAAACTTTACATAAGAAATACTCGATGTGAGCAAATCCCGCCCAAATTTACTTAAACGGCAAAATATTGCAAAAATTCTATAGATAACTAAGAAGATGTTCTGATTCGCATTGATAACCCTTAATTGTCTGCATGTTTTTCACTAGGAAAATTAAAACCAAGCGGTTCTCCAGGCAATAGAAAAATATGTTTTTCCGCTGATTGGCATGTTATCTAGGCGATAATGGGCCATGACTCAAAAGTATTGGACGTCTTATCTTATCGCGCCCGCATACCCGAACGAGAAGTTCAGATATTTGTTAGAAGGAAGCTAAATAGGCATGACGTAGCACCGGCTGAGATTTGCTTATCTTTTTATTTTGTTTTGTTCTCAGTTTTCTACTGATAATGTACAGTGAAGCATTTGACCAGCTAGCATCAGTATATGACTGATCTGTGCTGCATGATTTTTGTTTATTAAAGCTGAGGGTGGCACAGAAAGTTCAACCATATGATATGTTGTCACATCATCTACAATTAGGTCGAAATTATCAATTAACCGCTAATTGTTTTTGTCATCTAATCCTTCTCGTGATTCAAAAAACATTAAATAAAACTAAACTGTTAAAAACACGGATAAAATTCAGAGAAAGCCCCGAAAGTAATGTTAAATATACACTCCTGGTTAAATTCGGAGATACAGAACAATTTTATATAATTTTAAAAATCTCATGAATGAGGAATTCGAAAAATAATCGTTTAGGTTTATAAAATCATCATTTAATTACTTGAAACTTTATATAAAAACATAGTACAGGGGTTATACAGAAAGGTTGAGATAGAATTTTTTTCGAAATTCAAAATAGCATAACTTAGCTTGTGATAATCTGATTTTGAATCTGAAAACCGGGACTATCATACACTGAAACTCTTCTAGTTTTCTGTCCATGTCCTAAATTTCAAATCGGTAATTTTTGTATTTTTAACATACCATCGAAAAACCCAGATCATATCCAGATTCTGTGGACCAGATACCAGCTTTCCACTTTCGCTATAATGGCGGCCGCCATAAATAATCTGACAGTAACTGCTTCCGACGCTGAACTACTTTCGCCTCCGGCGGTGGTCGTATCATAGCCAGGGTTTCAACTTTTCGTTTCAATGAGACCAAAGCAAGCGTTTCTCGGGCCAAGGGAGAATCTTTTTTCGTTGTTTATGTTGAGGACAGGGTTTCAACTTTTCGTTTCAGTGAGACCAAAGCAAGCGTTTTTCAGGCCAAGCGAGACTCTTTTTTCGTTGTTTATGTTGAGGATCATCTTTCACTCATCAATCTTTTCTCTAGAATTTGCCTTGGGAGATAAACGAAAATCTTGCCTATTAGATGAAAATCCTTTTTCTTTTCATCACTTTTACCTCTCACTCACTTCTCGCGAAAATTATCGCAGAACAATTACAAAATTATAAGGCCGCGCCGGGATTCGAACCCAGAATAGTAACAATAATAGCTGTAAGGATGCGCTTACTCTAGCCACATCACCACGCTATCTGTATGAAAGCATTAAGTTATTTGTTCCACATAAGCTACTACCATTTGAATTGATGATGCCACGAAAAGTCTCGAATATCAAAGAAAAAGAGCAAACCAACGTTTGGCGGCAATCGAAGTGAGCGAAAAATTGTTATCACTCTCCAGGCTGTTTTTCTTTCCCGAAAAGCGATTTCTCCCCGAAAATTTTGGTGAGAGAGCATCCTGTGCTCCTGAGATTGAGTGAGCATTACGAACCCTGGTTGAGGATCATCTTTCACCCATTAATCTTTCTCTGCAATGATAAACGAAAATCTTGCCTATTAGATGAAAATCCTTTTTCGTTTCATCATTTTTACCCACTCACTCACTTTTCGCGAGAATTATCGCAGAACAATTATAAAATTGTATGGCCGCGTCGGGATTCGAACCAAGAATAGTAACAATAATAGCCGTAGGGATGCGCCTACTCTAGCCACACCACCACGCTATCTGTATGAAAGCATTAAGTTATTTGTTCTACATAACCTACTACCATCTGCATTGAAGACGCAACGCAAAGACTCGAATATGAAAGAAAAAGAGCAAACTAACGTTTGGCGGCAATCGAAGAGAGCGAAAAATGGTTATCACTCTCCAGGCTGTTTTTCTTTCCCGAAAAGCGATTTCTCCCCGAAAATTTTCGTGAGGGAGCATCCTGTGCTCCTGAGATTGAGTGAGCGATACGAACCCTGTCATAGCAGCTATTTTCACATTGTTTATTGTTACGTGAACAGGCACAGCATGAAAAAATGGAGTATATTCAATTCACGTAACAAACTTCCAATAATTAGAAAACCAATGTATTGATATGACGAACATATATTCATCTTTTTATATTTTAGGTGGAAGAGGGACTTGGCATTCAGAAGCAAAATTTATTCAACGCAACATTCTTTTTATTGAGCTTGCGAGGCAACCAGATTAAGCTTAGCTTTAGAACACGGATCCAAGTTCTTCCGAGGGGATTATATTGAAGATACGTGGGCATATGCACCCGACTTAATGCATTGGACTCTACGAAACTAATTTTGTGACATTCTATCCTCGATGCATGTAAAGGATGAAGTAAAACATTGAGTATGCTCAAGGGAAAAATCGCTTGCACTTAACACGGAAACGCAGTGTCTCCATGTCTGCACTCTGCATAGATCAATAGGCGTATAAGGCCAATGAACTGAACAGATAAGCAAATGGTTATGTCGTTTAGTGATAAAAAACAGGTATTCTGTTGCGACAAAAGGTAAGGGTAACGTAATTCAATCACGTCACTCCACTTGCCAGATTTGGTTCCATTTGTTTGCTTAGCTCTAGAGTTATGAAGAAATATGTGTTTCTTTTGTATGGGACGCCTCCTTTCCAAAGGGTGGAGGGGTCTCGCACCATCTTAAGAACTTTTCCCGACCCAAAAAACCTTTTCACATAAATTTTCACGCTGATCGGCTCAGTAGTTTCCCAGTCTATAAGGGTCAGACAGACAGAAAATCATTTTTATGTATATAGATATCCTCAGCCCAAGACTGGTATTCTAATCCATAACTTCGATCATGGGTAGGAATAAAATATACGCTGTTAAGCATTCTGCTCGTACTAGTTTTTTTTTGCGTTATGATAAAAGGTTGATATTATAAAGACAAGATCACCGTCTTTGGACCAGAGGTCGACCAAACAGACTGAACAGTTAACATCTAGCATCAGTTCTTCTGAGGAGTACGAATTTGC
Source organism: Armigeres subalbatus (assembly GCF_024139115.2). NCBI lineage: Eukaryota > Metazoa > Arthropoda > Insecta > Diptera > Culicidae > Armigeres > Armigeres subalbatus. The sequence goes on along the minus strand of NC_085141.1, from coordinate 76,867,009 downwards.
ACAACTCAACTGCACATTCTGGCTTTTCCGAGCGTGAATTAGGTATTTAATAAAATACCTCGCATTCGTTTTCACTCATCAACTAAGTGCAGTGCAGTTGCATGGAGAACAGATCGTCAGGATATTCATCACGTAGAAGCCAGAACATTAAGTCACGTTCCTTTTATCAGATCCCCTCTAAAAAACTTGGATCCGAAACCAGACAATTAAGTCACGTTCCTTTTATAGGACCTCCTAGAAAACAACTTGGATCCGAGTGCTAAAACTAAACTAAAATTAGTTATGTTGCAAACTAAAACAGAACTCGTACTTTTTATAAATGTAGCACTTGAATGCCAATTTGTTTTTCTTCCACCTAAAATACAAAAAAAAAGAATATATATTCGTCAAACGAATAATTTATTTATAATTGTAAGGTTGTTACGAGAATTGAAATTCCTTTAGTTTTTTTCCATGTTGTGCCTGCTAACGTAACAATAAATAAACAGTGTGAAAATAGTTGCTATGAAACGACCACCGGCGGAGCGTCGAAAATAATTTAGCGGCGTCGGCAGCAGTTACTGTTAATTTTATTTATAGCAGCCGCCATTACGGCGAACGTGGAAAGCTGGATATTAGATTTAGTATTAGGCCAAAAATCTAGAATCCCAACCTATTGTCCAAGCACTGTAATTTGAAAAGAAATCATGGCATACAAAAAAGATCATAAGGAAGAGACGATATATTTGATTTGATATCCGAAATTTTGGTTTCAATATATAATCAAAATTGATATTTACACTTTCTATATCTATAAGTTTCGTTCGCCTGGAAAGTTCATTGCTGTCTTTGGCAGGTACCAATATATCAGCAATGAAAATAATCAACCACATGTGGCATGTCACTTTTTGAAAAGAAGCAGCAGATAGGTCAAACATTAATCGTTTTTATCGCATCAGACCAAGTGGGGAGACGAATGTCGTTATGTACCGACAATTTTCATGTATTAAAACTTGATGGAATGCCTGTTTCACATCAAGCTTCGAGAAATCTTTGTTCCCGTCGATTTTGTATGTCATTTGCTCTATGGTAGGCAGAGGATGTACCTCTCAAATAACAGCTCTATTAGCTTCTCGCAAAGCAACTATAATTCTTATTTACAAAGAATTATTTATAAAGATCTTTTCCGTTTGACCAGCATTGGAGAAACCCATTCAGAAGCTTCAGCAAAATTAAGGGAATAGCAGACAATTATGGAAAACTTTGAATTCGCTGTGGAGAAATAAGGAAAAGCCTGCAAGTAGTATTAGTTTTAATGGAAAGTGTAAAAGAAAGTGTTAGAAATTATTGTAAAAGAGCAATTGCTTGAATATTTAAATGAGGAAAACATTTTAATACGTGAACAATCCGGCTTTAGACAAAACCATTCTTGTGAATCTGCTCTAAATTTATTGCTTTTTAAGTTGAAACGAATGATTGAAGAAAAGAAGACTATAATAATATTATACTTGGATCTAAAAAAAACGTTTGAAACTATATCACGGCCGGTAATGCTAAAAACAATGAAGAAATATGGAATAGGAGGAAATGTTATTAAATGGTTTGAATCTTATTTATCTGATAGAAGTCAAGTATGTCAGTATGGGAATTCTACATCGTCACCCATAACAGTGCCCCTTGGTGTTCCACAGGGTAGTGTTCTGGGACCAATTTTATTTATTTTATACATTAATGATATGAAAGGAGCCATTCGTCACTGTGATATCAATCTTTTTGCCGATGATACAGTTATATTTATTGGAGAGAGGGTTGTTAAAATAGCAATGGCTAAAATGAATGAAGATATACAAGGGTTGAATAAGTGGTTGAAAATTAAAAAGCTTAAACTGAATGTGCAAAAACCCAAATGGATGTTAATAAGTAATAGAAAACAATTAAATTATACAGAGTTCAAGATCGATATTGAGGGAGTTGAAATGAAAAGGGTAAGAGTTTTTAAATACCTTGGTGTTCATATCGACGATAAACTTATATTTAAGGAACACATTGACGAAGTGATTAAAAAAGTAGCTAGGAAATAGATATACCTCCATTTTATGCATGTTAGAAACCTTACAATGGTTCTCTGTGAAAGAACGAATAATATTTAATGTACTGACAATGATTTACAAACTTAGTAATAATCTTTTGCCTGAGTACTTGACCAACATAATGATTCGAGGACATAACATACATACCCATAGAACCCGACAAATTGATGATTTACGTGTTGTGCCGTTTACTATGACAATGACGCAGAAATTAGTTTATTATAGTGGCATAAGAATATATAATCAGCTTCCTAGAACTATTAAAGATGTTAGAACTATCTCCGAATTTAAAAGAAATTGCTCAATATGGATTAAAAATATGTATAGATAGTCAAGAATGTTATTTATGTAGAGATAAGAGTTTTATTATAAATTATCAAATGGTAAATAAATGAAATGAATGAATGAATCAACCTTTTCAATATTATGTCTAGATTGTTGGACGAGAGGACGATAGTCTTATTAATTGGGATATTTTAATTTAGTACATGATTGATAGCGGATGAAGGGCTTATTTCATTAAAAATAGTCTTTTCCAGCTAAAAAGTTGACTAAACAAACGAACAGAAGGGGAACTACTAGATTCCTTGTTGTACAACGTATGCTAGGTCAAATATAAGGTAATTGTTCTACTTCTAGAATTTACAGACACTCTTTTAGGAAATCCTTCGAAAATTTCTTTTGTAAATCCATTGGGAACTCCATACGAAATTAAGTCAAGAATTTCTATGAACCTTTTTTCTGAGTTTCAAACCAGTAATTCCTTTGCGAATTCCTTCTAGAAATAATTCATGCATTGATCATCAAAATCATTTATGAACTCTCTCGGGTATTCCCTCAAAAATTCCCTTCGTAAATTATTCATGAAAGAGGAATTCCTGGAGGAACTTCCGGACGAATTCCTGGAGGAACTTCCGGAGGAATTCCTGGGGGAATTTCTGGAGGAACTTCCGGAGGAATTCCTGGAGGAACTTCCGGAGGAATTCCTGGAGGAACTTCCGGAGGAATTCCTGGAGGAACTTCCGGAGGAATTCCTGGAGGAACTTCCGGAGGAACTCTTGGAGGAACTTCCGGAGGAATTCCTGGAGGAACTTCCGGAGGAATTCCTGGAAGAACTTCCGGAGGAATTTCTGGAGGAACTTCCGGAGGAATTCCTGGAGGAACTTCCGGAAGAATTCCTGAGGGAACTCCTGGAGGAACTTCCGGAGGAATTCCTGGAGGAACTTCCGGAGGAATTTCTGGAGGAACTTCCGGAGGAATTCCTGGGGGAACTTCCGGAGGAATTCCTGGGGGAACTTCCGGAGGAATTCCTGGGGGAACTTCCGAGGAATTCCTGGGGAACTTCGGAGGAATTCCTGGGGAACTTCCGGAGGAATTCCTGGGGAACTTCCGGAGGAATTCCGGGGGAACTTCCGGAGGAATTCCTGGGAACTTCGGAGGAATTCCTGGGGAACTTCGGAGGAACTCCTGGGGAACTTCCGGAGGAATTCCTGGGGAACTTCCGGAGAATTCCTGGGGGAACTTCCGGAGGAAGTCCTGGGGGAACTTCCGGAGGATTTCCTGGGAGAATTTCCGGAGGAATTCCTGGGGAACTTCCGGAGGAATTCCTGGGGAACTTCCGGAGGAATTCCTGGGGGAACTTCCGGAGGAATTCCTGGGGAACTTCGGATGAATTCCTGGGAACTTCCGGAGGAATTCCTGGGAACTGCCGGAAAAATTCCGGGGGAACTTCGGGAGGAATTCCGGGGGAACTTCCGGAGGAATTCCTGGGGAACTTCGGAGGAATTCCTGGGGAACTTCGGAGGAATTCCTGGGGAACTTCCGGAGGAATTCCTGGGGAGCTTCGGAGGAATTCCTGGGGAACTTCCGGAGGAATTCCTGGGGAACTTCCGGAGGAATTCCTGGGGAGCTTCGGAGGAATTCCTGGGGAACTTCCGGAGGAATTCCTGGGAACTTCCGGAGGAATTCCTGGGGAACTTCGGAGGAATTCCTGGGAACTTCCGGAGGAATTCCTGGGGAACTTCCGGAGGAATTCTGGGGAACTTCGGAGGAATTCCTGGGGAACTTCCGGAGGAATTCCTGGGGAACTTCGGAGGAATTCTGGGAACTTCGGAGGAATTCCTGGGGAACTTCCGGAGGAATTCCTGGGAACTTCCGGAGGAATTCCTGGGGAACTTCGGAGGAATTCCTGGGGAACTTCGGAGGAATTCCTGGGGAACTTCCGGAGGAATTCCTGGGAACTTCCGGAGGAATTCCTGGGGAACTTCCGGAGGAATTCCTGGGGAACTTCCGGAGGAATTCCTGGAGGAACTTCCGGAGGAATTCCTGGAGGAACTTCGGAGGAATTCCCGGAGGAACTTCCGGAGGAATTCCAGGAGTAACTTCCGGAGGAATTCCCGGAAGAACTTCCGGAGGAATTCTCGGAGGAATTCCTGGAGGAACTTCCGGAGGAATTCCTGGAGGAACTTCCGGAGGAATTCCTGGAGGAACTTCCGGAGGAATTCTTGGAAGAACTTCCGGAGGAATTCCTGGAGGAACTTCCGGAGGAATTCCTGGAGGAACTTCGGTGAGAATTCCTGGAGGAACTTCCGGAGGAATTCCTGGAGGAACTTCCGGAGGAATTCCTGGAGGAACTTCCGGAGGAATTCCTGGAGGAACTTCCGGAGGAATTCCTGGAGGAACTTCGGTGGGAATTCCTGGAGGAACTTCCGGAGGAATTCCTGGAGGAACTTCCGGAGGAATTCCTGGAGGAACTTCCGGAGGAATTCCTGGAGGAACTTCCGGAGGAATTCCTGGAGGAACTTCCGGAGGAATTCCTGGAGGAACTTCCGGAGGAATTCCTGGAGGAACTTCCGGAGGAATTCCTGGAGGAACTTCCGGAGGAATTCCTGGAGGAACTTCCGGAGGAATTCCTGGAGGAACTTCCGGAGGAATTCCTGCGGGAACTTCCGGAGGAATTCCTGCGGGAACTTCCGGAGGAATTCCTGGAGGAACTTCCGGAGGAATTCCTGGAGGAACTTCCGGAGGAATTCCTGGAGGAACTTCCGGAGGAATTCCTGGAGGAACTTCCGGAGGAATTCCTGGAGGAACTTCCAGAGGAATTCCTGCAGGAACTTCCAGAGGAATTCCTGCAGGAACTTCCGGAGGAATTCCTGGAGGAACTTCCGGAGGAATTCCTGCGGGAACTTCCGGAGGAATTCCTGCGGGAACTTCCGGAGGAATTCCTGGAGGAACTTCCGGAGGAATTCCTGGAGGAACTTCCGGAGGAATTCCTGGAGGAACTTCCGGAGGAATTCCTGGAGGAACTTCCGGAGGAATTCCTGGAGGAACTTCCAGAGGAATTCCTGCAGGAACTTTGAGATGAATTCCTGCAAAAACTTGCAGTGAATTCCTGGAGGAACTTCCGGAGGAATTCCTGGAGGAACTTCCGGAGGAATTCCTGGAGGAACTTCCGGAGGAATTCCTGGAGGAACTTCCGGAGGAATTCCTGGAGGAACTTCCGGAGGAATTCCTGGAGGAACTTCCGGAGGAATTCGTGGAGGAACTTCCGGAGGAATTCGTGGAGGAACTTCCGGAGGAATTCCTGGAGGAACTTCCGGAGGAATTCCTGGAGGAACTTCCGGAGGAATTCCTGGAGGAACTCTCGGAGTAATTCCTGTAGGAACTTCGGAGGAATTCCTGGAGGAACTTCGGAGGAATTCCTGGAGGAACTTCGGAGGAATTCCTGGAGGAACTTCCGGAGGAATTCCTGGAGGAACTTCCGGAGGAATTCCTGGAGGAACTTCGGAGGAATTCCTGGAGGAACTTCGGAGGAATTCCTGGAGGAACTTCGGAGGAATTCCTGGAGGAACTTCCGGAGGAATTCCTGGAGGAACTTCCAGAGGAATTCCTGGAGGAACTTCCGGAGGAATTCCTGCAGGAACTTCCGGAGGAATTCCTGGAGGAACTTCCGGAGGAATTCCTGGAGGAACTTCCAAAGTAATTTCTTGAGGAACTTCCGGAGGAATTTCTGGAGGAACTTCTGGAGGAATTCCTGGAGGAACTTCCGGAGGAATTCCTGGAGGAACTTCCGGAGGAATTCCTGGAGGAACTTCCGGAGGAATTGCTGGAGGAACTTCCGGAGGAATTGCTGGAGGAACTTCCGGAGGAATTGCCTGCAATGCCTGCAAAAAGTAATCTAGTTGTGTAAGCAGCGTTGTTCGGAAATTATTCAACTAGCACTTTTGAATTTAATTTTAGTTAGTTTCTGGAAATGAGAGGCAGTTTTAGAAAAGATATGTATAAGTTTGCTCGAGCATAATTGTGTAGAAAAATATGCTCCATGCTAAATACAGTTGTGAGTAGGGCACCATCTAATAATTTCAGCATACTTGGGAATAGACAAATGTACATGATATGAACTTGACTGAAAATATATATTTCCAATATGATTAACTTATTAGTATCAGTGTAGTACGAATCCATTATCCTACTTATTACTACTAGCTCTTCAATAGCCATTGGCATGGTTAAAAATATTCGGCGGCGTTGAAAATGTTCATGCGGCGGCACGCCGATTCATTTTATACCGCGGCGGTGGCGTGAGGGAACCCTAGCAACACATATGTGACCAGATTTAGTCACAATCAAGTTGCTGCAACCATTTTTGTCAGACTTGTGCTGCTCGGGAATCAACAGTTTGGTTTAAAAGTGTCAAGTCGAGCCTAATGCGATATACATATTACGATTTCCAAATAAATCCATGCATTATTTTTGCTTGCAACCTTACAAGCAAAAATGTTTCATGGAATCTTGCTTACATTGCCGAGTAATGAAGTTTGAAATCTATGTAAAACCATAGTGATTATCATTATCGTTGCGATTTACTATTATTATTATTCAAACAGCTCAAACATGAGTAGACTCATGCAAAATAGGGCAACTTCTCATGGTAGTACGATTGGGCAGTGTGCTATTCAAATTGTGAATGCTCAATCGCACCGAACAAGTGGTTCACCGTGTTCACCCCATCTGTTCGCTCTGCTGGTTATTATTTCTGGCCACAACTCTTGCAGCGTGCAGCAAATCAGCTGCTTCGCTTACCTACATAACACTTCGTAACCTTCTTCCGTCTGTGTGCAGCGGAATGCAAGCACTACAGGCACAGAGCTTTTCTGTCTGAATCCCTTGATGGTCTTTTTCTTGTGTCCAGGGTTTTCCAAATTTCGGGATTCCAGTTTCGACCTTTATGACGGCATGAGAATTTCTATGTCGCATAATCCACCGATACCTATCTTTTGCGGTATTATCATTGGTGAATGTATCGCTCATTAGTCGCCAACGTGTCACACTTTTGGCTGGGAAGCAGACAAGTGAAATAATCAACTACGGCGCCTAGTTCGAATCGTTTTGATCCATTTGGTTTCCTCATCGTCCGCAAAAGTATACGTTTGTGAGAGAAAGAGCTTGGAGCATACGCACGCAGTGATCGCACCCACATCCGGATCCGATTCACCTTCACTTGTTTGGCGCCCAACGCCGTCGCATATTTTCCGAGCGTCCTCTCCTGTTTGCGCGTAAATCCTTCGTGATTATGTTACAATTACGAGGGGATTCTGGCATCGAGAAGACGATGGCAATGCGTGCAAGGGCGAGACGGTTGAGGCGAGGATAATTCTGTTCGGAATTATCCCCCATACGCCGTCGACGGCACATTGCCACTTGAGAAGATAAACAGGTTTCACTTTTTCCTCGACGCCTTCCTCCGGCTTTTCGGTGAAGTCACTGCGCGTGACGATGGTAACAAACGGCGGAAAGGCAAGGGGTTGGAATTGGCGAGAGAAACCAAAATGACAAAGAAGTTGAGTGGTCACTCTGAGTGATTGCCACTCAGACACGATGTTCTCTCCCGAAGTTTCATGTGTTAGTGTTCGGATTTTTGCAGGTATGTGTGGGCGCTGAGTGACTCGCGCGGTAAAAGGCAAAACGAAGGCACATCAAAAGATAATCGACCAAAGCGATTAATTTGCTTAAAATATTTGTTTTAGCCGACTTTTTGCATGTTATTTGGACTAATTTCCTCCGATACCATTGAAATGTATGAATTTATTCGGGGTAATTTTCCCGCAGATTTTTTTAGTTGAACGTTTCGCCATCATATTCATAAGGTTCGGGTGTTCCAGGGAGTTGAGCCGTTTGTCATAAAAATTTCCCTTATTCGAGAAATCCCCATCCACTTGAAGTCGTGCTGGCGGATAGTTTTCTCTTGAACAGTAAAACGAGCGCCGTTGAACTGGCACTGGCAATAATTCATAGAATAATGCACGGCAACAGCAGCGCGAGGCGGCCCTGAATACAAACGCTGGATCCATTCAGTCCGTCGTCCTCCGGGTAGGCGTTGAGTTGAGGGGTGCAGAAGCACAGAGACGTGTAGCGTGTGTTTCACAAACCATCAGCAACAGCAGCATTCATGTTCACCATGATGATGGGGAGGGTAGACAACAGCAGAGGACGGGATACGAATGGCTCGAACGGCACCACTAGAGAACAACGACTATACGCGGCTACCGATCAACCGAGCAAAGTAAAATTCGAGATGTACGGCGCATATTGGGTGGCAGAAGAGGAAATAGACCTTGCCCAATGCTGCGTGCTTTGGGAAGTCAGGGAAATTCAGAGCTTTTGTCATGTTGTCGAATCCAGGAAAGCTACTCAACATTGGTGAGTGGATTCACAGCATCACGGATCCATCTTGTTCTTTTATTGGTTGTAATTTTTTGTGCACAGTAATTTTAAAAATCATCTTGCCAATTCCAGTATAATTTGGCTGAATTTTTCAATTTTTAATAATCATACCATTGTTTCAAAAACTAAAAAAAACATCCGAAGGACAAAACCCTTACATCTACTTAACCCTTTATGAGGCAGAAGAAACTAAACAATAAATCAACAAAAACTACAGCAAGACACAATGTTTATACGTTTCATACCAATACCAAATATATGTTTGTTATACAGTAAACAGTTCAAAAATATAGAAAAACTTGTGTCAATATACCTGCCACTACATTAGAGGCGCAACAACATTGGTGGCAATTTGTTTCTAAGCGCAGTTTTCAAGCAAAAATTTTAAATGAGATCTCTTAAAATTAGGTTTTACGTAAAAGAAATCAAAACAAAGTGTGTTGCATTTTTTTGTGGAGAGCCTTATTTAAAAGACTCCAAATTAAACAAAAAAATCTGTTTTCTTCCAGGGTGAACTTTTCGGAAGAACGATCTCGTTAAAACTCCACAAACCAAATATACCTAGAGGAAGAAGGGGCAATATGCCCTAGCCAAGCAAACATTGCTTTATCTATATATATAAAAACCAATCTATGTATGTATGTTCGCTAACTACTTCTGAACCACTTGGCCGAATCCACCCAAATTTGGTACACACGTTCTCTATCCTCAGGGGAAGTTAACAAAGGGGGTGGGAGGGTCATTTAAGAAAGGGGGAGGGGTTTTGTTTAGAAAACGAACAATTATGTGTAACTTTCATCTCCCAGGACCGATTTCAACCAAATTTTGTACACATATTCACTATAAGGAAACAATCATATGAGAGATTTTGAGAAAGGGGAGGGGTCCGGAGGGAAGGGTATTGCTCAGGAAACGGATAATTTAGAGTAAATTCTGAACCCCTGGACCGATTTCAACCAAATTTGATACACACATTCTCTATCCCAAAGAAAAGATAACAAAGGGGGTAATTGAAAAAGGGGGGAGGGGATGGGGGGGAGGGGTTGTCTTTATAAAACGAGCAATTCAGTGTTACTCCCAACTTCCAGTACCCATATCAACCAAATATTGTACACATATTCACTAAGAGAAGTCGATCACATGGAAGTGTAATTTGGGAAAAAGAGGAGGGGTCTGGGGGGAGGGGTATTGTTCAGAAAACAGGCAATGCAGTGTTTCTTTTGAACCCTGGACCGCTTTCATCCAAATTTGGTACACACATTCTCTATCCTAAGGAGAAAATAACAAAGGGGTGGGATGATCATTGGGAAAAGGGAGGGTAAGGGGAAGGGTTGTCTTTAGAAAAGAGCAATTCAGTGTAACACCCAACTCCAGGACCGATTTCAGCCAAATTTGGTGCACATTCTCTATCCTAAGGAGAAAATAACAAAGGGTGGTATGATCATTGGGAAAAAGGGAAGTTATGGGGGAAGGGGTTGTCTTTAAAAAATGAGCAATTCAGTGTAACTCCCAGGATAAATTTCAACCAGATTTGGTACACTTATTCTCTATTTTTGGAAGATGTTTATTGAAAAGGTGGAAGGGCCAAACAAAGATATAAAAATATATTGATACAAAGGTTCAATTCTATGACCGGTAGATCTACCTCTCTGTGGGTTTCGTGCTACAGCATTGGACATTTTAATTCTATAATTTACTTTTCAGTCCCTAGCAAAGCCGGATACATATAGCTATTAGCTATCTATATATCTCGGATACTTATTCAACGTATGTGACGTATGTGATTTTGTAAACAAAAATTTAAACGTTGATTTCTGCAATCTGATAGCACTCCCACGCAAACTATCGCCACATACAGGTAGGGGAAGGTTTCGGCTACATGTTCGTTGTGTTGGTTTGCGTGGAGTGTCATCATATTTGACAAATCGACGTATGCATCTTTGTTTACAAAATCACATACGTCGTTTTGAATAAGTTGCCGAGATATATAAAACTCAATGTTTGTATGTTTGTGTGTATGCTCCAGCCTAACTTCTGAACCCATTATTGTATTGTTTAGTTATCGATCAATTCAACCATTTATCGAAATCATGGTTTGCCCAACGTGAAAAGCAATGATTAATGTGTTTCCTTCTGGATGGTGAATGTGATCCCTTCTTTAAAATAGACGTTTGCCCGGAATAAGGCATCGGTGGATGTTTTCCTTCTTTAGAAATAGACGTTTGCCCGGAATATGGCGATTATGGGTTTGCTCCCTTCTTCAAAATCAGTCAATGTTTTCAAATGAAATCTGCCTTCTTTTGATCAAATGATGAAGTATCGATAAGAAAACGCAATTATCCTGTTGACCAATTGGTTTATTCATTTTCCGATTGTGAAAAAAAAAACTGCGAATCAAACTGGCAATTCCGAGCAAGGCCGGGTACATAAAGCTAGTTATGTTATGAAAACTCATATGTGAATATGTACGTTATGTGGAAGATATTGATTTGGAAAATGTATTGGAGGTAACCACTTTCCCTTCGATGGGACTCGAACCCAGGGAAAGGGAAAGTGGGTACCTCCAATACATTTTCCAAATCAATATCTTCCACATAACGTACATATTCACATATGAGTTTTCATAACATTGTAAATTAACGTCCAAGTCGGGTGGTTTAATCCCCGGAAATAGGCAATTACCTTTGATTGAACTGCTTTATTGTCTTATTTGAAACGCTATTCATGGGTATTTTTACATTATGCATCAGTTAAACAAGTTGATGCCATTCAAAAATTGTCAAAAATCTAGTTCATATTGGTAATATTCACATTTAAAAAAAGTGGTGATATTCTGTTGCCGGAAAACTAACGAGGCAAAACGCCTTTTAGCTGGCAGCTCCTAGGGAACAAAGCACCACGCGTCGGCGAATCAGCATTATGTTATGGATAGTGCGTGGAGACGCAAGTACATTGTAGGTTAGTGCCACTAGGGCGCTTTGCCTCTCCAAAATGTTAGATGTTTCTTCAAAATGTGGAAATTTTCGGTTTTTCCGACCTTCCCATACACTATTTTGAAACTTTTTTCGCCTAACCTATACATAATTTTATATCTAGTTTTGTTATGGACATCTTAATGACGGTAAATATGAGGGAAACCCCAAAAGGCGTTTTGCCTGGCCTGAGGCCTCTTCCCCTATACAAGAAAGGCAATCCCAAATGACAATTGTGGGTTTCAAAAGCTTTTGGAGACATCGATTTACTTTTTAAGTATGCTATAAAACTGATGTACGGAATAAACGTAGTGCCCATATCGCGTCTGATCATCACCTCCTCATCGGCGAAATACGCCTGCGCATTGCGCGGATTCGTCGGCAGGAGGAAAGAGTTGGACGACGATTCAACACACGCCGACTGGAAGATGCCACGGTGAAACGGTCCTTCGTTGAAAAACGAACAGTGGGTAATGTCTGTGACATAACCGCTAAGTGGACGTAGGATTTGACTTGACCACGCGTTTAAGATACATAATATGTCAAAATTTCTCACATCAACTATTTTGGATAAATAATCGGCGTTGCATACCATTCCTTGGCAAAATCTTCTCATCAAACCGACACAGAAAACAATCAGCAGGGGATGTAGACTGTATCTCAGCCCTTCCACTGAAGAGCCTTCTAATCCGTGCGATAGCGACTGAAGGAGAACATTATTTTTAACTCTTAGAGCCTTGAAAAAGGCTGTTTGCTTCGGCTAAGTGCAAAAAGTAAGAAAACGATCTTTTAGTGATGGTATAAAAAAGACTGAATGCTCTGCGAGCGAATGCACTTTTCTTTTATATCTTATTTTGAATCTTCTCTGCTTCCCAATTGGTGGGCCAATCAGCTAGTGTCTTGTATCCCGCTTCTTTGTCAGCCAAAGCGTCATCATCATCAACGCGTTCGAGAAGGGCTTCTTTTTTTTACGCTTGTTGCTCGCTGCTGGCGTCTATTTCCTAACGGGACTTTTCGCTAGATACAGGCCAATAAGCCGGGCAAGCGAGCTTAGAATTGCAGTTCAGGTGGGAAGTACGTGTTCTTTTCTGAGACAACATTGTTAGTAGTAGAAAGAAGGAAACACCCGGACATGGGATTTCGGGTGATAAGATTTAGAATTGGTAACATGGGACGATCATTCAGTCACGTTCGCTTTGTGTGCGGTCAGTATCAAACAATGTTTATCTAGATATTTTTTTATCAATGCCAAAAACTCCAACATTTGATGAAAAATCGATTGATAGTTTATTAATGTTTTTTTATCCAAATAAGATTATGTGAGAGATTTGGACATCTTATGAATCTTTAAAGGCATGGTCAAGCGAAGTCCTTCGTCCACTTCGCGGTTAAATCAGAAAAATTATACACTGTTAGTTTTGACGCTATTTATGAAAATCACGCATAAAATTTTATCTCTAGAATATTGGATTTGGCACCCAAGTACAATTTCTATCCCGAAGGGCATTGATATTGATCTCTATTACTGGCTCTCTAAAGAACCGTTTGTTTTTTGGACATACATGCTGCATCATGTTGCTTTTCTTCAGCCTGTCTCGGCTCAGCACCGATGCCGGCCTGTCTCGGCTCGACTCTGCTGCTGCTGCTGCCGGTATCTGCTCAGCATTGCTGCTTTGTCGGGTCTGTAGGGTGGACTGCTGATGTACTGGCTAGGTTTCGGCTGATGATGGTCGCTTCGATGGTGTCGAGCCGAAAAAGCGGTCGGTGCAGACTTCATTCCCTGCTAAAAGGTGTGAGTGCTGTTCAATCGATGATGCGGTTGCATCGCTTGTCCCGGTCAGAATGAAAGGAAAAAATCCCGTTGCGCTATTTTATGGCTTCTCGGCAGACCCAGCGGCTGCTCATTCGCTGGTGTCTGCACCAATCAGGACGTGGTAATGGAATGATGCAAGAATTATGCGGTACCCATATTTATAGGTTCCCTTGATCTCAATGTTTTTCATTGAAAACAGTTTCATGCCTATTGAAACAAGTTTTTCGGGTCTCATCAAGCATGGACATGTAAGGCATACTTGAAATCTGTCGATTGAGGGGCTTACCGCACAAATTCGTCCACTGAGACGAACGCTATTACCGTTTAAAATCTTTCAACACAGCGTAACGCGGTCGATTGAATATTTTGAAATGACACCCGGTATAGTAAAGAGAGACGTAAGTCCTACATCAAAACTGGAGACGCGTGCTGCAGATATTCCGGAAGGTGGCAGCGTGGAAGACCAATGGACCGCCATCAAGAATGCCTTCATCGCCACCACCGAGAACAATCTGGGCGAACTACGCACCCAGAGGAAACAATGGATCACCGATGAGACCTGGAGAAAGATAGAGGAGCGAAGAAAAGCTAAAGCCGCTATAGAGCGATTGAAAACCAGAGGAGCCAAAGTCTTAGCCCGTCAACGAAACGCGGCTCTTGAGAAGGAAGTAAAACGCTCATGTCGACGGGACAAGCGAGCGTGGGCAGACTCTCTGGCCGACGAAGGAGAGAGAGTCGCCGCAACCTGGGACATTCGCCTCCTCTACGATATCTCACGACGCTTAAGCGGGGCGAAGATGAATGCAACGATGCCTGTGAAAGACGCGAATGATCAGTTATTGACCGACCCAACTGACCAGCTTAAACGCTGGTTCGAGCACTTCGAACAACTTTTTCAAGTGCCAGCCAGGCCATCACCACCTCGGCATCTTAGGATCCGACGTATAAAACGCGGCAATACCGAAGCTCACTGCTAGAGAGCATATCAGCCGAGATGCTCAAAGCTGACCCCATGACATCCGCTCAACTACTGCATCGTTTATTTCGTAATATCTGGGACACCGCAACTTTCCCGGTCGACTGGATGCAAGGTATCTTATTCAAGGTGCCCAAAAAGGGTGACCTGACAGTATGCGATAACTGGCGAGGCATTATGTTGCTGTGTACCGTTCTCAAAGTTCTGTGTAAAATTATCCTAGCCCGGATTCAGGAGAAGATCGATGCGACTCTCCGGCGGCAGCAGGCCGGATTCCGTGCCGGAAGATCCTGTGCGGACAACATTGTCATGCTCCGCATAATCCTGGAGCAGGTCAACAAATTCCAAGTCCCTTTACTTGGTATTTATTGACTACGAAAAAGCTTTCGACCGTCTCAAGCACGAGAATATGTGGGGGGCCCTGAGACGCAAGGGGGTTCCTGAGAAAATCATCGGCCTCATCGGAGCACAGTACGAGGCCTTTTCGTGTAGAGTGCTACACAATGGGGTCCTGTCCGACCCTATCCGGGTCGTAGCTGGTGTGAGGCAAGGATGTATTCTATCACCGTTACTGTTCCTCATTATAATCGATGAGATTCTGGTAGATGCGATTGACCGTGAACCAAACCGCGGGCTGTTATGGCAGCCCATAACTATGGAGCACCTAAACGACTTCGAATTGACTCCGCGCGCAACGGCGCTCTGATATGCAGAGTAAGCTCAACGACCTTGCCGAGCGCTCCTCCTCGGCAGGTTTAGTCATCAACGTCAACAAAACCAAATCGTTGGATGTAAACACGGTGACTCCTTCCAGTTTCACAGTAGCCGGGAAACCAATGGAGAATGTTGAAAGCTTCCAATATCTTGGTAGCCATATGGCGTCAGACGGCGGTACCAAGATCGATATAGACGCACGGATCAAGAAAGCAAGGGATGCCTTTGAGAGTTTAAGAAATATCTGGACAAACAGGCAGATAAGTGAACGCACCAAAATACGAATTTTCAACTCTAACGTGAAATCTGTGCTGTTATACGCTAGCGAAACATGGTGTGTATCAGTGGAGAACACTCAACGGCTGCAGGTGTTCATTAACAGATGCCTGCGGTATATAATTCGGGCCTGGTGGCCTCACAACTGGATCTCAAACAACGAGCTCCAACGTCGTTGTCACCAGATAGCCGACAGCAACAGAAATTCGGGATCGGAAGTGGGGCTGGGTCGGCCACACTCTACTTAGGGGCAGAAACGAAATCTGTAAACAAGCATTAGACTGGAACCCAGCAGCACATCGCAACAGAGGCAGACCTAGAGGCTCATGGCGGCGAAGCCTCAATATTGAAATAAAAGAAGTCGACCAAAATCTAACCTGACAACAGGTTAAAGCGATAGCCGGGCAACGCTCAGGATGGAGATCTTTCAAGTCGGCCCTTTGCACCACCTGAGATGTACAGAATCCATAAGTAAGTAAGTATAAAACTACAAAAAAAACCATCGATGTTACCAGGAAAATCATTTTACCAAAAAAAAATCACTACACGAACTAACACAGGAGATTCAACATATTGTATCAAAGGAAAAAAAATATGACTTTACAGGTTTTTTAGCGAGTTATAACTGAAAATCCTCCTTCAACTTGAAAATTACGTTCCAATTTATTTTCTGGCTCAGTATCATCTGAAGTGCTACTAGGTAGCAAATATAACCACTACATGTGAATAACTACTAATCAGAAAACTAACTACTAATTGGAGCACGTTTCCAAATACAACACTTTTTGACGTTCGCTAATTGGAGCACGATGCAAATACAACACTTTTTGACACTTGGTTGTTTTTTAATTCACAGATAAGACGACAACAATTTGACGGCGGGATCGGCAAGAAAAATCATATCAAACCGCACTGAACCAGCCAAGGGCTGAAAACCTCGATAGTTAAGAAAAAACAGATCAATCCACCTAGCGTTGGTGGTGCCTTTCTCGAGCATTAAAAAAATAAGAAAACGCATAAGAGAGGTTGAAATAGCACTTTAGGGGAATAGATTTTAAATTTCAATCAATTCATATCCATTTGCGGTCATTTAAATGCATTGCTGCAACCTTTGATTTTTTTGTTTTCGTTTTTGATTTTTTTTCCCAAAGGGGACACTTGGTAAAAGGCGCAAAAAATGTTGATCGATTCGGCTGTTGCCGGTGAAAAGTGAAATTTTTTCGAAATCTTCTTATTTCGGCAACAAATTTTAGTGATTGAAAATGCGAATTTTAAAAAAAAATAGATTTTTCAGGATTAGCATTTGTACAAGAGAAAGTTATTTCAAGACGAAATTTGTTTACAATCCTCACAATCGCTTATGCATCACAATCGCTTTAATAAATATACATAATAATGATCGCAACATGCATAAAAAATTGATAACGTCAGTATCGGTCCCAGTGGGGGCCGTGGCCGTCATCCATGCATTTTTGCATTGCTTTCAGCGCCTGCCTTTGGCGCGCTTGTGATTTTACACTGGGTCTCCGGGCATTCTATAAAAAGTTCATTTTTGGAGCGATCATATAGTCCTAACGTATTCTTTGTATATGAGAAAGGCAAAAAGGAATATAACTGACCATTTTTCCATATAGGGTACCTGTTCCATTATTAATAATATGCTCCTATATCAATTACATTCGCAAAACAGGCAATTTTGGCACAATTTGTGTCGTGTTTTGTTGTTTTCCAGCGTGCTCACTGCTGAAAAAAATATCCTAATCGACCAAATGTCCTATTCGACTCAATGTCCTATTTGGCCAAATGTCCTATTCTACTGAGTTTCGTATTCGGCCAAATGTCCTATTCGGCCTAATGTTGTATTCAGCAAAATATCCTTTTCAGC
Organism: Armigeres subalbatus; assembly: GCF_024139115.2. Taxonomy (NCBI): domain Eukaryota; kingdom Metazoa; phylum Arthropoda; class Insecta; order Diptera; family Culicidae; genus Armigeres; species Armigeres subalbatus. The sequence continues at coordinate 76,849,581 of NC_085141.1, read as the reverse complement.
AAAATCTCCTATTCGGCCGAATGTCTTGGGGCCGATGCATCGGTGCGGCGACGCTGCATTACCGCTTTTTCCCGATGCACACATGCGTCCTTTTAACGCCGTGTGCACGCAGCGTTGAAAAGACGCTACGTGGGTATTGGGCCTTAATCGGCTATATGTCCTATTCCGCCATATGTAATATTCGGCAAAATGTTTTATTCGGCTAAATGTCCTATATTCGGCCAACTGTCTTAATCGGCCAAATGTCCTATTCAGCCAAATGTCCTATCCGACAAAATGTCCTATTCAGCCAAATGTTCTATTCAGGTAAATGTCCTTTTCGGCCAAATGTCCTTTTTGGCCAGAAGACCTATGCGGTTATATGACCATTTCGGCCTAATAGTCTGTTCGGAAAAATGGTATATTCGGCCAAACAATTTTCGACCTTGTGGCCTCCATAATATGGTAAATGAGTAATGATTTGTAATAAATTCAAGATTCAAGGAAACAGCATTTTTATGCACGTCAAAGCTTGAAAATCACTTTAACATGGTCAAATCGTGAACAAACGAATCGCAATGTTCATAAAACTTGTAGAGCACACCAAAAGCTTCCATTTAGAGGTTATTGCGATGATTTTTGGCGTTTATATCTCTTGTAAATTTTGTTTTAAATTGAAAATAGCACAAAACATTCTGAATTAGCTGAAAATTTTAGCATTAGCTTGACCGGTTGAAGTTTTGAAAACATGCATAGGTCTAGCACACATACATACACACATAACAGACCTCACCTCAATTCAGTGGGTCAGCGGGTCTCTGAGCCTTCTATCAAAAGTTGGGTTTTTAAGTGATCTTATAGCCTTTTCGTATATGCTCTTACTATACGAGAAAGGCAAAATATTTATTTCGGGGAATTTTTTTAAATTTTTTATTGCTAATAGGGGAAACAGCCAAATGTTGAACGGGTAATTTTGTTGCCTATTGTTGAACTCCCATAAGAAACAATAGGCGAAGAAATTAGTCGCTCAACATTTGGCGAATTACCATATTGATTTATTAATGGAACATTTGTATTTTTTTTCCATGGAACATTTTGATTTCTTTATTAAAAAATCTTCTTGTATTATTGCAATTTTTGCTTTTATAAGTGCTAATTTATTTTTGTTTTGTAGAAAAATTTCAATTGTTTATGGAAATTTCGCATTAGTGGAAATTTTATGTTTGTTTATTGCTCATAGTGTGGTTTATTTACTGGCAATTTCTGATTTTTTTTATGGAAAGTTTCTAATTCTTTATGGAAATTTTATAATGCTGCCATTCAACAAATGAAGATATCAAAATCACTGCAATTAGGATTGTCAGAACCTTTTCTGGACAGCCAACAGTTTATTGTACAGACATATTACTTGTGAGAATAATTTGTGGTGTTTCTAGGAGCGTAAGATTTCTGACGGGCAGCTGGTTTTCTTACCCTTAGACAACGTCTCACCAGAAAATGCGAGACAGGGTGTAAAATGAAAATTTCCAAATCAGTTTGCGTCACAAAATCATGTGAGATTTTGAACACCAATAAGCACCGTTATCTTTTGATTAGTTTTCGAAAAAAATATTTCAACCGACTCAAGAAGAGTGTAGCAATTAACCCATGAATAAAATATAATTATTTTTAAAAGTTGTCATTGAAAAATAATCAACCTCAAGCGACCAGAAACAGCAAAATCAACCAATCACAAGCAAGCAACATAAAACCTGTCGTAAAAGTATTTTTCACTGAAATTTTCTTATTTTTCAAATGCTCGTTATTAATTAATTTGTTTTTTTTTTTTATTATTATTATTTGCTTTATTAAGGAGACTTTCAGCCCTGAACTGGCTCGTCTTCGGATTAATTTGTGGAAATTCTTATTTTTTTATGGAAACAAAATGTTAATTTTGTGGAAATTTTGGGGAAGGGCCGTTTGGCCGAATACCGCTCGTCCAAATACCATTTGACCAAAGGGCACTAGACCGTAAGTTATTTGACCGAAAATACCATTTGGTCAAACAGGCCATTAGGCCCGATGCCCATGAAGCGTCTTTTCAACGCCACGTGCTCGCAGCGTTAAAATAACGCAGGTGTGCATCGGCACAGCGACACCGCGTTACTGCTTTCGCCCGATGCACACCTGCGTTATTTTTAACGCCGCTTGCACGCAGTATTGAAATGACGCTACGTGGGCATCGATTCTTAGACTGACAGGCATTTGGCTGAAAGGAAACTTATCCGAATAGGTTATTTGGCTGAATAGGTCATTTGGCCAAATAGGACATTTGAAGGAAAATAACATTTGGCCGAATAGCACATTTGGTCGAACAGATCAATTGGCTGAATAGGTCATTTGGCCGAAGAGGACATTTGGCGGAGCAGGACAGTTGACCGAATAGGCTATTTGAAAGGTTTGAAAAATGAGGCTTCTCATTTCTCACTAATAATTTCCCATTTCCAACTGTGAAAAATGAGTAGTACGAAGTAAGAAGTAAAACGTCTCGTTTCATTACTCACTTCTTATTTTTGACAGTGACAAGTGAGAAATGAGGAGTGAGAAGTAAGACGTCTCAATTCTCACTCCTCATTTCGCACTTCTCACTGTATAAAATGAGAAGCGTGAAATAAGTAGTGAAACGTCCATCTACCCATTTCGCACTACTCACTTTTTACAGTGATAAGTGAGAAATGAGCCGTCTCGCAGCTCACATTTCTCACTTCTCACTGTAAAAAATAAGTAGTGAGACGTTTCACTACTCACTTCGCGCTTCTCATTGTTTATAGTGAGAAGTGAGAAATCAGAAGTGAGTAGTGAGACGTCTCACTTCTCACTCCTTATTTCTCAATTCTCACTGTAAAAAGTGAGAAGCGCGAAGTGAGAAGTGAGACGTCTCACTACTCACTTCTTATTTCTCACTGCTCACTGTAAAAAGCGAGAAGTGAGAATTGATTCATGGAACGTATCACTTCCCACTTTTCACTTGAGTAGTGCGAAGTAGATAGTGAGACGTCTCGCTACTCACTTATTACAGTGAGAAGTGAGCAATGATTAAAACTGTAACTGTAAAAAGTGAGAAGCGCGAAGGGAGTAGTGAGACGCCTCGCTACTCACTTCTACCCTTTTTAACTGCGAGCAGTGAAAGCCGGCGGCACCAGAACATCTGCATCAAATATTCAGCCGAGTTCATCATGAATACGGAACTGAGCAAGCTGCAGCTGATCTACAGTCATATAGACAATACCTGTCCAGCGAGTGGACACATCGCCTACAGCAAATATGGGAGAGCACAACGAGGTACCACTCTCCTTACCCCGGACATTTTCGTAAGTAAGAACGCCTTCTTCGGCTGAAAAAAGTAGCACTATGTTATCGAACGACGGGATGAATATTCTAACAACCAACGTATTTCTTCATTAAAACAGAATGCGACTGAAATTTTTATTTACTTTAAAAATTTCAATCGCATGAAAAGCCCAGATAAAATGAAGGAAATTCATAACATTTAAAGCTCGTCCTTTTCGGTTATTTTGGCAACTAAAACCAGCTGGGATAAAAGCGTAAATAGTGAAGAACTTTTTGGAAGCAACTTCAATGTATTGATTCAGAAAAAAATAACTACCAAAAAATATAAAAAACTTTGAACATGTTTGGGTTAAGTCTAACATTGCAGGAAAACCCATGTTTTCTCCTCTGTGTATTTTCCACCGGAACATGCGCAAACAACATCTATAGAAAGCTTTTTAAAAACTGTGGAAGAAATTTTATCGGAACTTCCAGCTGAAGTCAAAGTACATGTTTACGGAGACTTCAATCAACCCACCGCTGACTTTATTCCAGATTCAGAGAACGATCAAATTCTACTTCCAGTCGCTGGTGAAAATGAAACACAAACGTTTATATTTGACAGAACTGCTAGCCTAGGACTAACCCAAATCAATCACATTAAAAGTCAGCAGAACTATTATCTTGATCTTCTGCTAACGAATATTCAAGAATATTTCTGTGTGTCTGAATCATTGAATCCTTTACGGAAAAATGAAACATTCCACACGGCAATCGAATACTTTTTGTTCCTTCATGAGTATCAAAAGCCTAGCGAATGTGACTTTGAAGAAGTCCTTGAATACCATAAAGCAAACTATGCCTACATAAGACATAAGCTAAGTAGATTTAAGTGGAAGCAAATTTTAGAGAATGAAGGTAATAATGAATCCTCCGTTGATGTCTTCTATAACATCATTTTTGATGTTATTATTGACGAGGTTCCAAAAAAAAAAGACCGAACGGAAATTAAAAATATCCAGTTTGGTACAATAGGCAGATAAAAAATTTAAAGAATCTCAAACAAACTAGACAATACGAATGAAAATTTGGAAATTTATTTAGACATTTGCGATCAATTAAAACTAGCAATTGAAAAATTGTAAAATTTAGAATTGAGATTAATAGAAAATTAAAAATCAGACAAATTTAAAATTTTAAAATAAAAAAAATATTTTTTTTTTGGAAAGATAAAACTATAAAAAAAACATTTTGAAATGATTTATTTACACTACATAATCGAGAACTTGATTATGATTTTCACATCCGGATTCATTCGGCGGAAGTTGGTGATTTCTTTCGTGGGGAAGTAGAAAAACTATATTCTGGACACTTCTCACTACTCCGGCCGTAATATTTGACGAGACACTTCATATATAAACTGCCCGCAATCGGAACGTTATCTAAAACTCGTGTAAGTCACGCACCATCTTCGACGAAATCAACGAAAATATCGATGACACGAGAAACTAAAGTTGATAATTCTGCGCGTCGCTTGAATTTTATTTTGATTTCGTGTGTAGTATCTGTCTCTCTTTCTCAGGTCTAGAAGAGCAATTTCTTTATAATTGATGCAATTCTTCAGCGTCCCACATAGTCACATGACTTATATGCAATGTGAGATTAAAATAATTCACCTGTCGAATGGGGTTGATTTTAAAAGGCTGATGATGTTGGATAACTAGATCGTTCAGAAAAGTACCTTATATTTATGCTTCATTGTCCTTAGATACGAAAATGTTATTATACAAAAGCAAAACTGGTCATTTATGAAAGCTGGCTCACCAACTTCCTTTAATTAGGTCATTAGATGTAAAATTTGTACATAAGTTTTTGATCATGTTTCTTTTTTCTTCAATCAATTTCAATTAAACGCGAAATCTGAAATCTTCACCATTGAGTCTGCCACCATGCTGCTCCATCGCGTGAAGGTCCCTCTCTATTATGAAATATTCAACCCTTCGCTTATAAGATTTAAAAAATATCAACAAGTAAAATCACCAAAGCTGGTATTAAAATTAGGACCAATTTTATGTTTCGCTGCTGTATTTGGTCATAGTTTTTCAAATTATTCATTGCGCTAATACCATCGAAAAAAAAGTATCAAATCCAAGCATCAGAGCCCTACATCGCTATGGGCATGGCGACTGACGCTCGGCTTCAAGACGAGTCAGTGTCAGATGAATGTCGTCACTGCATGCGCTGCTGGCTAGCGATCGGGAGAGCGATTTGTGCTTGCCGTTCTGCGATAGCGCGAGAACGACGTGGCGCGGTGGTGGCAACGGCATGCGAGAATGAAAACAGAAAAAAATATCGCCAGTCCGTGCTCAGCAGATATTGGCGCGACCCGATGGTTCTATTGATACCCAAGCAACACCTCTTGTTTCTCAGTGAGTAACAACAACTGTGGTGTGACATACTAAAGGTCTGACCTATGCACAACGCGTCGTATTTGGAACTCCTTTGTGACACAAAAAGCGCAAGAGGTGGAGCCTTTTTGCAACATCTTGTGGCTACAATGAAAATAAAAACACAAAAACCAACCGGGAATCGAACCATGGACCTTGAGATTTGCAACCTTCTACTATAACCATCACACCAACAATTCTATTTGGAGATTCTGCTACCAGTGCACTACATAAACAACAAAGTCCTTTGTAACTTCATTGTACCTTATACGGAACATGCAGCGGACTGTCAAAAATAAAATACTGCTCAGCTGAGCTCAAAGTGTTTTGCAACATATCAGAAACATTGTCGTAATAGCAATGAACCGAAGTGTTAATAATTCTGCAACTTATCTGTTTTGTTTCTGATATGAAACACATCGAATTTTAAACCAACCAAGAAGTCAGATGGGTAGAATATTGCGACGCCACTTAAACGGAAATGAAACATTGTGATTTTCTAAAACTGGGAAGTGGCTTTAATGTGACTCGATGTATTGCCAGTGTCTTCAATGCAATTTATTAGCAACAAACACCTATTTGAAAGATGTTGCGCGTGCTGCTTGGGTAATGACGATGATGATGATGATGATGACGGTGGTGGCGGTGGAGGCCCTATTCGACGTCACTCGCATGTCGCGTTTTTTGCTATTTGATTTGTTGGGCGGCTGCTGCTGCTGCTGCTTTGTGGTCGCGATGCGGGATACTAAATAGGTGTTTCATTGATTACAACCACATTAACGGCAGCACGGGTAAGCGATGGCGGTGATGACGATAGATGGTACCATGGACGGACGTTCAGTTTGAAAGAGTAACAAAACTGTAGTCGCTGAAGCGAACAGCGCTCGCCGCTGAGGTTTGTCGTCACAGTTTTGCGCTTTCTTCCACACCACACTACATATTGTGTGGTGTGGAAGCAATCTGATAAGGAATGGGAAGTGATAACATTATGAATGAAAAGTAAACATTAATTAATCCATTTTAGAGAATGTTTTCACGAATCTGTTTGACGCACTCCTATTCCTTTCAATTTCAGAAATACGCGTGTCTGTCACTATGAGAATTGTTGTGTGTAGCTATACACAACTATACATAATAGTATAGCACCCTAAAATTATCTCTACTTTTAGATCCGTCTTGTTACGGTACCAATCTCCAATCTTATTTCTTTTCCCATTGTCAAAAATATCGCACTTCAACCCTGCAACCTATTTGAGCTCTTCGGTGTATTGATAGTTTAGTCGACATTTGTTTTAGGGTGCCCCCACTGTATGTACAGCGTGGGTGAGCTACTTCAACATGAACGTAGATTTGTTTGCGGTTTATCGCGAAACGATGGCGAATCAATTCCGTGGTACAGGGTTGCTGTTTTGTTGTTCTCTAACGCGCGCCGTGTATGCTTTTGCGAAATGGTAAATTTTCTCATCTTATTACTTCTTGGAAACGTGGCGACGCAATAGCGATCTGTACCGTGGATATAGGTTCTCCGAACTGACGCTGTGATGCTCATCTATTATTGCTTCAAGTAGCCACAGTCTCATTACAATTTTCCAGTTACGATGGCATCATCTATTCTACTAATCAACCATATTCATTATCACACCAAATAGTTCAGCAGTTGGTACCACGGTTTTTTAATTGTTGTTTATTAGAAATAGTCTGGGCCCTTGGGTGAATTTGTGCAGTATGGAGACGCGTGGTACAAAATAGTCCACCTTTGGGAACTACCCGCCGTCGATCCCTTCCTCCCGTTAGGTCCCCAACGAGCAGTCGTGGCCGAGCGGTTAAGGCGTCTGACTAGAAATCAGATTCCCTCTGGGAGCGTAGGTTCGAATCCTACCGACTGCGAATTTCCATCACTTTTTTGTCTTCCTAATCTACGCATGTTGTTTATCATGAATCCCAAAATCCCTGTAGTCTTCAATCACTTCAACGCCCAACCGAGGAACATGAGCGAACATCTTACTCTTCTTTGCATCAACTGCCTGCTAAGTGGTGTGTAGCCGACCAACGAACACAGTGTTTGCGCTCACTGGCCGAACGTCATAAAACTCAGTCAACCATAAAATGTGTATTAAACAATGTTCAGCGCCTAAGCCGCAGTGACTGAAAGCGTTTCCATGGGTTGGTTTCGTTCTCTCTTCGCTGGATGAGGCGCACGGCTGCTTTTTATTATTCTATTTGCTTATGAGTCCACATTGAGAGCGGCTCGTGGTAAGGCTGCACCGCACCTTCGCACTTCTGTGCCCCCTTGCTTGTCCGCAGTGCAGCGGCATGATCACACATCGACCAATAACACTACCCCATGTTGTCTTTATCTTCGACTCGGCTGAACCAGGGCAGCTCTCCAGTGGAACGATTTTGGTTTCGTCGGCTCCCGGTGTCGTTCGGTCGAAATCATAACACCACTTGATTCTTTAAATCGGAAAGTGTGACTAACTCAGATAAAAGCTTCTCACGTTGACGAAAGACAGATTGAATGCTTCCCATTGGAGGCTGGATATTTCAGCACAAAAATTAATGTTTCACTGAAGTACGATTTGCTTATTCAGAGTCAGTTTTTCTTCTTCGAAATATCATTACTATGGAAAACAAGTTTATGTATTGTATCCTTCTGTAACACTCCTCAAGTGCGTCCTTCCATGGAATTATGAAAGTTGCTCGTGGGTGAATTTCTTTTCCGTTTCCGGGATATATAGTTTGCTATCTCATCTGAAATTGATTCGTTTTTTTTTCAATAAAAAAAAGTCAATAATTCAAGCATCATCTAAGGAGTAGTCAATCATGCAAAAAAAGAAAAAAAAGAAATGGATAATGTTTTGAACATAACCGCGAGTAGATGTAGGAATTGCATAACTTTTGAATGTATGGGATTTGATTATAGCAGCAGTTCTCAACCTTTTTCTTGAGAGGTACCCCTTGAAACTTTTGCATTTATTGAAGTACCCCCTATTTTTTCCCTGTGAATCAAAATAAGCGTAACTCTTAAGGGAAGATCCATAAAGTACGTCACGCAAAATTTGGCTATTTTCAACCCCCCTCCCACCTTCGTCACACTATTTGTATTAAAACTCTAACATTTTTGTATGAGTCGTCACGCTGTTCGGAACCCCCCCTCCCCCCTAGGAGCGTAACGTACTTTGTGGATGGCGCTCAAGAAAAATGGCTGTGAAAACTAACTGGATATATGACTCCAAAAAATTGACTAAAATAATCGTTATTCCGTGAAACAATCCAATTAAAATTAATGTTATGTATCCAGTTTCATACAAGACTTTAAGGACTTTAAACTCCGAGCGTCTTGAAAAAAGGCTTCCAAGCATCTTGAAGAGAGGTTCTGAACAAGCTTAAACGAGGCCCGTCTCTTAAACGAAGGCCTTTGAGTATGTTGGCTTCCGGGCTTCCGAGCCTCTTGAAAGGAGGCTTCCGAGCCTCTTGAAAGGAGGCTTCCGAGCCTCTTGAAAGGAGGCTTCCGAGCCTCTTGAAAGGAGGCTTCCGAGCCTCTTGAAAGGAGGCTTCCGAGCCTCTTGAAAGGAGGCTTCCGAGCCTCTTGAAAGGAGGCTTCCAGGCCTCTTGAAAGGAGGCTCTGAGCCTCTTGAAAGGAGGCTGAGGCCTCTTGAAGGAGGCTGAGGCCTCTTGAAAGGAGGGCTGAGCCTCTTGAAGGAGGCTTCCGAGCCTCTTGAAGGAGGCTTCCAGGCCTCTTGAAGGAGGCTTGAGCCTCTTGAAAGGAGGCTTCCAGGCCTCTTGAAAGGAGGCTTCCTGAGCCTCTTGAAAGGAGGCTTGAGCCTCTTGAAAGGAGGCTTGAGCCTCTTGAGGAGGCTTCTGAGCCTCTTGAAAGGAGGCTTCCGAGGCCTCTTGAAGGAGGCTTCCAGGCCTCTTGAAAGGAGGCTTGAGCCTCTTGAAGGAGGCTTCCAGGCCTCTTGAAGGAGGCTTCTGAGCCTCTTGAAGGAGGCTTCCGGGCCTCTTGAAGGAGGCTTCCTGAGCCTCTTGAAGGAGGCTTCTGGGCCTCTTGAAGGAGGCTTCTGGGCCTCTTGAAGGAGGCCTGAGCCTCTTGAAGGAGGCTTCTGAGGCCTCTTGAAGGAGGCTGAGGCCTCTTGAAGGAGGCTTGAGGCCTCTTGAAGGAGGCTGGAGCCTCTTGAAGGAGGCTTCCAGGCCTCTTGAAGGAGGCTTCTGAGCCTCTTGAAGGAGGCTTCCAGGCCTCTTGAAGGAGGCTGGGCCTCTTGAAAGGAGGCTTCCGGAGCCTCTTGAAAGGAGGCTTCCAGGCCTCTTGAAGGAGGCTTCCGGGCCTCTTGAAAGGAGGCTTCCAGAGCCTCTTGAAGGAGGCTTCCAGGCCTCTTGAAAGGAGGCCTGAGCCTCTTGAAAGGAGGCTGAGCCTCTTGAAAGGAGGCTTCCGGGCCTCTTGAAAGGAGGCTTCCGAGCCTCTTGAAAGGAGGCTTCCGAGCCTCTTGAAAGGAGGCTTCCGAGCCTCTTGAAAGGAGGCTTCCGAGCCTCTTGAAAGGAGGCTTCCGAGCCTCTTGAAAGGAGGCTTCCGAGCCTCTTGAAAGGAGGCTTCCAAGTCTCTTGAAAGGTTCAATTAGTCTACCATGACAACTGCGCTCGTTAGATATCCAAAATCGACTAGTCATGTCCATACAAGTCCGTAGAGCCCACAAGTATGATTTGTAACTCAGATATACCCAAACCAGATGTTCTAGTATCTGTACTGGAGGTTGGATTAATTGGTCTAACAGGTCAAGTTTTTCCGGGAATTCTTCTCGAAGTTCCTTCGGATGTTTTTTTTTCTGGAATTCCTCTGGAAGTTCCTCCACGAATTCTTACAGAAGTTCTTCCACGAGTACCTCCGGAAGTTCCAATAGGAAATCATTATAAGAATTCATCCAGAAGTTCCTTCAAGAATACCTCCGGAAAGTCGTCCAGGAATTCCTCTGGAAGTTTCTTCAAGAATTCCTCCGGAAGTTTCTCCAGGAATTCTTCCGGAAGTTACTCCAGGAAGTGGATGAATTGCGACTGTAAGTTTTGTAGTTCAACTTTTGGAGAGGCTTTCGTTCGTGAATAATGGCGTTGACAATTTTATTTCATCGCCGACGTTTCGATCCTGGGATGGGATCTTCTTCACGGCTCAATGGTTGTCAATTTGTTAATTACCACTATATTCGTACGAAGTTTTGTTACTTCATAAGTGGAAATTAATTCTGGCCTCATTGCCATTAAATATTTTTAAAATGACTTTGAATGATTCTCAATGATTTGAAAAGATTAAAACGATTGGAAAATATGTGGTAAAGCAGATTTGCATAAAAATAGAATTACCTCGAGATTATCTTAGACTTACGGGCTTGCTCTCTAGTCTCAAGGCGGATCAACAACTCCCGGTCAACAGCTCAGTAACAGGAGACCCCAGAACTGTGTCGCAGGGCCGGCATGCTACTGGGTAATTCGGAATTGCCACTGTGGAATAAATTTATTGTAATTTTGTGTAAAATGACTATGGCAGTTTATTTGGAGCTAGTTAGTAGGAATCTAATTTATTGGGATATTGCCCTTTGAAATCTATGTTGGGTGGTTTTCTGGTTTTCGATGTTCGGTACGTACCGGTGGTGCTATTGGACGACTTTGGCGAGCACTCGCAGCAGCAGGTTGTAGTAGATAAGATCAGGTCTATGAAATATCGAGAAAAAGTGATCCAGTGTATTTCTTTTGAATGTGTAGTGAGCTACCTTAGATTTCGGAATGATCGTGTCAAAACAAAGTGCGAATCAGTTTGCTGAGTATTGTTGCGGCGAACGGTCGAGACTAGACATCTCGATCGGGTCACGACAATGACGCAGTCGGTAGTAATAATATTTTTATCCACAGATTTTGTTAGTGCTCCCTAGAAGTAGTGATATAGGAAAAGATCAGGTAAATATTAGCTTAAAATAAAGTAAAATAGTGTGGAAATATGCTAGCGTCCCCGGTAGGCTCCCTGACGGAAGGGCAGTGGAGTAGGCCGGGTGACAGAAAAGTGCAAAAAAGAGAGCACAATGAAAATGAAAGCAAAGATATGGCTAGCGTCTCCGGTAGGCTCCCTGACGGAAGGGCAGTGGAGTAGCCGGATGACAAAAAAGTGCAAAAAAGAGAGCACAATGAAAATGAAAAAGATGGCTAGCGTCTCCGGTAGGCTCCCTGACGGAAGGGCAGTGGAGTAGGCCGGATGACAAAAAAGTGCAAAAAAGAGAGCACAATGAATGGGGCTTGCCTAGGATGTGGTGGGGTTTGACAGTGGGCCATGTTAAACCTCTATAAAAAGCTGCATGTATCCGCAAGTAGGCCCCACCAAAGCGACCGTGTGCCGCTCAAAGCGCACAAGCCCAAGTCCTGGTGTTAGGTGGGACGCTAAACAGCCCTGACACGACGGCCCTCCGACGAGACAGGAGGTTTGCGCAGGCCCAATAAGCCGCCTAGAAAACCAATCATTACGAACAATATAAGAGATAATGCGACTCGATATAATCGGCAAAGACCTAGGCGACGAATACAGGATCACGATTGGAAGCTTGGAACATGGAACTGCAAGTCGCTAGGTTTCGCAGGTTGCGACAGGATGATCTACGATGAATTACATCCCCGCAACTTCGACGTCGTGGCGCTGCAGGAGATTTGCTGGACAGGACAGAAAGTGTGGAAAAGCGGGCATCGAGCGGCTACCTTCTACCAAAGCTGTGGCACCACCAACGAGCTGGGAACCGGCTTCATAGTGCTGGGTAAGATGCGCCAACGCGTGATTGGGTGGCAGCCAATCAACGCAAGGATGTGCAAGCTGAGGATTAAAGGCCGTTTCTTCAACTATAGCATCATCAACGTGCACTACCCACACGAAGGAAGACCGACGACGAGAAAGAAGCGTTCTATGCATAGCTGGAGCAGACATACGATGAATGCCCACTGCGGGACGTTAAAATCGTCATCGGTGACATGAACGCACAGGTAGGAAGGAGGAAATGTATAGACCGGTCATCGGACCGGATAGTCTGCACACCGTATCGAATGACAACGGCCAACGATGCATAAACTTCGCAGCCTCCCGCGGAATGGTAGTCCGAAGCACCTTCTTTCCCCGCAAAAATATCCACAAGGCCACATGAAGATCACCTAACCAAGAAACGGAAAACCAAATCGATCACGTTCTAATCGACGGTAAATTCTTCTCCGACATCACGAATGTCCGCACTTACCGCAGTGCGAATATTGAATCCGACCACTACCTCGTTGCAGTATGCCTGCGCTCAAAACTCTCGACGGTGTACAACACGCGTCGAAGTCGGACGCCGCGGCTTAACATTGGGCGACTACAAGACGGTAGACTAGCCCAAGAATACGCGCAGCAGCTGGAAGTGGCACTTCCAACGGAAGGGCAGTGGAGTAGGCCGGATGACAAAAAAGTGCAAAAAAGAGAGCACAATGAAAATGAAAAAGATGGCTAGCGTCCCCGGTAGGCTCCCTGACGGAAGGGCAGTGGAGTAGGCCGGGTGACAGAAAAGTGCAAAAAAGAGAGCACAATGAAAATGAAAGCAAAGATATGGCTAGCGTCTCCGGTAGGCTCCCTGACGGAAGGGCAGTGGAGTAGGCCGGATGACAAAAAAGTGCAAAAAAGAGAGCACAATGAAAATGAAAAAGATGGCTAGCGTCTCCGGTAAGCTCCCTGACGGAAGGGCAGTGGAGTAGGCCGGATGACAGAAAAGTGCAAAACAGAGAGCACAATGAAAATGAAAACAAAGATGGCTAGCGTTTCTGGCTGGGTGATAAAAATTTGCAAACAAAAAAAAAACATCAATAAAAGGTTGGATTTAGATACTGAATTTCAAAATGCATTCTAACTCATTTATATTAAAGATTGGACATTGAATACTGGAAATAGACTTTGGATTGTGTCATTGATTAAATTTGTAGATCAGGTTCGGCTGCATTTGGATTGGACTAGAACTGGATTTAAATTAAATTTGAATGGGTATGCAATTGAATTTTGATAGATTTGGATTATACTTGGATTTGGATTGGATTTGATTTGGATTGCATTGGGATGAGATATCGATTGAACTTGGATTTGAATTATATTGGATTGGATTCCGATTAAACTTGGATCGGGTTAAAATTAGATTTGAGTGCGTATTAATAGGGTTTGACTAAATTTGGATTGGATACGATTTGGAATACATTTTGGATTGAATTTGAATTGCATTTGGTTTGGATTTGGATTGAACCTGGATTTGCATTAGATCCAGATTGGATATGGATTGGATATAAATTAAATTTGAATAAGGATTTGATTGGGTTTGGCAAGATTTCCTTTGGATTTATATTAAATTTCGATTTGGACTAGATTTTGATTGTATTGAAATTGGATTACACTGACCCCACAATCATGGGTCACACACTAATATGGGTCATTTCCATTTGATCAACATGCAAAATAGAGTGACTTATAATTGTTACAAAGTGACCCATATATGTGGGGTCGGTGTATATTTGCATTAAAATGGATTGGATTTGGATTGGAATTGGATTTGGATTAGATTTGGATTGGATTTGGATTGGATTTGGATTTGGATTGGATTTGGATTGAATTTGAATTTGATTTGGATTGCATTTGGATTGGATTTGAATTGGATTAAGATTAGATTTTGATTGAATTTGGATTGGATTTGGATTGGATTGGATTTGGATTGGATTTGAATTGGATTTGGTTGGATTGCTTTTGGATTGGATTTGAATTGGTTTGGATTGGTTTGGATTGGATTGAATTGAGATTTGGATTGGTTTGAATTGGTTTGGATTGCATTTGGATTTGATTTGAATTGGTTTGGATTGGTTGGATTAGATTTGGATTGCATTTGGATTGGTTTGGATTGGATTGGTTTAAATTGGTTTGGATTAGATTTGGATTAGATTTGAATTGGTTTGGATTGGATTGGTTTGGATTGGTTTGGATTGGTTTGGATTGGTTTGGATTGGTTTGGATTGGTTTGGTTGGTTTGGATTGGTTTGGATTGGTTTGGATTGGTTTGGATTGGTTTGGATTGGTTTGGATTGGTTTGGATTGGTTTGGATTGGTTTGGATTGGTTTGGATTGGTTTGGATTGGTTTGGATTGGTTTGGATTGGTTTGGATTGGTTTGGATTGGTTTGGATTGGTTTGGATTGGTTTGGATTGGTTTGGATTGGTTTGGATTGGTTTGGATTGGATTTGGATTGGATTTGGATTGGATTTGGTTTGGATTTGGATTGGATTTGGATTAGATTTGAATTGGATTAGATTTGGATTTGGATTTCGATTGGATTTGGATTTCGATTTGATTTGAATTGGATTTGAATTGGATTGGGTTTGGATTGAATTTGGATTGAATTTGCATCGGATTTTGATTGGATTTGGATAGGATTTGGATTTGATTTGGATTTGAATTGGAATTGTTTTGGATTTGAATTGCATTTTGATTGGATTTGGATTTTGATTGGATTTGGATTGGATTTGAGCTGGAATTGGATTGGATTTTGAATGGATTTGGATTGGATTTGGATTGGATTTGGATTGGATTTTGACTGTATTTGGAGTGGATTTAGCTTGAATTTGGATTAGATTTTGATTGGGTTGAATTTAGGTTTGATTTGGATTGAATTTGGATAGTTTTTGCATTTTGGTTGGATTGATTTGGATTGGAATTGGGTTCAGATTAGATTTTTATTGGACTAAGGTTGAAATAGGATTATATTTTGATTGTTGTTTGGATTAGTCTGTATAAACTTGGATTTGGATTGGATCGGATTGGGATGCGATTAGGATTGACTGTTGATTGGATTTGTTTTGGATTTTGATTGGTTTTGAATGGGATTTGGATTTGAAATGGATAGACAATGCATTTTGAATTAGATATTGTTTTGTAATCCGTAGCGTTGGATTTAATCAAGTATGATTCGTTTTAATTATTTGCAAGGATTGAAAATAAAAAAAAAGTTTTGGATTGTAATTTATTGACCAATAAAAAAAAGTATAGAATTCAAGGAATAACGATATACAGCTTTGTAGTCATTCATCGTCTATTACACACCGGAGAGTAGAGGAGGAGAAGAATGTAGTAGATAAGATCAGGTCTATGAAATATCGAGAAAAAGTGATCCAGTGTATTTCTTTTGAATGTGTAGTGAGCTACCTTAGATTTCGGAATGATCGTGTCAAAACAAAGTGCGAATCAGTTTGCTGAGTATTGTTGCGGCGAACGGTCGAGACTAGACATCTCGATCGGGTCACGACACAGGTGAGTTGGTGGTCGACGGCGGCTTGGTAGGAAGATGGCGGATTGGTGACTTGAACGGCTCAGGGCAATGGCGGGATCGCGGGTTACCTTGATCGGTCGAGATGGCGGTTTGCCACTCATTGGGAGGCTATTAATCGTAGCTTCGGCGTACCCTTCGTTAACGCAATCGACGGACCACGGACGGGACCGTATTGGCCACGCCGAGAAGGGTTCTCTCCGGTCCTATGGGCTAGAATGATTTAAAACTCTTCCTCCTGGAGTATCCTTTTCCACTGGACTTGATCCTGGGCCAATCACTTCTAGTCGCCATAAACATTGAGCGCCCTCAGGTCCTTTTCAACTGCAAAAGGCCATCGTGTATGCGGCACTCCACGAAGCCTGCGGCCTCTTCCGGGTTCTCTACTAAATATTATCTTCACTTGATGTTCTGCCGGCTTACAAACAACGTGACCAGCCCACCGTAGTCTGCCGTGTTGTATAAGCTTAATAATATCCAGCCCTTTATGCACCTGATACAACTAGTGGTTCATGCGACGCCGCCAGATACCGTTCTCATGTTTACCGCCGAGTATTGTCCGCAGCACCTTACGCTCGAACACACCGAAAACTCTCCGATCAGCCTTCTTCAACGTCCATGTTTCATGGCCGTATAAAGCAACCGGAAGAATCAGAGTAGTATGCAGCACGAGTTTTGTTTTCGTTAGCAGACTACGGGACTTAAGATGGTTACGAAGTCCGTAATAAGCTCTATTTGCAGCTGCAATACGCCTTTTCAACTCGCGAGTACCATCATTATCGTACGTCACTAATGTTCCGAGACACACAAATTCTTCTACCACTTTTAATTTTTCACCATCCAGCACCATTTCGAGAGTGCATCACCCTGCTTTAATCCATCTAAGGTAACAAATGATGTCGATATTTCATCCGCAACCCTTACACTTGATTTCGATCCGTCCAACGTTATACGAATCAGCCGTATCAGTTTCGCCGGAAAACCATGTTCAAGCATAATTTGCCATAATTCATTCCGTTTCACTGAATCGTACGCCGCCTTGAAATCAATAAACAGATGATGTGTCTGCAAGTTGTACTCCCGGAATTTATCAAGGATTTGTCTCAGGGTAAACATTTGATCCGTCGTTGATCGGCCTTCGCGAAAACCTGCTTGGTATTCACCGATGAAGGACTCTTCAAGCGGTCTCAATCTATTGAACAGAATACGGGACATAATTTTGCACGCCAAATTAAGGAGGTTTATTCCTCGGTAATTGGCCCACTCCAGTCTGTGCCCTTTCTTAAAGAGAGGGCAAATGAGGCCGTCCAACCAGCTAGCAGGCATTTCCTCGTCTTTCCATATTTTCGACATAATATGGTGCAGAACTTCATAAAGCTGCTCGCTGCCATGTTTGAAAAGTTCAGCCGGAAGCTGGTCCTTCCCCGCAGCCTTATTGTTTTTAAGCTCTTTAACAGTTTTTTTTAACCTCATCTAGTGTAGGTGACTCCACAGCTTGTCTATCGTCGCTAATATTTATTCTGTTCACCGATGCACCGTCACTTCCACTATTCAACAAAGTCTTGAAGTGTTGCTTCCACCTGGTAGCCACTTCGGTTTTATCTGTCAGTAAATTCCCTTGTTGGTCGATGCATATGACTGGAGATGGCGCTGTCTTTCTCCGCACGCCATTGACAGACTCATAAAACTTCCGCGTATCGTTCTGCTCCATTTTTTCCTGCGCCTCACTAATAACTTGTTCTTCGTACTCTTTTTTCTTCCTATGGAACCAACCCGTCCTGGGTCGACTCTGTGCAGTGCCTACCACTTCTCGTGCTGTTGCGCTCACCGCTCCATGGATCGACTCCCATAGATTGTTGATGTTGTCGCTAACGTTGATTGCACTTATCCGTTCGTCGAGCTTCTGGCGGTACTCAGCTGATACTCCTTCCACCGACAATCGCTGGACCGTGATCGAATCTTACTGACAACAAGGTAGTGATCAGAGTCAATGTTCGGACCTCTGAATGTTCGCACATCGATAACATCCGAGAAATGGCGCCCATCCACCAGAACATGGTCTATCTGATTGCAAGTGACATTCCAGGTACCGAGTTTCTAATCATAGTCCTTGTTTCGTTACCATATCAGTAAAATTAGAACATCGTAATTTGCCACCTAAGTAGCATTTATTTCGTGGGAGTAGTTCCAAAGTTGCTGTTCACAAAATTAAAAAATTTCTAATATTTGTTACTAACTGCAGTAGAAAGCACAGAAAAATAAAAATTATACAGGACAAAAAGGCCCGAGCCCCGAGTAGCTTAGCTCAAACTGATTTAGTTGCAGCAACTCAAATGTGACCAAATTTGATTGCACATGAGCTACTCTAACTCATGTGCAATCAAATTTGATGTGTGCTGCTTGGGGCTTATATGCTTGAAAATGAAGCCATCAACCATCTTATTAGTAGTAGGCATCGTTTTTTTTTTTTAATTTACGTAGCTTTGTCTATGTTGCGAAAAATATTAACAGAATATTTTCTTTTTGCACAAACAAATTGCAAGATTAAGCACAGTGGTAGCATCTCATTAAGTCCTATTTTCTACCGATAAAATCAAATGTTTCGTGAATTTTCGTTGAAAAAATTATGTTTCTATTGGATTACAAATAATTCAACATTTCAAGATCTTGGCCACATGGCCCTTTTACTTTGATTATTTGGTTTCAGGGGATTTTCCATGAAGTTCAATCTTTTATTTCATTGATTGATTTGGAAATTTGATAATCTAACCACTATGTACGCTATTATTTACAAATATAAAGCTTCGTAGATAACCACCGGTATAATAAAAGGGTAACAAGCTCAGAGTGGCAGCGATACAGTAATTTGGCCAAAGCAACTGTTGAAAATCAGGATAACTCCGCATTTCTACCGGGATGGCCACCCCACCTAAATCCTTCCACATTTCCCGACGTTATGGAAAAGCGTGGGAAACGGAGGGACAAAGATCCCATCTATTACAAATAATTTCATTGAGAAAAGCGAGTCATGCTGTAGTGCCAAACAGTCCCCTGTTGGCTGGCGGAATGCCTCTCGTTGGTCGTACCTCGAGCCGCTTTCCTTCTCACACCAAACGTATCCATCGAATCAACTATGCAGTGCTTAACACCGACCACCGAGTCAAATGAGGGCACAAAGTGAAATATTAAACATCCATACAAAAACATCAGCAAATTGCTAAACGTACCAACACAAACATTCACGAGGTACCGTCTCTCATCTATGTATGTGTGCTTATATTATGACCATGGAGCGTTCAGTTGCTCTCAGAGTGCTATACATAGAATTAAGCTATAGGTCGGCTTCGGAGGGATCAATTCAACTGATGTGCATTAAGGAACAAGTTGCAGAGTAGCAGTCGTGGCCGAGCGGTTAAGGCGTCTGACTAGAAATCAGATTCCCTCTGGGAGCGTAGGTTCGAATCCTACCGACTGCGAATAATTGCTATATTTTTTGTGACAGGTCAAGCAACTTCGTTTTAATTATGCCAAAATATGTACTCAAGTGTCTTTTTCGTCGGTATCTCAAAGTTTGGTTTGATGCACGTCGGGCAGCGCAAAGTTACATAAAATACTGTGAACCCCCCCCACACCATCTGAGTCCATTAAGGTTTTTTTTCGGAGCAGTCCTATGTCGTATGGTGGTTTGTTGAGGCGCACGCTTACGTTTGGGTTCTACGGTTTGAGCTCATAATAGTAGTATATGCAGCGGCTGTGCCCTGTACACATGCATGCATTGCACATGCATACCTTAGCACGCTGTGTTGGAATGGGGGAGACCGTGAAATGACACCAGATTGGAAGCAAACAGAAGCAAACACAACGCGATACAACTCTCTACTCAGATGGCATTTTAGTGGAACGTGAATACTCCAAATCTCCGGTTTTGTGTATCATTTGGTCGGTCGGTCGAGTTTCAATGTCGCGACCATTTACCTATACCTATCTGATGGAATATTGCATGTACTGGAGCTCGTTGAAAGCCCGTTTTGGCTGGGCGACGTTTAAACACACAAAATTAACTTCGCGGAGATTACTTATCAGTAGCTTGACGCTGTATTGATTGGAACAGATTGCGGTGAGCGTGAGGAGTAATATTGGCAAGCAATCAGCACGTGCGTTAGAGTTCTATCCATATGACGTAAAAGTGATTCAAAATATAGTTCACAGAAAGAACGCAATATATAATATACTAGTCGACCCGGCAGACGTTGTCCTGCATAGTAGGCGAAAATGCTTATGTGAAATTTCCATACGAATGCTGATTTTAGTTTTTCACGATTTGCACAACCTTATTCGGAATTTTCGCATGAGGAAGTATCATATAAACCCGTCGGAAACGGTAACGAACATATTTGTCGAAGGAATGGAGAAAATTCATATAGCCGTTCTCGAGTTATGCGGATACGAACACAGACCATTTCATTTTTATATATATATATAGATTAAATTTATCAACAGAAATGAGATTGTTGCTATTTATCATCATTAACTACCAAAAATTGCTTGCCCAACTACTGGGTGCATTCCTTTAGTGGTGGTGAAAATTAACTAAATTATTGATTTTTGTTCCCATAGTGGTGCTCTTCATTGATTTCTTATGAGACTCGCCACTGATGCTACAATTTCTCCACTACTCAATTTTATTAGGGAAAATAATGTTTTTATTAGTTTGACATGGAAAATCTTAAAAGAAGTTGGATTTAACAGTATATTTACAGAACACATCAACTGAAACGAAAAATATTATTTAAGACCCTACCACCTCCACTATTGGTGCTCCTCCACAAAGGGTAGGTTCCCCCATACGATTAGAATTTCCAAATATATGCATTTAAATATGTAGAATATGTATATGTCAAGTCAAATAATATACCTCACTGATATAAATGTTAATATGAAAAAGAATGAAATTGTAAGCAAAAATCACTTTAAAACATAAAATTGTAACAAACAGTAATGAGAAATAAAGCAAAATTTTAATTGTAAAAGACCTCACCATCATTGCTATGTGGATTAATTTGAGTTTTGTTACCACTGAAGTCTTTCAAGATTTTATCGGCTAATACAGATCATTAACATTTTTGACATTATTGAGAAATTTCGTAGGTCCCAGAAGGATGCTATTGATCGAGTAACAGAAAAAAATTAGGTGTTGACAACAAAACACCGATTCTTTCCGAAGCATGCTGGTTGGTTTGTTTTTTTTCAGGGTAATTATTCGACAGGACTTCTAAGCCCTATTTCCCACCAGAACAAAACAGTTCATCTGCCTAGCGTTACGGGCTATATCATATAATTTCGCTCATTCAAATAATAAACACACAGAATAGTTCCCCCAATCAAGTGTATTGTAAATAGTAATGATTTTTGTTTCGATTATCTTATATAATTGCATGCTCTCTACGAATTTAAAAGGATTCCTGAAAACTTTTTTTTTCAGTTTAGAACCTTCTTCTGCGTCATGCTTCCAGTCTCCGACGGAAAATGACTCGCCCCTACACCGGTTAAGGAGGAACAAAGGAAGCCCACCGAGCGAGACCCTAGCCCTGTACACGCCGAAACAAATGAGGGGAAGCCCAAGCAACATGCAAACAGTCACGTACGAAGCTTACTTTACTGCCAAGCGGTTCTTTATTAGAATGGGTTTTACTGTAAAAATATACGGGCGCTCATGTACTATACAACCGTGGCAGGGGGTGTCTGACGACTATCCGACTAACGAACCAGAGTTGAAGAAAGCACCACCATCTGAACGTACTGAAATGAAAAAAAAAATGATGATGATGACGACGACGACGACGATATCGAAAGCATTACTGCCGATAGGAGGAAAAGCGATGAAACACTCATAAAGTGAACCTAGAAGGATCCTTCAATGGTTTCGACCGAATATGCTTCCCCGTTTATGAGTTTATCGGAGGCTGCACGGTATGTAAGTGTGTGCGGATCTGCCAAATGAGTCAGTCCATTTCGATATTATCGCACATTGCTTGACAGCATTACGTCGTCATGGTTGTCATTAGTAATATCTATCAAGACTGTCAATGGAGCTTGTTAAAGTGTACACAGCATTTTCGACTGTATCGGTCAAAAAATGGAACCGATAAAGATTGGGTGGGTGTATTGTTCGTAGCCAACATGATTATTTTTCGTAGTACTGCTGCAAAAAAGATACAATCGCAGTCGGTAGGATTCGAACCTACGCTCCCAGAGGGAATCTGATTTCTAGTCAGACGCCTTAACCGCTCGGCCACGACTGCTTAGGCGACGAGAGGTTGCCCAATGATCCAGCAATCGGAACGCTGTGAACATAAAGTTGTTTTACCGGTTTTTATTGGATTACGGTGCGAAATGTGCGATAAATCAGCGTCCAGTCTCAGGAGAGTGAAAATAAAAGAGAAAGAGAACATGAGAGCGCGAGCACAGAGCGCTAGTTATTCTTTCAAATGGAATACAGTGTCTGTGGAATGATAAACAGGAAGATTTTCACCCCTGTGAAATGACTTCGCTTAGGAAGCGAAAATTATACAGTTTCAGAGGTTCCAGCCAGACGCTTGGGACAAAAAAACAAGTGCTCTAGAGAGTGCCTTCATCCATATAGGAGGAATGACGGCTTTGGCAGGTTTTGTCAGGGGGGTTTTTTATGACTGATTATGCTCAAATTTGGCCTAAACATTCTTTGAATATCAAAGAATATTGTGGCCAAATTTAATAAAAATCGGTCGACAAAAACCCCCCTGCCAATAATAGAACAAAACCTGCCAAAGCCGTCTATTCTTCTAAGTTTCGATAGGTTCATGTTTGTTTAAAAATGAAATTATATAATAAGAAATGATTGGGTTTGTTTTTTTGTCAATAAATTATTGCTTATTTTAGTATTTCAATTTGTTTTGATACCTTTTCCGTATACCAAAGTTTACAGTGGTTTTGTATATGTGCTGTAATAATGCAAAAATGGCTGGAGGGCCCACTATTGGTTGGGCGTCCACTATTGGGCATTCTAGCCTATGAAGCTGTCTTCAGTGTCTCGTATTTGACTCGACCTCGAAGTCGAGTCAAGTACGAGACACTGAAGACGGCCGAACAGTTGAGGTCGAAATACGTATCTCTAAAGATAACAAAACGTGGTTGAATTAAATGGAAAGTACTAAACTCGTCTTAGACAGTTGTTTTGTATATATTTATTAAGTTTTTTCACGGGAATAGAAATATCAAACTGAGATTTTAATGTGATCAGTTTGTTTGAGCAGGTAAGTGTTACAGTGTGAACATGGGTTCCCGGCAAAGTTTATTAGGCTGATTCATTAGGGTGGTTCAAAAAATCGATTTCGCTCCACAGTGCTTATCTGATTCTTTACCATGTTCTGAGTGTCCTCAGAAAATTTGAGATTATTTGGATTAAAACTGGTTTAGCAAAAGCCGTTTCAAGTTTGCATGCAAATTAGTATGGGGAAATTTATTTTTTCATTATACTGTTAATGACGCTTCACCATTATGCGCACGTTAAAAGAAAAGCTACATAGCTAAGAGGGATACTCAACAGCTTTCACCCAATGAAGGAATTCCTCCGGAAGTTCGTCCGGGAATTCCTCCGGAAGTTCCTCCGGGAATTCCTCCGGAAGTTCCTCCGGGAATTCCTCCGGAAGTTCCTCCGGGAATTCCTCCGGAAGTTCCTCCGGGAATTCCTCCGGAAGTTCCTCCGGGAATTCCTCCGGAAGTTCCTCCGGGAATTCCTCCGGAAGTTCCTCCAGAATTCCTCCGAAGTTCCTCCGGAATTCCTCCGGAAGTTCCTCCGAATTCCTCCGGAAGTTCCTCCGGAATTCCTCCGAAGTTCCTCCGGGAATTCCTCCGGAAGTTCCTCCGAATTCCTCCGGAAGTTCCTCCGGAATTCCTCCGGAAGTTCCTCCGGAATTCCTCCGGAAGTTCCTCCGGGAATTCCTCCGGAAGTTCCTCCGGGAATTCCTCCGGAAGTTCCTCCGGAATTCCTCCGAAGTTCCTCCGGAATTCCTCCGGAAGTTCCTCCGAATTCCTCCGGAAGTTCCTCCGGAATTCCTCCGGAAGTTCCTCCGAATTCCTCCGGAAGTTCCTCCGGGAATTCCTCCGGAAGTTCCTCCAGGAATTCCTCCGGAAGTTCCTCCGGAATTCCTCCGAAGTTCCTCCGGAATTCCTCCGGAAGTTCCTCCGGAATTCCTCCGGAAGTTCCTCCGGGAATTCCTCCGAAGTTTCTTCGAATTCCTCCGGAAGTTCCTTCGGGAATTCCTCCGGAAGTTCCTTCGAATTCCTCGGAAGTTCCTCCGGGAATTCCTCCGGAAGTTCCTCCGGGAATTTTCCGGAAGTTCCTCCGGAATTCCTCCGGAAGTTCCTCCGGGAATTCCTCGGAAGTTCCTCCGGAATTCCTCCGGAAGTTCCTCCGGGAATTCCTCCGGAAGTTCCTCCGGGAATTCCTCCGGAAGTTCCTCCGGAATTTCCTTCGGAAGTTCCTCCGGGAATTCCTCCGGAAGCTCCTCCGAGAATTCCTCCGGAAGCTCCTCCGAGAATTCCTCCGAGAATTCCTCCGGAAGTTCCTCCGGAAATTCCTCCGGAAGCTCCCCCGGGAATTCCTCCGGAAGTTCTCCCGGGAAATCCTCAGGAAGTTCCCCCGGAAATCCTCCGGAAGTTCCCCCGGGAATTCCTCCGGAAGTTCCTCCTGAATTCCTCCGGAAGTTCCTCCGGAAGTTCCTCCGGGAATTCCTCCGGAAGTTCCTCCGGGAATTCCTCCGGAAGTTCCTCCGGGAATTCCTCCGGAAGTTCCTCCGGGAATTCCTCCGGAAGTTCCTCCGGGAATTCCTCCGGAAGTTCTTCCGGGAATTCCTCCGGAAGTTCTTCCGGGAATTCCTCCGGAAGTTCTTCCGGGAATTCCTCCGGAAGTTCCTCCAGGAATTTTTCCGGAAGTTCCTTTGGGAATTCCTACGGAAGTTCCTCCGGGAATTCCTCCGAAAGTTAATCCGGGAATTCCTCCAGAAATTCCTCCGGAAGTTCCTCCGGAAGTTCCTCCGGGAATTCCTCCGGAAGCTCCTCCGGAAATTCCCGTATCATCGTGTTAGCCTCATGATATACGAATGCAAAAATGGTAATTTGGCTTAGAAACCTCGCAGTTAATAATTGTGAAAGTACTTAATGAACACTAAGGCGAGGCGGCTCTGTCCCAGTGTGGGGATGTAATGCCAATAAGAAGAAGAAGAAGGGGCGACTGATAATCGTTCTTGTGCCAACGAAGGACGCTAAACAAAATTCTACACCAGACCCTGCAAGCCAGCTTTAAAAAACAGCAACTAATAACCGGAGAATACGGACCGAAGCAATCGGCGAAGACCACAGACCACGAAAAAGGACTATCAATTGTAAACTCGATTAGCGTCGCTCCAGAATGTTGAACAAACAATCATTGAAAGTTACATCAAAGCTGCACAGAAAAAAAAATAATGAAAAGTAAACAGCCTATAAAACATGAGATGCGGAAATTTTCCCTTTTCTACGCAGAAATGGTGCCCTTCCTAACAAGTTTGCTTACTACTTGCATGCAATATTGATTATTCACATCAAATATTTTATAAATTTAGGCCCTATCCCGCAAGAAATTACGCTAATAATAGCGTTCCATTTATGTGTTTGACTTTTAGCCTAAATTGAATAAATTGTTGTGGATTTTTTTTTATCTGTTTGTAACTTTTTTGTATTTTGCTATTATTTTCATTATGTAATACAAAAATACTTCCACATACACATAGTATGATGGTTTTACAAATATTTAAAGGTACCAACTGATTTTTACTTTTAGTTAGTTCTAGTTTTCTAGAAATCAAAGAGGGGCGTTATAGCCAGTTGGGGCGCATTACACCGTCTTACCCTAGTGCCTTCTTGTATTTATCCATAATTTTGACGCAGGTCATTATCTCCACATCACCTTGCATTCACCCGCCACACAGGAAAGAATTCAAATTTTAGGCTTAGGGTGTTCGAATTAGTTTTGAAACGGTTTTGTATATGCCAAAGCTCAAAAACCCCCAAAATGGGTGATTCTGTTGTTGGCAACGGTTCATTTTATCAAGAAACATGTTACCGATATCGCTTGTGCTTTTTTACACGCGACCTGTTTGTGCGCACAGGCGGTGAGCCATCACCAGTCGACCTGATATCGTTATAAAGGTGACGGAATGGCAATAAGTCGAAAACCAGAATTCTAAGTAGGTATATGTATTTATGTAGGTATCTTGAATAATGTTTCATTTGGCTGTGTGATAAGAAAGAAGGCAAATTAGAACCCGCGAACATTCTAGACTGCTGGTCCATTTTGTCAACTATATTGTCATTGAAAACTCGAGTAGAGGGAAATAGCTCAATAATAACAAATCTTGGTGTGATAGTAAAATGAAATGTGGACATATCAATATTTTGTGCACTAAAGTGCCATGAGGAATATCAAATTATGATATTTGTAAGAAGCGGTCAGAATCTCGAGCTACATGGCATATGTTGATATTTTTATTAGTATTTCAGTGTTAATTCTTGCTATTATTGCCTGTTCTCTCTTATATCAATCAAGTTTACATCATGTTTTGTTATTCAGTTCATGGCTTCTGCTCGGGAGGCTTAAATTTTGCCCCGTAAAGCAAACATTATTGGCCTCTCTCAGGTACCCTTCGTCATTGCGTTATTCGAAGGCACACTCTCATTACTGGTTTTGCTCAAGCTGACGGGCAGCGTCGTTGTGCTTGAACGAAACATACATAAACTGATAGACGGTGGAAGAATTCAATCACCGCCCGGCAAGAATTTCAGCAACATTCGAATGGCGAGCACCACTACCTTCATTATTGAACACCTGAGACTACCGTATGGGATGGTCGGGTGCGCAACACAGCAGCTGTATCACTGCGTGAATTGGACTATCAGCTGGAAAATGCCGTTGATCGTTGTATGCCACTTTACATTATAGAATTTCTGTGACGTGGTAGATGACGATTCATTTGATTTCGAATAACTTGAGACAGGATTTTAGCACGTACAAAAGATTAGGGCGGTCTACACAGTATGTATGTTTGCGA
Source organism: Armigeres subalbatus (assembly GCF_024139115.2). NCBI lineage: Eukaryota > Metazoa > Arthropoda > Insecta > Diptera > Culicidae > Armigeres > Armigeres subalbatus. Next base: position 76,822,377 of record NC_085141.1, on the reverse strand, counting down.
CCACATTGATATTGAACCTGCTATTTCTCCTGACTTGGATACCATATCATAAAGTTATCATTTGAATATGTTGTTACTATCTCTTCTATTCAAGGCGCGCGAAATTATGAATCATGAATGTGCTAAGAACTTAAGTAAGCCGAGCAAAGTCGAGCTGTAGACAACCGTTTTTTGTGTTTAAGTGTCAATCTAATGAAGTATACATGTATTGAAATAAGAAGCATACTGCTCGCATCACTACGCCTGACTGAAGTGTTGCTATTGCTCGTTACTCTAGATGTCATTTCTGAAAGGGTTGTATACAAAGCATTGGAGTTACTTGAAAACACAGCAGGGAGTTAGGTTACAGGTTGAACGCAAGCAATGCTCGTTTTTCAAGTATACCAGTCGGAATTCTACTTTACATAACCAAGCGCCAACAAATACCAAAATTTTTGCATAAGTTTACGTGAAGCTGTACCAATTCACTATTATATATTCAATATAGATTACATAGATTATTGTATTGCTTTCACGGGAAAAGTATTCCAGCACAGTTCAAAAGGCGTTTGGTTTTTGGCTGGACTCCGGAACCATTGAAATCAATCAATAATTACTATCCTGCTCAACTAAAAGAAAATTTCCGGGCTCAACCGGGATTTGAACCCGGGACCTCTCGCACCCAAAGCGAGAATCATACCCCTAGACCATTGAGCCGCTCATGGTTTGCGTCATGGCTATGCGCAGCGCAGTCTGCATTGAAACGCAATACCATTGACGACATTGCCTTATTCGTATAAAACAGATCGAAAAGTGAAAGTAAACAGTTTAATGTTCAGCTGAAAATAGCGTACGAAATTACGTTTGATTGCTCAAGAGCAAAAGGGAAACACAATCGATGCTTAGATAGGATTATGCGCAGTGTTGTTGTTTTTGCCTTCAACCCGTGTGCGCAGCAATCCAATCAACGGCAAAAAGATCGGAACGTCAACAAACAAACAACCTTGTTTATCGTCACATGAGTCTAGCTGGTGGTTCACCAGAACGAAGGGTATGTCTTTGACGTATTCCGTATTTTTCTACGATCAGTATGACACGCATCTTGCAGTCGTGGGTATTCCCAGCTTGTTTCTAGCTAGTAGCTATGAATATCGTCTCAACTAACCTACTCGATGCCACTGACGCTGTCATCGTGAACGTCGTCATCCTCAACATCATCATCAATTACTATTTGGTTAACAACAGCTCTGTAGGGTCGTACACGGTGACGGTATTGCGGTGAAATTCACACTTCACTATTTTGTGTATTTCAAATAACAAAATAATACTCGTTATTTTTCTTAAGGAATATATTTAATACTTGAACCGAAAAAAAATATAATTTTAATTTCCGTGGCTGTTATATTGTATTAGGCAAAAAGAACTAACTACAGAAAAAGATCTTAGTTTAATGCTATGCAATGTCATTTAATTGTAAAAGCAATTGATATTTTCCAGGATTTAGTAACGCTGCCATTTGTCTACGTAAAATGGGACCCTTGTTTAGATTTAATATATGTGCCTTCCACGCAGAAAGATAAAAGCTCTCGGCCACTTTGCAATGAGCTTATTTGCATGGGTACGTGGTGGAGCTCGCGTCAGAGATTCGATGACTTCACACATGGCATTGGAACGTAGCTCTCTAAATAGTAGCAGATTGGCTGGCGGTGCAATTGCAACGAGAAGTGAAATCACGCGACATTCTGATAAACAGCCTCATATACCGCAATATATGAATGCGATACTACATATATGATTTCTGGTTTATTGATAGATGAGTGAACTCGGTTCGAGTTATAGATGAATTTAGTGAAAATTGGGATGATTAGAAAAAATATCTTAAGCTTGATTTCTATGGAAAAAGATTATACACTCTAATGCTTACAAATTACAAATAAACATTATCCTAGAAGAGGCGAATATAGTTTAAAGTTAATCTCATTATTTCCATCTCCATCCTATATACAAATAAAATAATGCAAAACTTTTGTGCTGTTTTCATATTTTTACGGTTTATTCATAAATGGAAGCAAGTTAACGAAAAGTACACCACTAGGAACTGGTGTACTTTTCGTTAACTTGATGTTTTTGTTTTAATGTAAAATTATTATTAGGATATAACATGAAGAACAAAACAGTTCTCCTATGCCAACAAAGATTTAAAAAATAAACGTCATCAGCATCGTGAGCAAAGTTCCATTCCGCATCCAATACCAACATACGGGATTCCCACATTCAACCACCGAATCGACTATTTCCCCCCGGGTACTCAAAATACCGATGGTTGAGTTCCTGTGCGCTCAAAGAATACACGTGCCGGTACTTTATACTAGCCAAGCCTTCGCTCTCAGCCTACATATGTATCCCGATCGACTTCGAATTTAATCTGCCCTGTGAATACGAGGACACTGCTGCCCCGCGTGTGCACCACCGTTCGGTTCTCTTGAACTCCGATTCCCATCCTTCGTACTCTTAGCTTCGTACCAATATCACGCTTGTCTTTCTATGAGCCATAGTGGTTCACAATTTGTTTTTAGCTCGGATTTCGTTTCGACGGTTGACATGGAATAAACGCAATAACTCATGGAGAATAAAATAGTTTTTTTAAATTTCTTGCCAAAAGGAATGGATTTAATACTCAGAAGGCATTGTGAAAATCTATTTACATAAGAATAAATTTCTGTCTGTTCGACCCTTGATCGGCGTGGAAGTGGAAATTTGTATGCATAGGTTTTTGGTGCCGAGGAAGGTTCCTCACATGGTTAGAGACCCCTCTTCTCTTTGGAAAGGGGGGCTCCCATAATAATGAAACACAAATTTCATCGTAACTCGAGAATTAATCAAGCAAACGGAACCAAATTTGGCATATGGAGGTTTTGGAAGGGAAGATATGTTTCTGTGGTGATACAAAACCCATCCCCGATCTGGAAAGGGGGCCGCCCATACAAATGAAATAGAAATTTCTACATAACTCCAGAACTAATCAGAGAATAAATCAATTTAAAACGAAACGAAGTTCTTCGGGTCTGCTTGAATAAAATAATAGGGGGAAAGACGGCTTCGGCAGGTTTTGTTCTATTATTGCCAGGGGGGTTTGTGTCGACCAAATTTTATGAAATTTGGCCATAATATTCTTTGATATGCTTTGATATTAATGTTTAGGCCAAATTTAATCAGTCATAAAACCCCCCCTGACAATAATAGAACAAAACCTGCCAAAGCCGCCATTCCCCCTATTCAATATTCACCATAAATCATTGCTATGTAATATATGCATTATAATGCATTACCATGCGACTTCATCGTTTTTATGCATATGGGTCGCAAAATGACGGACTAACTCTCTACATCTCGATGTTTCATATCTCGATATCTTTATCTTGATTTTTTCGGTCCCTTCAATATGAATTTGATGGCATTGTCGTTGGAGTTCAGTATTCTCAGGTCTAGTTTTGATCAATATTTAAAACCAGGGTAGTGGTGTCAAACCCTACACACGTATCGTCCGCATTCTGCACCCCACTGTAGATGGTAGGCACCACTTTCCATTCGCAGTGCGCGTTGGTCCTCCACGAGCATCGTCCAGGTCTCGTGTCCGTAGAGAACTACCGGTCTAATAAGCGTTTTGTAGATAGTCAATTTGGTACGGCGACGAACTCTATTCGATCGGAGCGTTTTGCGGATTTCCTGCCATGATGCGTCCCGAATTTCTCTGCTGGTATCGATATCGATGGTCACCAGCGAGCCCAAGTACACAAATTCTTCAACCACCTCGATTTCGTCACCACCGATACAAACTCGCGGTGGGTTGCTTACTTTGTCCTCTCTTGAGCCTCTTCCTATCATGTACTTCTTCTTCGACGTGTTGATGACTAGTCCAATCCGTTTAGCTTCCCTTTTCAGTCTGATGTAGGCTTCCTCCATCTTCTCAAAGTTACGTGCCATAATATCTATGTCGTCGGCGATACCAAATAGCTGGACGGACTACTTGAAAATTGTACCACTCGTGTCGACCCCTGCCCTTCGTGTTACCTCTTCCAAAGCTATGTTGAATAGCAGACACAAAAGACCTTCACTCCTGCGGCAGAACCTCATCCTTCCAGACCTTGGTGATTAGCCACCCAGTGCAGCGCTCTAGCCGGTGCCGCACCACCGTGTTTAGACAGCTCTCCTGGTAATCGATCAACTCCAGGGGCTTGCTGTTTTCCAGCCGGGCCATCTCCTCCTGGATTTCCTGGAGATTCGGAGCCGTCAGTTGTATGTTCTGCGCGTAGGGCCCTCCTTAGCCGTGCGGTAAGACGCGCGGCTACAAAGCAAGACCATGCTGAGGGTGGCTGGGTTCGATTCCCGGTGCCGGTCTAGGAAATTTTCGGATTGGAATTTGTCTCGACTTCCCTGGGCATAAAAGTATCATCGTGCTAGCCTCATGATATACGAATGCAAAAATGGTAACTTGGCTTAGAAACCTCGCAGTTAATAGCTGTGTAAGTGCTTAATGAACACTAAGCTGCGAGGCGCCTCTGTCCCAGTGTGGGGATGTAATGCCAATAAGAAAGAAAGAAGATGTTTTGCGCGTGTGCTCCCACGTTCATTACCATACCGCCACTGTTGTCTGCCACTCGCCATTCTTCGTAGTGCTGCCGCCACTTCTGCATCACCTCACGCTTGTTCATAAGGAGGTTCTCGTTCATGCCCTTACACATATCGAGCTGTGGCACGTGGCCCATGCTTGAACCGTTTTCACTTCTCATAGACCTTTCGTGCGTTATTATAGCGATACAGTTGCTCCGTCTCTTCACGGTCCGAACTTCCTGCTGGCGCTTTTTCCTTCGAAAAATCGAGTTTTGTCTATTCCGCGTCCGTTTGTATCGTGCTTCGTTCGCCCTCGTGCGGTGTTGCAGCAATCTCCACTAATTGCTCATATTCGCCGTCATACCAGTCGTTTATTCGATCCGGGGGCACCGTGCCTAGTGCAGCGGATGCGGTGCTTCCAATGGCGGATCGAATATCTCTCCGGCCATCTTCAAGAGAGGCTGCGCCTAGCTGCTCTACCGTTGGGAGTGCCACTTCCAGCTGCCTTGGGCTAGTCTACCGTCTTGTAGTCACCCCGTGGTGTTCACCATCGAGAGTTTTGACCGCATGCATACTGCAACGAGGTAGTGGTCGGATACAATATTCGCACTACGGTAAGTGCGGACGTTCGTGATGTCGGAGAAGAATTGGCCGTCGATTAGAACGTGGTCGAATAGGTTTTCCGTTTCTTGATTAGGTGATTTCCATGTGGCCTTGGTGATATTCTTGCAGGGAAAGGAAGTGCTTCGGACTATCATTCCGCTGGATGCCTCAAAGTAATGCAGCGTTGGCCGTTGTCACTCGATGACTAGTCTATAAATTTCCTTCCAGTCTACCTGACCGTTCATGTCACCGATAACGATTTTGACCTCCCGCAGTATGCATCCATCGTTTATCTGCTCCAGCTGAACGTTTTTTTCTCATCGTCGGGTCGTGTGTGTCGTGTGAAGAGTGCACGTTGATGATGATATAGTTGAAGAAACGGCCTTTTATCCTCAGCTTGGACATCCTTGCGATGATTGGCTGCCACCCTATCACACGTTGGCGCATCTTGCCCAGCACTATGAAGCCAGATGCCAGTTCGATGGTGGTGCCACAGCTTTTGTGAAAGGTAGCCGCTCGATGCCCGCTTTTCCACACTTTCTGTCCGGCCCAGCAGATTTCCTGCAGCGCTAGGACGTCGAAGTTGCTGGGATGTAATTCATCGTAATTCATTCGATTATCCTGTTGCAACCTGCAAAGCCTAACCGTGTTCCAAGCTTCCAATCGCGATCCTTTTTTCGTCGCCTAGGTCGTTGTCGATTGAATTGAGTCGTATTATCTTCTATGTCGGTCGTAAGGGTTGTTTTTAAACGCTTATTGGGCCTGCGCAAACCCACTGTCGGAGGGCCGTCGTGTCAAGGCTGTTTAGCGTCTTGGGCTTGTGTGCTTTGAGCGTTGAGCGGCACACGGTCGCTTTGGCGGAGTCTACTTGCGGATACCTGTAGCTTTTTATAGAGGTTTAACAGATCCCACTGTCAAACCCCACCATATCCCAGGCAGGCACTACAACTCGCAGATGACCTGGAGATGAATCGTCAAGCCCTTGGACATAGTCGCTGCTGCCCTGTTACTGAATGTGGGGAATAAAGTGAGTCTGAAAAAAGCATTTGCATTTCTTGGTTTCATTGATGCACAAAGTGGAACGTATTTCTTATTTCATGATAAAAATAATGAAAGAAACTAAAATATTTAAAAATGACAATAATAGAAAAAATGCTAACGAATTTGAGATTCAATCGTAGTAGGCATTTGAAATGCCAGCATACTAAGAAGCCAAGGACTACGTACGCCTGTCACTGGAGAACAAAGCTCGTGTTAATGGGGGGGCAATCGTTAATGCGAACATATTTATATTCGGTTAGTTTCTGTAAATAAATTCTTTTTCTAGGCCCTATGATCAAGCAGGTATCTTCATCGATATATTGCTGCATGATTGAGGGTTTGATTTTGATAAAACATCGAGAACAAAAGTGTGCATAAAAATTGCCTCGCAATAACGAAAAGGTGGGAGAGAATTAACACTGGGGTAGGGCTGCAGTGCTCCGCCTTCTCCCTTTGTAAAAAGCTAATGAGAAAATTTTAAATTCAATCTCAGTGGGCAGACATAGAATTCTAGATTATTCGAACGGTGAAAATAAACGATCATTCAGTGTTCTGTTTTTGAGGCATGAACATGCGAATTATCCTTCGGTGTTCTTCGCTTGTTTTGTTAGTCAAAGGCAAATCGGAAGACGAATTTGCTTGGCTACGACACTGAAGACGTATCCAGTTTAATTCTACATATTAGAAAGGGCTGAACCATTTTCGAAAAAGAGATAAGGTCCTTTTGGTTATGCATGTAAGAACAATTGTTGAAGGCAAATGTTGATGACGTGCAGGAACTTCTTAGTTCATTGGTTTTCTAAGAGTGCCTTCTTATATATACACTTTTGGATGTTAATTATATTTAAAATTATTTTTACGTCAAAAAATGTTGTAAAAAGAGCGTTGAATGTAACTTGCTTATCGAAAACCAACATGAGCAGCTCGAAGTAGCTCAAAGTTATTCCCATCCCTCTCATGTCCGTTCGTTGACAAAAAAGAAGGAGCAGGACAGGAACAACTTCGAGCTACTTCGAGCTGCTCATTGGACAGCATTTATTACTTCAAAGAAAAAGCCAGGAAATTTGTGCCGAATGATCATCAGCTTCAGCCCGCTGTTTGCAAACCGAGTTGGTTAACCTATTCCTGCTTTGTCTTTCTGACTGAAAGGTATCACCATTGGCAAAAAGGGGTAGAGAAAAAAACAAAACAAAATAATCGCGCTCAGCAGGCATTGTTGATAAATTGCACCACTAACGCAGAATGAGGGTCACTAAGGCGCTACTTCAAGAATCGGATGATGGTTTATGAACCACATGAGGGACTGAAGAGAATAGCCATAACAGCGGATAGTCCTCAAGGCTCCATCCTGGGACTGACGTTGTGGAATCCAATGTACGACAGGTTATTGCAGCTAAGACTATCAAAAGGCGTGAAGATGGTTGGGTTTACGGATGGCATGGTGTTCTTGGCAACCGGAAAGCAATTCAGTAGACTACAATTGCAGTCAGGGAGGTAACCATCGTGTCGAAGGCGAGATGTATAACATTTGCGGGTGTTGATCGACATCCACCTCAATTTTAACAGTCACGGCGATAAGGTAGCTAAAGCTATCACAGCATTGGCTAGAATCATGTCAAATCGTTTGCTTTTAGTAGAAAAAGACTACTGGCCAGTGTTTCTACACCACCATTGGGATACGGTGCTTTCGTCTGAGGCTGGACTAATCACGAAGAGGAACCTGACAGGGCCTAATCTATATACATAAAAATGAATTTCTGTCTGTCTGACCCTTATAGACTCGGAAACTACTGAACCGATCGGCGTGAAAATTTGTATGCAGAGGTTTTTAGGGCCGGGGAAGGTTCTTAAGATGGTTTGAGACCCCTCCCTTCTTTGGAGAGGGGGGCTCCCATACAAATGAACCAGCAATTTCCGCATAACTCGAGAATTAATCAGACAATAAATCAATTTTAGACGAAACAAAGTTCGTCGGGTCTGCTAGTATAACATATAGGTTAATAATTATGCATGTAGCGAGTGCATCATACTCATAAAAAATGACTGGTATAGACTACAAGGGAAGGGGCCCTCCTTAGCCGTGCGGTAAGACGCGCGGCTACAAAGCAAGACCATGAACCATGGGTTCGATTCCCGGTGCCGGTCTAGGCAAATTTCGGATTGGAAATTGTCTAGAATTCCCTGGGCATAAAGTATCATCGTGTTAGCCTCATGATATACGAATGCAGAAATGGTAACTTGGCTTAGAAACCTCGCAGTTAATAACTGTGGAAGTGCTTAATGAACACTAAGCTGCGAGGCGGCTCTGTCCCAGTGTGGGGATGTAATGCCAATAAGAAGAAGAAGAAGACTACAAGGGATATAGTACTTCAAAAAGAAGATGGGGACCTATCGACTTATTTCAAATCTGTCTTTGCGAAAACATGACAAAGTCTATTACTTCCCAAGTAACACATGTCATGCAAACTTGGTTGCTGCAACTCGATTGTGACCGAATCTGATTGCATATTATTTTGCGTCAACTTACTTGAAACATGTCTGCTACTCGAGTTCCTGACAGGCCTTCAAGAATTGCTTCAAGAATCATCTGCATAGATTCGGACACGCAGATACCCCACTTTGCCCGACCTGTCTGAACTATAGATGGTCGGGTTTCACATTTTGCATTCATAAATTCCTTTTAAGCCCGTACCCGACCCGAACCCCTAATTAATGCAACTATTTAAACCCGAGCTGGACCCGAACTTTTTTGCCGGAAACTCAAACCATATTCTTTTTAAATTTCTTTTCACATCAAAAAGGATTTAGACCCAAACAACGAAATGCCTCAAAATTACCGAGCACGAATAAAAAAATAATCGGCATTTTATTTTTCAAACCCGTGCCCGACATTTTTTCATCTCACAAACCCGTACCCGACATTGCACTAATCTCCCAAATCCGAACCTGGCCCGAACCCATCAGGTTTGAAAGCCCAAAACCCGACCATATCTAGTCCGAACAGTGATGAAACACCGGAGCACGTGATATTCGACTGCCCATGATTCAGGACAGAACGAGCGGGCAGCGCTCGTAGCCGCAGCATGAACTCCGAAAACATCGTTCAGGAAATGTGTAAAGATGAGAATACGTGGAATGCGGTGAACAGAACAGTAACGCAGGTCATGTCCGTGAAGACCATCAGAGGGCATCGGACAGTGATCACCGAAAATGAAGAGATGCACTAAATCGATAAAATGATTTCGGGAGACTCTCTATCGTCGAAGAAATGTTCGATGAGTTGCCACGTGGAAAAACAAACGGTTCGGACTCGGTGAGGCATAGCGTCTATGAACTGTGAGTCATCCTTTGCTGTATCGCTGGACCGCCCTCAGCACTCAACCAAACAGTGTTGCAATCAGCCAATAAACTTCACTATTATTGATTCGTCATTGGAAAGATCCCAAGTTAATTGTTTGAGAAACACTGTCGCATTATAAGGTATGAATATTTAAAAGATCCCAACCAACAACAAACTTGAAACATAGCGCCGCGAACGAACGAAACAGTTCGCACCTCCTGGATGGAGATTGGAAAACGTTTGCTTTACTGTGGGTGAGTGCGATTATTGTGAGCAACTGCTGGTGGTTTTGTCGCTTGAGTCGATTGTGGTATTGCCATGCCCGAGTCCCAACACTGGACAGTCATCCAGTGGATCCACTAGTTAGAAGCAATAGATGCGAACAGCGGCACTGATATCTTGTTTTTATTGTTAATTATTGATATTCTAAAAGGCCCAATCGTACATCCAAATGAGTAATGGACATTTTTTAAATGGACAAAGATAAACCCGGGGTTTGCAGTAAAATACATTCTATAAATACAATTTTAAAATATTCATTACAGATTTTTTTTCATTTTGCGTTTAAGATCTGGAAAATTGCAGGAAGACAGACATCTTCAAAGCCATACTTATGAATCTCATCCGTTAGGTGCCACTACTAATTATCGGCAAGCGATCCCTTCCCTAGCGAGTCTCTTGTTTTAACGCTGTATTTTTTTCACTCGAGATTAGATGAATTATGTTCAGTGATATGTAAATGGGATCTCAAAACTCCAGAGTACACAATGGTAAGGAACATGTCTTCATGAAAAACTAACACACCTCTCTAATACGATGAATAGCCAGAAGTTAAACCTAAAAAATCAATTTAAAAGTTGTTACATCGCTTCTATGATTTTGAAAAATGTCAAAATGTTCCGGAAAATCATACAGTTCTTAAAAGTAGGTATAAAATGTAGGTTCCTTTTTACGATCATATTGATACTTATTATAAATATGATTAGTGAATATGCAAATTTCATATGATTTCGAGCTCATGGAATTACCATTTGGCAATAGGTAATCTTAGATTTTGTTACCGAAGCGTTTCCATTTTTTATCAAAGTTTTTGCATGTGATGTCGCAGTATTGCACTGTAAGTCACGTTCGTAGATACCTGTATGGGTATAGTTTGTTTGCTGTTTCCATTTTCATCAGACACCAGCCCCCGTACATTCAGCAACCGGTTCACAAAGGCAAGTGTTTGTTGAACGAACAATTTGATCGACGACGGATGGTCGATTTAACTCAACGCGACGGTTTTAGCCAACAACCGTCCAACGGCAGCGGCAAACGGCAGTGATGGTTGCTTCTCATTCATGGCGTTATTATATTTGTATAAATTAAATATTAACAACATTTTTAGTGGTGTCACTTGCTTGTGCTACCATTTGTCACTGGGTGGTTGTTCGCTTCCGAATACAGATTATAAATTGAATATTTCGTACATTTTAGCAATAAGCCATTGTACGATTTCAATTTATTAATTGAACTTTTAATAGATTTTGAGCATGAATGTTCATGTTTATGCCATACGGAATAAACAGTAAATGGATTCAAATGTACTGGCATTTTGCAGCACAGTTTTACTTTCCAATATCTCAAAATCGTTTTAAAAAAGTCAAAATAATAATTATTAATCATATTACTTCCACTATGCAAATGAGATTCATTGCCAATGTGTTTGCTCATCTTCGTGTTATTAAAGCCAAATAATTAATGAAAAGGACTTGTTGGTAATATATATTTTAACAATAGAGTCCAAAAAATATTAAAATTGTGGAATCTGAAGGCATCGATACATAATCCAAACCATCATACACAGTATAAAAATGTTACAGCATATATGATGTAACAAAAAAGCTCCGTTCGATTCGACTCATTTTTCCATCACTTTTAAAAATTACAGGTCATCGTTTCGGCCTTTTATTTTGACCTTTTTCAAGGCCGAAACGTCGGGCAAAACAAAGTTCATCGTTTTGAATACATAGGGCTGAGAAAGCCAAAAAATCCAGATATACATACATATAATAAATGTTGAAAAACAATTGTACGTCAATTGCTGTTTTACTATTGTCTTTGAATAGAAGAACTTGTCAACACTGCTCATTCGGTATCGCTATATCAAACGGCTCGTGCCGTGTTCATTGAACTTTTTTTATCAGCCACTGCCGGCTAGAGAGTCTAACCTTGACTGAATTACGTTTCGCTGATAATATTGCAAGCGAGGGAGCACTGATAGCGTTTGTACTGTATGGAACTGTAACATCGCCTGGTCTATCACTACCCCATCAACTATCTCTGTAATAAGGTATTAGGCTCTTGCTGTATTGTTGGTAGTTACTTTAATCTGTCTCACTAGTATGTAGTACATTAAGTTCTGTTCAACGCGTTGAATCAAATTTAATAAGCTATACCGATAAGTCGCCAGTCAATATCTGTATACCGTACCTTAATGGGAGTGTAATAAATAGCTACAGTTGAGTCTCGTACTGCATATCATATAGAGCTTGCACTTCAGCAACCCTGTTTTATCTTTGTTATAGAGATTTACAGCCTTAGGCTGGTTCATCTCTTATTCAGCAACCTTGAAAACGAAAAAAAAGTTGGGTGGCTCTTATACTCTGGAAAAAATATTTGGTTTAAACTATTTAATGGAAAGTTTACGGCCTACGCATAATTCTGATATGTTTATAGAAATTTTCGATAATTAAAAATTAAAAACATTAAATTTTATGATTGCTACTGATCTAATGTTTTTATAGGCAATTTATAAACTTATTTTCTATCGGGCGTGTTGTGCTTTTTCTGCCTAACTGAAAAATAAAATATTTTTTTGTTAAACAATCCATCTAAATTCCACGTCCGTTAAATGAGAAACAAAAGAATACGTTTAGTAGGAAGCTCTACTGTATCGGAAAAGGGGCATTAATTAACTCGCATCGGTGGGAAGGTGTCCAGCACGTTGACACCGCAATAGTTAAGCAGCGCAGCCAACGAACGGACAAACGCTTGCAAGTTTCTTTATCATGATCACGATATTATCAACGATGGGGCAGTCGATTGAAAGAGGGGGTTGGGAAGTAGCGCTCATGTGTATCTCGCGCACGAGTGAGTATTAACAGCTTGCACCTGTTCAATCATCGCAGTGTTGGGAAATGTCGTTTCGATGCCATGGCGTCAATTGTCAATAATTTTTTTTCGCTAGATATTTACATTCATCCTATTCTTATTGACATGTAACGCTTAAATGATTCTATAACTTTATCTAACAGGTCATTGCTTCAAATCAGGCATTAATGTCATGACATTCCGTGACAGTTATTGAATTTCGCTCCCTTGTCTCCCACTTTGTATTTAAAACAATGGTCTGTTCTACAAAGTTATGGTATCCTTTAAATATAACATATTAATCAAAAATCATGATTTGTCATTAACTTTTGAAAACAATTTTAAGCAAAATATCACTAACAATCACATGACATTTTTGAGACATTCCCGAACACTGCACACGCGTGCTTGTTTCTCCGTTGGCTTGATTGGTACACATATTCATGACTGCATCTTCGATCGTTTAGCGGATACATTTTCTTGTAATTGACATTTGAAATTTAAAGCAATGGAAAATTGTTAGTTGTAATATTCATCTATAATATTCGTTTAAAAAATATCTCAACTTACCATTTATTATCTGTAAACCCTAGATAACGTCCGAGTTTATGGTAAAGGTCGAGAGTGTCTAAACACTGTTCCGCACCAACACCAGGGATGTCAGACATACGGGCATGTTCGTTTTCATGCAGACATATACCCGAGTAAACGAAAATAGCTCAATAAAATAGCAACATGAGATATGGACATGATTGATATAAGAGATAAAAGATCAGACGAAAATATCAATATTTTGCACTAAAATATCATGAGGATATCAAGTTATGCTATTTGTAAGAAGTGATCAATATCATGTGCCATTAGTTTGTTCTTATCAATAGCATACACCCGATTCTGTTTTAAAACGGATTTTTTTACACGGCCATGTAAAAAATATCCCATACAGAATGTTTTCAAAGATGCTCCATTTTGCATGATTGATCGAAACATCATTAAATTTTTTTTACACGAATTTTCAAATTTTGAACTGAAAACTTTTTTTACACAGAACGCATCCCCCGTGTAAAACTAGAATCGGGTGTATCTTTATATTTAAATGATATTTCGGTGCAAATTTTTTGATATTGTTGCCTGTTCTTTTATCACTTATATCAAGCAAGTCCATATAATTTTTTGTTATTCATGGCTTCTGCCCGGGTAAGCTAACACACAGACAATGTACTGTACAGGTTACAGATATACAAGTTGATGATTTATGCTGGCATTCGTTGTCTTTGAAGAATATCAGCAGCAAGATGATTGCTGAGGGTAACCTAACAAGAACTTTTAAAATAATTGTTTATATGTCGTGATTTTCCGGAGGAAAAGTTCTAGAGAAATGTCACAGAGGCTCTTCCAGAGAACTATTTTGAGAGTTTTTTCATAAATTTTATTTGCTAATGTTCTTCAACATGCATTCATCTTTCTTAGACTAGGTGTTCAGTGTTTGGTTAACACTATTTTTCTCATTTGCTATGATACATTTTTAGCTATTTTTAGATTTTCAATAGATTCAGTCTATTTGTTTGTTTCGCGGAGAATATGGACATTGTTGGCCGAACATCAGCAAAGGTTGCAGAATTATACACCTACCTGAAATGTGGAACAACAACAGTTGGACTGGTGATGAATACATTGAAGGCAAAGTACATACTTGTGGGCGGAACCGAGCGCGACAGGGCCTTCCTGGAAAGCAGTGTTACAATAGACGGGGATACTTTCGAAGGTGGTCGATGTATTCGTCTACCTTGGATCCTTGCTAACGGCCGATAATAATGTTATCTCTTTCTCAGTTTTTTTTTCTCTTGCTCGATTCTGTTTTTCTGTTCCGTGTACCTTGAAGCACTGGTCATCCGGAAGATACTCCCTGCTGAATCAAAATCGAGCACGACAAGTAGAACCGTGTCCAACGTCAAACGCACGGATGAGCAGCTGGAATAACCTAAACCCAAAATCCTACCCTGTCCATCCTAAATTAATTAAATTATAACATTGAGATGAGACACCACTAGTATAATGGTCTATGCCACTTCCCTACTAACTGTTAATGATAAGATGATACAAATTATAAAGATATCATAATTAAGAATTGCGGCTCCGCAAAGTGTCACACACGACCGAGCCAGTTAAAAAATAAAGGCAGTAAATGCATCGAACAAATTCAGCTTAGAACCTTAATGAATCAATTGAATCTTCGTTAAATGTTGAATAAAACCTAATAGCTTTCAAGAGCTGGTGATCGGCTTTGAAAAAAAAAACACCCAGCGGATCTTTTACCAAGTAAAAGCATTAGAAAATTAATCCGCTTGTAATACCAAATATTGTTACTCTAATGATCAGTTTCTGAGCTTGCCGGGGAGAACGGTCCAAAATGCACCCCTTAAGCTTTTTCGATGTTTTCGCCCATATGAACAAAAATACCCAACGATTTCAACGTGCAAAATTTACAAACCCAGCTACATTCACAATGATCTCCTATTCAAAACAATAAGGTTTTCATGACTTTCTAACGCATTTAAAAAATGTTTTAAAAATAGGAGTGGGGCAAAACGCTCGAATGGTGGACTCAATTGCATGTAAAATGATGGTGTACGCATGGTTGTTTGTTTTTTAATGTATTGAACTAAAATCTTACGGATGTGGTGGGAGAATAGCAAATCGTTAAAAGGGGAGGGTGTAGTGGGAGGGATATTGCTTAGTTATCGATTAACTCAGTGAAAATTCTGAACCCCTTGGCCGATTTCAACTAAATTTGGAATACTAATTCTTTATCTTTGAGAGACGACGATAGGAGGTTAAGGTCACTCCTGACGGAATCCAAGATTAAAAGTGCTCGCGTTTTTGGGGGCACACCACTCGATTCAGAGGCGGCGCACAACTGTCATTTTTGTTGATTTAGCTTTGCTGCGTCGCAGCATGCGTGATATAATAAAAATGACAGTTGTGCGTTGCTTCCGTATCGAGTGGTGTGCCCCCGAAAACGCGAGCACTTTTAATCTTGGATTCCGTCAGGAGTGACCTTAAGCATTCTCTTTGAAAAAGGGGGAGGGTATGGGGGGAGAGGTATTGCTTAGTTATCGATTAACTCAGTGTAAATTCTGAGCCCCTTGGCCAATTTCAACCAAATTTGGACCACAAATTCTTTATCTTTAGGAGACGACGATAGGGAGTTTAAGCAAACTCTTTGGACAAGGGAGAGGGTGTGGGGGGGGAGGGTATTGCTTAGTAATCGATAAACTCAGTATAAATTCTGAACCCCTTTTCCGATTTCAACCAAGTTTGGAACACACATTCTTTATCTTAAGGAAACGACGATAGGGGGTTAAGCATGCTTTTTGGTAAAATGGAGGGTGTGGGGGAGGGGTATTGTTAAGGTATCGATCAACTCAGTGTAACTTCTGAACCCCTTGGCCGATTTAAAACAAATTTGGAACATACATTCTTCATCATAAGGAGACGACGATAGTGTGTTAGAGATCTTCTTGGGAAAAGGGGGAGGGTGTGGGGAGAGGGATATTGTTAAGTTATCAATTAACTCAGTGTAACTTTTGAATACCTTGGCCGATTTTAACCAAACTTGGAACACACATTCTTTATGTTAAGGAGAAGACGTTAGTGTGGGTTAAGGGGGGTTAAGCATGCTCTTTAGAAAAGAGGGAGGGTATGGGGGGAAGGGTTTTGTCTAGCAATCGATCAATTCAATGTAAGTCTTGATCCCCATGACCGATTTGAACCAAATTTGTATCAAATATTGTATGTCCTAAGGAAACAAATTTAGTGGGTGTAGATAGGTTATTTTGGAAGGTGGAGGGTGTATTTCAGCATAACTTTTGAACCCATTTACCGATGTCCACCAAATTTGGAACCCATATTCTTTGCCTAAAGAAGACTATATCAGACTGGGTGGGAGTGTCATAGCTGAATTAGAGAGAGGATGTATTCATTAAACGAGCGGTTTAGTATACCTTTTTATCGCATGAGTGAATTCAAACCAAATTTGTAAACACGTATTCTCTACCCAAAGGAAACTATTATAGAAAGGCTGGGAGGGACTTTTGGAATGCGGGAGGTTATTGGGGTTGGGTATTGTTTAGAAAACGAGTTAATTTAAAATCCCTCATATTTGTTTCATTCGAGGTTCTTTGACATTGTAAAATGCTCCGAGAACAAATTGCCTGAGTTCCTAAAAAATGGCAAATCTTCTAGAATAACATTTGACCGGTAATGACATTGAACCAAAAATGATTTTATCGAAAATGATATTTGCCAAAAATGATACTTCCCGATACACATATCCGAGAAGATGACATCATCGGTATCATGGTTTGCCCAGCGAGAAGCAATGATTAATGTGTTTCCTTCTGGATGATTGCTTCTTTAAAAGTAGGCATTTGCCCGGAATATGACAATGATGGGTGTGATCCCTTCTTAAAAAATGGGCGTTTACCTGGAATAAGGCATCGGTGAATGTTTTTCCTTCTTTAGAAATAGACGTTCGTCCGGAATAAGCCTATTATTCAAACCCATGATTTCTTCTTCAAAATCAGTCAATGATTCCAAAAGCTTTCTTTTATTCAAATGATGAAGTATCAATAAGTAAACACAATTACCCTGTTGACCAATTGGTTTTATCATTTTCTGATTGTGAAAAAAAAACTAAGAAACAAACTGGCAATTCCGAGCAAGGCCGGGTACATAAAGCTGTAGTTCGTTCATAAATGTACTACAACAGATTATATGAGTGATTTTATGAGGGAGGCCATTTTGCCCCAGGGTGCATTTTGGACCATTCTCCCCTACCAGAGGCGTAGCCACGGGGGTGGTTTTGGACATAAACCCCCCCACCCCAGAGACAACAATTTAAGAAAAAAAAAATTCGAAAGAAAAGAGTTCAGAAAATCCCCTCAGACCAATTTTCTGGCTACGCCACTGGTCAGTACTATTCTTACTTATAACAACACTCCTAATCCTCTCACTATTCATCAGTTTGTATTTTTATTCTGAATCTTTTTCAACCTAGTGTTAACACCACTAGGCTAGTGACTGTGCGCCAGTCTAGGAATTGAAGAAGAAGATAATGGGAATAAGGGCTGCGAAATGGTGAGTTGACATCCGGGAAGGGGCGCCTAACATAGCTCTTTCACGTCTCGTCTCAGTAATCACAAGTTCCAATACTCACGCTTCCACGGGTCTTCCGATGACAATTGACCGCCAGCTAAGGGTTGCGTACTTAGCTGGTAGTGCAGCCTGGGCACTGTTGTCCTTCTGACATCAGCTAGAGTGAGAGGGTGCGTCCTGTGGGGCATGCCTAGGATGTGGTGGGGTTCGTCAGTGGGCTCTGTTGAACTTCTATAAAAAGCTGCATGTGTCCCCAAGCAGGCCCTATCAAAGCGACCGTGTGCCGCTCAAAGCGCACTAGCCTAGTCCTGGTGTTGGGTGGGACTTTAAACAAATTTGACCCGACTGAGCGAGCGTCTGTTCACCAAGGGGGTGCGGCTCCAACAGCGTCTGTTCTGGCATCCAGCGACTGGGTATGAAATGCTATTCCCCGGAAGCTATACCTAAGATGGCAGCCCCATCCCGGTGGATAGGGAACCTTGGGCCAACAACCTACTGTTCCCGAAACATCAATTTGTTCGAGAATTCTATAATGAAAGAATACGGACTGATTTTACGGCGACGACTCTTAGCGCGAAACAACGGACACGAATAGGAACATGGAACGTTTTAACCCTAGCCCAGCAGGATATATTGGCACAACTTGCCAATGAGGCACGCCGCATGAAGCTTGAGATCCTGGGACTGAGTGAAGTCCGTTGGCCAAACTTTGGAGAACACAGAACGCCGTCGGGACAAGTTCTGCTATACTCTGGTTTACGAGGTGAACACGCTCCCCGGCATCGCGGAGTTGGCTTCCTACTAAGCGCTCAGGCACACTCTGCGCTTATGAAGTGGGAACCTATAAGTGAAAGTATAATCGTTGCCTGATTTAGAACACGGTCCGAAACCTTACTATAATCCAATGTTATGCGCCAACCGATGCTGCCGATCTGCAAGACAAAGAGAACTTCTACAGTCAACTCAATGCCGTCGTAGATAGAATTCCGAAGGGTGATAGCAAGATCTGTTTGGGCGACTTCAATGCGAAGATCGGATCCGACAACTCAAACCATGAGCGCATTATGGGACGCCATGGTCTCGGAGAAATGCGCGAAAACGGAGAGCTGTTCGCAGAATTTTGTGGTAATAACGACATGGTGATCGGGGGATCGCTCTTCTCTCATCGACCGGTTCACAAGGTCACGTGGGTCTCCCGTGACGGCTTTACAGAAAATCAAATCGACCACATCTGCATCAGCCGAAAATGGAAACGGAGGCTTCTTGATGTACGGAATAAACTAAGTGCCGATATCGTATCTGATCATCACCTCCTCATCGGCGAAATACGCCTGCGCATTGCACGGATTCGTCGGCAGGAGGAAAGAGTTGGACGACGATTCAACACACGCCGACTGGAAGATGTCACGGTGAAACGGTCCTTCGTTAAAGAACTGGAGACGCGTGCTGCAGATATTCCGGAAGGTGGCAGCGTAGAAGACCAATGGACCGCCATCGAGAATGCCCGTTTTACTCTGTCCGACGTTTCGGCCATTGGATGTGGCCTTTTTCAAGGGAAAAATTGGTCAATCGTTTTTGTCCTAATTTACATATCGTTCTGGGTGTCGTATGGTCATAGTATTGGTTTTTTTGCGGTGGTTTCGTTATACAATTTGATATTTTATCAACGGTCACAGTGCTCGACATATCAACGACTGTCAATCGTTGTCATGTCGAGCACTGTTAATCGGGAATTAACGACATCTCTAAAAAGTCGCAAATTAATCGATTACTTCGATTAATCGATTCATCGTTGTGATAATCGATTAATTTTAAATCGATTATTAACCAGCGATAAATCGATTCATTAAGAATAAAGAGTAATCGATTATTTACTAATCGATTATTCGGGGTTTTACGACATCCCTAGTAGCGTATGACGTCAAATTTGCATTGTGTGAAATGATTAGATGAAGAGAACAAAAAAGTAGCTCCACGCTGCACTTCTTTTGACATTAACATTCAATAGCGAGGTATGCAGTGTGGTAAAATCTTAATTATTATATAAATATCAGTTGAAAATGTCGATTTATGAAATTTAGAAATACTTGTTTGGATACACGTGGAGACAGACATAATTATATGCATATGAAACTACAGACCAGATATTTTAAATCCTGTGGGGATTTCCTTGCCCCAATTTGCCCCTCTGTTGCATATGAAGTCTTCAAATATCACTATTTTCGACCCTAAATCGCCGATAACATGTTATGTTTGCAAAAAACATCCCTGGTTTCTTCCAGAAAGTGGTCTATTTTGATTATATATACATTTTTGTAGAACATTGTATTGACCTGAATCTGTTAGTTTCGAAAATATATTTAAATACTGTTTTTTAGGGTCTGTCCATAAAAAACGCCCGTATTTCAAAAACGATGATAGATGGACACTCGGTGTTTTCAGCAATAAAATTCATAATAAATTACACTACAACTTTGTCAAAGACACCATATTTAAAAATCGTTTATTAAAGAAGTTACATTTTGCAGCGCCACCTGTGGCAAAAATTGGAACTATAACTTTTCGTCATTCGATGCGCCATATTTTTCTAAAATTTATTGCCAAAGACACCGATGCCAAAAAATAACACCCTGAAGTGGTAAAAAAAAGCTCACGATTTTAGCCAAACGCACCACTGTGCGGTGGCGGTATGGTAATGAACCTAGGAGCACGCGCGCACGACATGCGACTTCCAGCTCCGAATCTCCAGGAAATCCAGGAGGAGATCGGCCGGATGAAAAACAACAAAGCCCCTGGAGTTGACCAACTACCAGGAGAGCTGTTTAAACACGGTGGTTAGGCACTGGCTAGAGCGCTGCACTGGGTAATTACCAAGGTTTGGGAGGATGAGGTTCTGCCGCAGGAGTGGATGGAAGGTGTCGTGTGTCCCATACCATCTACAAAAAGGGCGATAAGCTGGATTATAGCAACTACCGCGCAATCACATTGCTGAACGCTGCCTACAAGGTACTCTCTCAATATTTATGCCGCCTAACACCAATTGCAAAAGAGTTCGTGGGGCAGTACCAGGCGGGATTTATGGGTGAACGCTCTACCACAGACCAGCAAGGATGTTATCGATCATTTAGTAATTTGGGTTCGATCATTTAGTAGTCTATCAATAACTCATCACCAAAGCTGAATTTCAAAAAGTGTTGTATGGTGGACTTCTAGTGCGAAGGTTTTTCTACAACTCTGTCTAATGGTTCGTTATTTGAATTCCAATAGTAACAGAGTTATAGCTAAAGTTTCAGTAACTTAGACTAAATGATAACAAAATTCCAATCATTTAGTTTAAGTTACTGCAACTAGCGCTATAACTTCGTTATTAGTAGAATTCTTACAACGAACCATTAGGCAAAGTTGTAGAAAAGCCTTCGCACTAGAAGTCCACCATACAACACATTTCGAAATTCAGCTTCTGGAATGAGTTATTGACAAACTACTAAATGATCAAACGCAAATTACTAAATGATCGATAACATCCTTGCAGACCAAGTGTTCGCCGTACGTCAGGTATTGCAGAAATTCCGCGAATACAACGTGCCCACACATCATCTATTTATCGACTTCAAAGCTGTATATGATACAATCGATTGGGCTAATGCACAAAACCGGATTTCCAGATAAACTGATTCAGTTGATCAAGGCGACGATGGATCGGGTGATGTGCGTAGTTTTTGTCTTTCGTGTCTGCTATTCAACGTCGCTTTGGAGGGAGTAATACGAAGGGAAGGGATTGACACGAGTGGTACGATTTTCACGAAGTCCGTTCAGTTATTTAGTTTCGCCGACGACATTGATATCATGGCATGTAACTTTGAGAGGATGGAGGAAGCCTACATCAGACTAAAAGCGAAGCTAAACGGATTGGACTAATCATCAACACGTCGAAGACGAAGTACATGATAGGAAGAGGCTCAAGAAAGGTCAATGTAAGTCACCCACCACGAGTTTCTATCGGTGGGGACGAAATCGAAGTGGTTGAATAATTCCTGTACTTGGGCTCACTGGTGACCGCCGATAACGATACCAGCAGAGAAATTCGGAGACGTACCATGGCAGGAAATCATACGTACTTTGGACTCCGCAAGACGCTCCGATCGAATAGAGTTCGCCACCGTACCAAACTGAAAATCTACAAAACGCTTATTAGACCGGTAGTTCTCTACGGACACGAGACCTGGACGATGCTCGTGGAGGACCAACGCGCACTGGGAGTTTTTGATAGGAAAGTGTTGCGTATCATCTATGGTGGGGTGCAGATGGCGGACGGTACGTGGAGGAGGCGAATGAACCACGAGTTGCATCAGCTGTTGGGAGAACCATCCATCGTTCACACCGCGAAAATCGGAAGACTGCGGTGGGTCGGACACGAGGCCAGAATGTCGGACAGTAATCCGGTGAAAATGGTTCTCGACAACGATCCGACAGGAACAAGAAGGCGAGGTGCACAGTGGGCAAGGTGGATCGATCAGATGGAGGACGATTTGTGGACCATTCGTAGACTGCGTGGTTGGCGAAGTGCAGCCATGGACCGAGCTGAATGGAGAAGGCTTTTATGTATTTTACAGGCCACTCCGGCCTTAGTCTGGTAAAATTAAAACATTCTTAGCTGTTAAAGTTCATCACGTTATTAAGTTATTATTATTATATTTCTCATACAATATTTGAGCCAAATCATATTTATGGGTGATTTACATTTGAATCATTTGTTTGAGAAAATGCATAAGTCCATTTAACACTATTTCGAGAAAACAACAAAAACTGTTTTTGAACAAATCCGCACCGAATCTTTCGATTTCTTCGGTACAGATCAATAGTTTTTGGCAAAACTCAACACTTTCAATGCAAAAAATGTAAACAGTAGGCTAGGTGTACCAGTTGTGGCTATAGCACCAGTTGTCGCACTAATGCTTTATATGCCAAATGATCAATCAAATCACCGCAAACCAAGTGCATATCGATAAAGCATATTCATATGACACGATAACTTCTTTGATTTCCTCCAAAACAAGCAAAGCATAATTGTAAAACTTGATTTTGCTTATTTTTTACGTCCCTTGCACCAGTTGTCGCACTAGTGGTCCCTATTTGGCCAGTCCCATAAGAAAATAATGGGATTTGCCAAATAAGGAACCAAAATTAAGAATAGTGCCACAACTGGTGCATGCGTTCCTATTATGGATTAATCAATTTTAAGGATAATAACAAATTTTATTGTGGTTTTCACAGCTGTTCTAAGGAGCAGGAAGTAAAACCTTTTGCTTGATATATAAAGTCCACCCACATTCCTTTTACTTATTTTTAAAAAAATAGTTGTTCTTATGTATGGCGACAATTGGTACACCGACCCTACTCCACAATTGCTCTTCAAAGTACCGTCAACTGGGGGGAAGATGATCATTGAGGTGAAGATGATCATTTGATGTGTCAGTCAAAAGTGCCATTTTTGTTAATGAAACGGTAGTCAACGGTAGAAAACGATAGTTCTCCGTTCAAGTAATGTTACCGCTAGGTAGAAATCCGAGTTTTTCGATTATAATCATGAAAATGTATTTTGTGGAAGAAAGAGAGAGATAGTCATAAATGACGCTATTTTCGTTTCAAATATTGACTTCGTAGACTTCTTTACGTAGTAAATTCAACATTCATACAAATAACCTAGTGTATTTTGACTACTAGGTCATAATGGTTTAAGTAGAACTGTCTTGATCAACTTCACCCCAAACCAGATTATTCAAAAAATGTGTGATAATTTCATTTATTTTAATAAATGCGAACGCATTTCAGAAAACTAAAGTTGTTGATTATTGCAACGTATAGCAGTACATGTTTTGAAAATATTTGTTTCGATTTGAAATGTAAACACACATTGTTATTGCATGTTTTGTCTTAAAAATGATCATCTTCCCCCCAGTTGACGGTACGTCGGCATATGTAGTTTCTCAAACAAACGAAAAAAAAATTCATACATTCCTGAACAAATTTTTTTTCGCGTTTTTTGCCTGAATACGTATTTTTGGACGAGGATTTGGAATATATAAAAATCCCAATTTGGCCAGAAATGTTAAATATGCAGTTTTTCAAACAAACGGTTCATTTACATTAGAGATTTCTATGGATTATGCACTAAAATGCTGATATGTAATAATTAAATTTGATCTAGATCCCCCGATAGAATGTTTTCGCTTACCAACAACATGAAAGAAGAGAGCATTTACTCTCACGTCAAGGATGCTTCAGAGATACTAAATAAAATAAATCTTTCCCACAGAGAAACCGTGTTGGGGGATGTCTGTCTGGAACATGGGAAGTTTATCAAGGTTAGGTTATTTTACCAAAGAATTTTGCCATTGAAATTCGAAAAGTTTAAAGAAAACGTTCTGATCTTCTAAAGAAATTCCAAGATAATTTAACTTAAGTACTTTAGTTAAATTATCTTGTATTTTCTCGGGAAATCATCTTCTTCAAATTTCTTAGGAAGTACTTCTTTATTATTTTGGAATTTCTTTAGAAGATCAGAACGTTTTTCACAGGGAAACTCTTTCGAATTTCAATGGCAAAATTCTTTGGAAAAATAACCTAACCTTGATAAACTCGGTATGGTAGCGTCAATATGGTAGCGTCAATGGAAATTCAGAAGTTTTTTCTTAATAAATTTAGAAGAACTTCTTCTTTAGAAGAACTTCTTGAAGTATTTCAGAAAAATGTCCCGAATGACTGCAATGACCTTTTCGATGATATTCAGAAAATTTATTAGAAAAAAGAATGTTTCGAGAAATTCCGAGTTTGAACAGTGAAAATTCAGAAAGCAATCATTAAAGCTAAGCAAGTTTCAATAAAATATCTTCAAATTTCGCACATTACAGAGCAGATTCGCAATGCAAAATGCAGAAAGTGCATCATTGTCAGTTTAACTAGTTAGGTATACAAACGAACTGCAGCTCCTCCACTACACATTTACAAATTCACATCTATACATTTGGATATTTTCTGCACTGCGTACGCGTATTTGCGCCAAAGCAAACCACTGACGCTGTCTCTATACCACCATGCGGGGTGATATTGGACTGAATGAGAATAACATTGCAATGACATGGTCCAATGCATCAGTGTTTGAACAGCCATTTGAACAGCAAGGGCACAACAAATAAGACACTTTTTATATGATTTTGTCCTCAGATCAGTATAATAATAAAAATCTAAGAAATGTGCGAAGGGGACCCCAAGCAGCGTAATTTGTTTTTTGCCAAAGAGGATTATTCGCAATGAAACAAGTTGATGCATGATTATAATTAAAGTCAGCTTAGAATAAGCGGAGTGCTGCTTTCAAATCACTCAAAGTTTAATGCGATCAGCATGCTCACTTGCTGTTCTTAACGAAAAAGCAAGATGGAAGCATATGTCTTCGGTTTGTCCGCTTACAAAAGAATTGGAGATACCGGGGATCGAACCCGGGGCCTTTCACATGCAAAGCGAACGCTCTACCACTGAGCTATATCCCCTTCTGTCACATTGCTCGCAGTGTACAAAATGGATTATTGGGAAAAGCTACAATAGTAGGCAGGAATATCAGATGTTTATATTGACGACATTAGCGGTCATCAAATAATGAAGTCACTGGTTTATGGGGGAAGGGGGTCTAAGATATTGTGACAAATGGAAAAAAGGCATATCAACACATTTATCTATGAATATGATCGGCAGAAGTTTTTATACATACCAAAGTTATGGTTTAAAAACCCTGATTTATCCACCTAGCGGTGTTGGTGCATTTCTCGCGCAAAAAATATACTAAAAAAATATAAGGGAATATTTTTTAGCGTTTTGGGCATAAAAAATAATATTTTGACCATAATTTCTGATCCCATAGTCCGATCTGGAATTGTCAATAGCAAACAATGGGGCATGATTCCCGTCGAATGAAACTTGTTGCGAGTAATTTGGACAATGCTAAGTTCCAAAAAGTGTGTCTACAAAATTTGTACACATACACACACATACATCACCTCAGTTCGTTGAGCTGAGTCGATTGGTTTATAACACTATGGGTCTCCGGGACTCCTATCAGAAATTCGTTTCTAGTGATCATATTTCGGTACTTTATTGTACGAGAAAGGCAAAACGCAAAATATAATTAGGTGTCACATGCCCCAAAAAACTTTCGTCTATTGGTGCCACATAGAAGAGAAAGACCAATACTTTCGTTGTTGATATATTTCCGATGAAACGGGTAGATGTAGAAAAGAATGGAAAATGATTGGAACATGTCCGATAAAACAACTGTTCTCAATATGTAACATTTTGACGTCGCCTCTCTGGAGGACAAGTCCGTAGAAAGGTTTCCTCAATCACACGCGACGTGATTCTGTCGCCGTGGATACGAAAGCGTAAATGGAACATTGACTACAGTGCCCCAACGATAGAATCGCGGCGATGAAATCGCTGAGGTCTGGGGGAGCCTTAAAACCTGCTTTCTTGACCATATTCATTCAGCTTCCAGAGTTGATTTAGCTATTCTCTTGTTTGCCTCTAGCTGCTACGCGGTACAGAAGATAGTCCAAGCATTATTCGATTTTTTTTAATTATTCCAACTTCTAACGAACGGAATGAAATACTTCGATGATTCAAACAATTAACGACTCCACACCAAGCATGGGTGAGGCACACGAAGCCGCCTAGGTCGCGACGACTCGCTATCAACGATTGCTCCACTTTGGCTGTTGTGCGTTCAAGGAAAATGCTCAAAGTGACAAACACAACAAATTACCATAGGCCCAAACGGCACGCAACAGAACCGAAACTAATTAACTCATTTTCCTACAAACGTGTGTACATAAACACTCAATGCCATGCAATGACGGGGACGACGACGACGGCAACGACTACGACGGTGAACGATATGCCTAATACAGCAAAATTTGGTTATCACTCACTTCTTTGGGCGACAGTTGCATTTGCTTCAACGGGTTGTCACTACCTTTTTTTGTGATCCGAAAGGCTATACATATGTCCATCTAGAAAAATGTAGAAAAGACATCCAGCGTTAAAGTAGAATAGAAAGATTTTAATGTAAGTAATGACATCTATTCACTTGAATGAACTTACTAAAATTTTGGAGAACTCTGGAATTTTTTTTCATTACAAAAAATATTCGAATTGCCGACAATTTCGTTTTACG
Source organism: Armigeres subalbatus (assembly GCF_024139115.2). NCBI lineage: Eukaryota > Metazoa > Arthropoda > Insecta > Diptera > Culicidae > Armigeres > Armigeres subalbatus. The sequence continues at coordinate 76,795,291 of NC_085141.1, read as the reverse complement.
CATATAGGTACTCGTATTAACTTCGGAAAAGTACGTCTGACAAAATCAAAATTTAACTCCAATTTGATCTCCTGACCTCTAAGGGGGCTTTTACAAATTACGTAACGCTGTAAGGGTAGAGAGGGGATCATGCCGAGCTTTACGATCCACAAAAAAAAAATAAGAAACCGTACAAAAAGTGTTATGAGGGGGCACGGAAAATGCTGGGTAAAGCGTACCTTTGGTACTTCGCGTACCTGAAGGAATAAAATAGACCCCATCTCGCGGTTCGTAGCCTCTTACCCAGCAACTCCTATCCCTACCTCCCCGCGGTGCTGGCCGGGATACGAGCAACCTTAGGGAAGATCGGGTAACCAATCCCGGTGGAAACTATAGTCGTATGCTGACAGGGAACGGGGGTTTGCTCCTCTCCGGAGGTGCAAATCTTATTGAGCGTCTGTTCTCCATGTCAGGATCGGCTGATCATCGTCCGAGTGCCAGCGAGGGACTCTAAGTAAAACTGTGCACCATGGTCCCACCGGAAATAAGGAGGAATGGTCCTCCGGAAATTTAGGGGGTTTGGTGTCAGGCCCTGCAAGCCAGCCAAAAAAAACTCACGCAACGAACAATCAACAAGAGAGTACGGACCGGAACCATCGGCAAAGACCACTGCGACGAAAAGGGACTAGCGATTGGAAACTCGGTTCGTGGAACTGCAAATCTCTCAACTTCATCGGGAGCACACGCATACTCGCCGATATGCTCAAGGACCGTGGATTCGGCATCGTAGCGCTGCAGGAGGTTTGTTGGAAGGGATCAATGGTGCGAACGTTTAGAGGTAATCATACCATCTACCAGAGCTGCGGCAACACGCACGAGCTGGGAACAGCTTTCATAGTGATGGGCGATGTGCAAAGACGCGTGATCGGGTGGTGGCCGATCAATGAAAGAATGTGCAGGTTCAGGATCAAAGGCCGGTTCTTCAACTTCAGCATAATCAACGTCCATGGCCCACACTCCGGAAGCACAGATGATGATAAGGACGCATTCTACGCGCAGCTGGAACATGAGAACGACAGCTGCCCAAGCCACGACGTCAAAATCATCATAGGAGATTTGAACGCTCAGGTAGGCCAAGAGGAGGAGTTTAGACCGACTATTGGAAAGTTCAGCGCTCACCTGCTGACGAACGAAAACGGCCTACGACTAATTGATTTCGCCGCCTCCAAGAATATGGCCATTCGCAGCACCTACTTCCAACACAGCCTCCCGTATCGGTACACCTGGAGATCACCACTGCAGACAGAATCACAAATCGACCACGTCTGATTGATGGACGGCACTTCTCCAACATTATCGACGTCAGGACATATCGTGGCGCTAACATCGACTCTGAGCACTATCTGGTGATGGTTAAACTGCGCCCAAAACTAGCCGTCATCAACAATGTTCGGTACCGACGACCGCCGCGGTACGACCTAGAGCGACTGAAGCAACCCAATGTCGCCACTGCATACGCGCAGCATCTCGAGGCAGCGTTGCCGGAAGAGGGTGAGCTCGATGGGGCCCTGGGGCCCCTCTTGAGGACTGCTGGAATTCAGTCAAAACAGCCATTAACGACGCAGCGGAGAACAACGTCGGGTATATGAGTCGAAGTCGACGGAACGATTGGTTCGACGAAGAGTGCAGACAGATTCTGGAGGAGAAGGACGCAGCGCGGGAGGTCGCGCTGCAGCAAGGTACCCGGCAGAACGTGGAACGTTATAGACGGAAGCGGAGACAGCAGACCCGCCTTTTTCAGGAGAAGAAACGCCGCCTGGAATAAGCGGAGTGCGAGGAGATGCAACAGCTGTGCCGTTCTCAAGAAACACGCAAGTTCTATCAGAAGCTCAACGCATCCCGCAAAGGCTTCGTGCCGTGAGCCGAAATGTGCCGGGATAAGGATGGGAGCATCTTGACGGACGAACGTGTGGTGATCGAAAGGTGGAAGCAGCACTACGAGGAACATCTGAATGGCGCTGAGAGTACAGGCAGTGAAAGTCAAGGCAGCGGAGGAGATGACTACGTCAGTTCAGCGGACGATGGAAGCCAACCAGCCCCATCTTGAGGGAAGTTAAGGATGCCATTCAACAGCTAAATACCAATAAAGCAGCTGGTAAGGATGGTATCGGGGCTGAGCTCATCAAGATGGCCCCGGAAAAGCTGGCCACTTGCCTGCATAAACTGATAGTCAGAATCTGGGAAACCGAACAGCTACCGGAGGAGTGGAAGGAAGGGGTTATCCCTAGCAGCACAATTCAGACTTATTTAGTTGCAGCAACTCATATGCAACCTATTTCAGTCGCAGTAACTGATGTACAACATGTGTGCTACTCGGGATATGCCCATCTACAAGAAAGGCGACAAACTGGAGTGTGAGAACTTTCGAGTAATCACCATCCTTAATGCCGCCTACAAAGTGATATCCCAGATCATCTTCCGTCGTCTGTCACCATTAGTAAACGAGTTCGTGGGAAGTTATCAAGCCGGCTTCGTTGACGGCCGCTTGACAACGGACCAGATCTTTACTGTACGGCAAATCCTTCAAAAATGCCGTGAATACCAGGTCCCAACGCACCATCTGTTCGTTGATTTCAAGGCGGCATACGACAGTATAGACCGCGTAGAGCTATGGAAAATTATGGACGAGAACAGCTTCCCTGGGAAGCTTACCAGACTGATCAAAGCAACGGTGGATGGTGTGCAAAACTGTGTGAAGATTTCGGGCGAACACTCCAGTTCGTTCGAATCGCGCCGGGGACTAAGACAAGATGATGGACTTTCGTGCCTGTTGTTCATTGCGCTAGAAGATGTCTTGCGGAGAGCCGGGTGTAACAGCCGGGGTACGATTTTCAACAGATCCAGTCAATTTATTTGCTTCGCGGATGACATGGACATTGTCGGCCGAACATCTGCAAAGGTGGCAGAACTGCACACCCGCCTGAAACGTGAAGCAACAAAAGTTGGACTGGTGGTGAATGCGTCAAAGACAAAGTACATGCTTGTGGGCGGAACCGAGCGCGACAGGGCCCGCCTGGGAAGCAGTGTTACGATATGTAGACGGGGATACCTTCGAGGTGGTCGAGGAATTCGTCTACCTCGGATCCTTGCTAACGACTGACAACAATGTCAGTCGTGAAATACGAAGGCGCATCATCTGTGGAAGTCGGGCCTACTACGGGCTCCAGAAGAAACTGCTTTCGAAAAAGATTCGCCACCGCACCAAATGTGTCATGTACAAGACGCTTATAAGACCGGTTGTCCTCTACAGACATGAAGCATGGACAATGCTCGAGGAGGACTTGCAAGCACTCGGAGTATTCGAGAGACGGGTGCTTAGGACCATCTTTGGTGGTGTGCAAGAAGACGGTGTGTGGCGGCGAAGAATGAACCATGAGCTCGCCCAACTCTACGGCGAACCCAGTATCCAGAAGGTAGCTAAAGCCGGAAGGGTACGATGGGCAGGACATGTTGCAAGAATGCCGGACAGCAACCCTGCAAAGTTGGTGTTCGCTTCCTATCCGGCAGGTACGAGATGGCGTGGAGCGCAGCGAGCGAGATGGGTAGACCAGGTGCAAAACGACTTGGCGAGCGTGGGGCGTATCCGAGGATGGAGAGATGCGGCCTCGAACCGTGTATTGTGGCGTCAAATTGTTGATTCAGTGTTATCTGTTTAGATGTAAACTAAATAAATGAATGAATGAGGGTGAGGGTGGGGGTCCAAAATCATCTAATTTAGCGTTACGTAATTTGTGAAAAAAACCTAACCCTAACTTCGGCAGAAAATTTGGTTTATCACTGTTTTCGGCAAAATATTAACCGTATTTCAGCATCACTTTTACTGAGATCTCGGCAAAAATCATGTTCGCTGAGACTTGACTTGAGTGGTGTTCACCTCGGGAAGAAAAAGACAAAAAAATGCTGAGATCTCAGATTTGGATTGGAATTGGATTGGATTTGAATTGGATTTGAATGGGGATTGGATTCGTATTGGATTTGGATTAGATTTGGATTGAATTTGCATTAGATTGTGATTAGATTTTGATTGGATTTGAATTGGTGTTGGAATGGATATGGTTTCAATTTGGATTGGATTTAGTTTGTATGAAAAAGTAAAAAAGTAAAGAAATGGAATTGGATTAAGATTCTGATTGTATTGAATTGTGATCACATTTGGTTGGGATTTGAATTGAATTTGAACTTGTTTTGGATTGAATTTGGTTTAGATTTAGGTTTGGATTTGATTCGTATTGGACTTGGAATAGATTGATATTTGTATTGGTTTTGGATTGAATTTAAATTTTATTTACATTGGATTTGGATTGGATTGGATCGACCACGTTCTAATCGACGGTAAATTCTTCTCCGACATCACGAACGTCCGCACTTACTGCAGTGCGAATATTGAATCCGACCACTACCTCGTTGCAGTATGCCTGCGGTCAAAACTCTCGACGGTGTACAACACGCGTCGAAGTCGGACGCCGCGGCTTAACATTGGGAGACTACAAGACGGATTTTAGCCCACGAATACGCGCAGCAGCTGTAAGTGGCACTCCCAACGGAAGAGCACCTAGGCGGAGCATCTCTTAAAGATGGCTGGAGAGATATTCGATCCGCCATTGGTAGCACTGCAACCGCTACACTTGGCACGGTGGCCCCGGATCAGATAAACGACTGGTATGATGGCGAATGTGAGCAGTTAGTAGAAGAGAAGAATGAAGCATGGGCGAGATACAAACGGGCGCGGAACAGACAAAGCTCGATTTTCCGGAGGAAAAAGCGCCAGCAGGAAGATCGAGACCGTGAAGAGACGGAGGATCTGTACCGCGCTAATAACGCACGAAAGTTCTATGAGAAGTTGAACCGTTCACGTAAGGGCCATGTGCCACAGCCCGATATGTGTAAGGACATAAACGGGAACCTTCTTACAAACGAGCGTGAGGTGATCCAAAGGTGGCGGCAGCACTACGAAGAGCACCTGAATGGCGATATGGCAGACAACGGTGGCGGTATGGTAATGAACCTAGGAGCACGCGCGCAGGACATGCGACTTCCGACTCCGAATATCCAGGAAATCCAGGAGGAGATCGGCCGGCTGAAAAACAACAAAGCCCCTGGAGTTGACCAACTACCAGGAGAGCTGTTTAAACACGGGGGTGAGGCACTGGCTAGAGCGCTGCACTGGGTGATCACCAAGGTTTGGGAGGATGAGGTTCTGCCGCAGGACTGGATGGAAGCAGAGTTACTGTGCACGTGCTTCAGTTGGTGGTACATGAGACGCGTCTTAAGTTTTCGCATATGGACGAAGTAGGTGATGCGTTTCCCAATTACGCGCCTCCCCTTAGTTGCTGTGTGCCTCATGTGAAGCGCGTGCGATTCGTCTCACGCGCTCGTCGCATGAGCTGATCACCTAGTGACCAAGCGCTAGGAAAAATAAACAAGCTAAGTCAATTGTACCATCGATGCAGTTTTGTTGAATTACTTGCAGCAGGACCAGATGGAATTTTCGACCATTGCTAAACATACCTACATAGTTTGTGTTATTAAAAACATCGTTTAAAGAGTGTGTGCTCGAAATTCTTATTCAGAATAACGATTTCACATGCTTTTTGTAGCTTCAAATATACAAGTTCGCCGTTGTAATTGATTGGATTGAAGAGTTCAGCAAAGAGATTGCATCTTACGAATCATGCACCTTCATTAGTGCATCACTTTTCATCCTGTTCATCAAGTTCTCAAGCTCACATTTATTAGAAAACACAATATCTTAGATACTAGGTGTTAAGATAGATTTGGCGAGCCAAATGCATGTCATACTGCAGCAAATCCAACCGACGAAATATTGACACCATCCTGCGGTATTGATGTACGGAGAATAAATAAAAATAAAACAATAAAAAGTTGAAATAATTGTCCTCTGAATCCCGTGACCTTACCTAATTCCGCGCATTGGCTAATACTGTGGATTTTATCCAAATTGATGAATATAGAGGTACTGTCTGTCATACACATAACATTATTTGGTGAAATACACAAATATATATCAGAAAATGTATTTAAAATTCTTGTTTTTGCATTTTTATTGATCAAAACATTTGTCGCAGTATTAGGCCATCTTCTTCGCCAGTAGTGCCTAATACCATGACTAGGCTATACCATCAAGTTCATACTCAGAAAAATAAAACGTAATCATCACATTGGATACATAGACCACTAGACAATATCGTATAGGTATTGAAACACTCATGCTAGATATCTACGACATTTTATGCGTAGGATTACTAGGGGAGCATCATTCAGATGAATTGCATATTGCGATATGTATTATTCAGGTCTTCATTGTGTCGTTCAACACATACGAATACGATATCATTTATGCAGTTTTTACCACAGACTATAGACTATATTCCTGTACAGTTTCCTTTAGAAATGTAGGTGGAGTATTTTTCATCCAAAATCAAATCCTCCCATTGTCTTCAAATCTACTTAGACACTCGAATGGATATCACCTATCTAAAATCTTAAATGTGAAGTAAATTATTTGTAAAATTAATGAACGCTTTTAAACCGTCAATATTGAGAAGATGCTAACTTTTCAAGGAAATGATTCTTTTTCCAGTAGGTATCTGTGTAAAATAGTAATTTTTTATGACGTTTTTTAGTATGACCTAATAATTTAATTGATATTTATATATAATTTAATTATTCACATATTCTATTGCAAATGTGCTCTTAAGTTCATCATTTGAGCTTGCTTGATAGGGCACGGTATTAGGCAATTTTCTGCGCGGTATTTGGATTCTTCTTCGGAATGTACGCGGTATTAGGCATATTCATAAGTCAAATAACGAACACTATTTTCTTCATTTTTTTAAGAGTTGAAAGACAAAACATATTTTTCCCTTCAAATGTATTTTATATTGATAGACATAGACACACAATGACCCCAGTATGGGAATTGGAAGCTGGTTTCGTATTGAGGCAATTCACTTACTTAAATAACGATTGAGAGCACAATGTAATTAGTTTTCATAATAAAATTTGTGTTGATGAATTAATGAAAAACAGGAATACGAATGACAAACTTTAATATAAAGGAAACAGCGCATGAGAAAGCGCGCGGCGACGAGCGCGGGGCACGCGCACTTAAATTTTCTAAAGTGTCACATTCAAGTCGCGCGCAAAATTTTGATTCATACGTCCTTTGACTGCTCAGCACACTTCGATTCTTATGTGCTATGAGCTGATATAGTAAGAGTCTCAGTAGCACATTTTTGTACGCATGAGAATGAAGTAACTCTGGATGGAAGGTGTCGTGTGTTCCATCTACAAAAAGGGCGATAAGCTGGATTGTAGCAACTACCGTGCAATCACATTGCTAAACGCCGCCTACAAGGTACTCTCCCAAATTTTATGCCGCCGACTAACACCAATTGCAAGAGAGTTCGTGGGGCAGTACCAGGCGGGATTTATGGGTGAACGCTCTACCACAGACCAGGTGTTCGCCATACGTCAGGTATTGCAGAAATGCCGCGAATACCACGTGCCCACACATCATCTATTTATCGACTTCAAAGCCGCATATGATACAATCGATCGGGAGCAGCTATGGCTGCTAATGCACGAAAACGGATTTCCGGATAAACTGATACGGTTGATCAAGGCGACGATGGATCGGGTGATGTGCGTAGTTCGAGTTTCAGGGGCATTCTCGAGTCCCTTCGAAACGCGTAGAGGGTTACGGCAAGGTGATGGTCTCTCGTGTCTGCTATTCAACATCGCTTTGGAGGGAGTAAAACGAAGGGCAGGGATTGACACGAGTGGTACGATTTTCACGAAGTCCATCCAGTTATTTGGTTTCGCCGACGACATTGATATCATGGCACGTAACTTTGAGAGGATGGAGGAAGCCTACATCAGACTGAAAAGCGAAGCGGATTGGACTAGTCATCAACACGTCGAAGACAAAGTACATGATAGGAGGAGGCTCAAGAGAGGTCAATGTAAGCCACCCACCACGAGTTTCTATCGGTGGTGACGAAATCGAGGTGGTAGAAGAATTTGTGTACTTGGGCTCACTGGTGACTGCCGAAAATTATACCAGCAGACAAATTCGGAGACGCATAGTGGCTGGAAATCGTACATACTTTGGACTCCGCAAGACGCTCCGATCGAATAGAGTTCGCCGCCGTATCAAACTGACAATCTACAAAACGCTCATTAGACCGGTAGTCCTCTACGGACACGAGACCTGGACGATGCTCGTGGAGGACCAACGCGCACTTGGAGTTTTCGAAAGGAAAGTGCTGCGTACCATCTATGGTGGGGTGCAGATGACGGACGGTACGTGGAGGAGGCGAATGAACCACCAGTTGCATCAGCTGTCGGGAGAACCATCCATCGTTCACACCGCGAAAATCAGACGACTGCGGTGGGCCGGGCACGTTGCCAGAATATCGGACAGTAGCTCGGTGAAAATGGTTCTCGACAACGATCCGACGGGCACAAGAAGGCGAGGTGCCCAGCGGGCAAGGTGGATCGATCAGGTGGAAGATGACTTGCGGACCTTCCGTAGACTGCGTGGTTGGCGACGTGTAGCCATGGACCGAGCCGAATGGAGAAGACTCTTATATACCGCACAGGCCACTTCGGCCTTAGTCTGAACAAATAATAAAATGACTTTTAGCTTCAACCATGAATGAGATAATAGGGCAGGTCACAAAGGCTTTGGAAGCGTAGTGTACCATTTTGTTATACGGAGGAGCGAGGGTCTGCAGGGTCTCAGGACCTCCTCGGCTCACTAGTCATATTCCATCGATCAGCATTTCAGTGACTAGTGCCGAGCCAACATGCAGTAGAGTTGTATGATTACCTTCCCGTAACACGGTAGATCACTTTGACGTAGTGTGTTGCGGTGTAAGATCTACCAAATAGAGCCCTAGCTTAATCAATTTTCTAGCTAGGGCAATAATTTGTGGTAATTAAGGATTCATCGTGTTTAGTCCCCGCTACCAACAGCAGTCTCAGAAATAAAACATAATTAATGTTACCTTGCAAACAGTTGAAAGACTCAAATTCCTCTTGTTTGAGGCTAAACTGTATGCAGCGGAAACAACTTTTCAAGCAATTAGTTAAAAAACCTCGGTACCCGGTCCTAGGCTGAACTGGACTGCTGGGAAAATCGAGTTAAGGGCTTAAATACGTACTAACTCTTCTTGAACTGGTGAACAATGTTAGTGAGAGGAACACACGGAAGTTCTTATTACTGAACAAATTCTCTTGCTTGAAATGTCTTGTAGACAGAGCTAAATCCCGGGTTTTCATTGTTTTACTAGTGATATTCTAGAAGCAAGACACGGATGTGGCTAGGGCTCCGTTGCATGGCCAAAAACAGTATCACTGTTCTGTTTTCTCAAGAAAGGATTGATTTTCTATTGATAAGGGGATTGCTCTCTGTGAAGGGTCTAAATAGCGGGACCTTGTCATGGTGCTCTTGACAAAGCAAAACAACAACTGTATCGAAACCGATACTGCATTGCTTATCAATAGTAATGAAGTAATTCGTCATGCACTTAAACACTAAGGATACGGGTAACGCTACAATAGATCTAAAAACAGGTCGCAGTGGCACACCCGAACACCCGAACATAATCTGAAGGATCCGCAAGCGTGAATTGCACGATTTTTTACGACTGTACAGTGCGGTTTGAATGTGAGCGTTCGGTCTAGAGTAACGCTTAGGATCCTTAAAAGGTTTGTTTTCGGAAGTGGGGCTCGATCGATGGTGATCTCTTGCGCCTGTTGTTGGCGCGCATTCGGGCTGCAGTAAAATGTCTGGGACTTCGTCGCAGATATGGAAAACCCCACGCTCTTGCCCAATTGTCCACATTTTGACGGTGGTTTGCAGTTGGCGGTGTAAACCTTCCCCTTTCGCACCACGCGCCACGAGGATGTCATCTGCGTATAGAAGGATCAACACACACGGAAAATAGGCTGCATCGCAACGAGAAACAACGGCACAGACAGGACGGAACCCTGAGGTACTGGAACTGGAAAGTGCGTTCCGAGAGGAAACTTTGCAACAGGTTGAGCATTCGACCACGTTTTCACCAACACTTTAGAGTTTGCAATATACCGTGTGGTGTCGTACGCCTTCGATAGATCCAGGGATGCTATCAGGCAGTGCTCGTCGATGGTAGGGAGGTGACCTTTCAAGCTCGGCAAAGTACGTGTCGGTACCGTGTCCAGCATGAAAAGCGTGCTGGCGCTTGTCGAGCCGTCCACTCGATGCAAGTTCGGTGATCAGTCGCCGATTAACAATTCTCTCGAGGAGCTTTGCCATGCAGCTGGTGAGCGAGTTTAGCCTGAAGGCATTTGGTCCGGATTCGTGGCAGTTCGGTTTCAGGATAGGGACGACGATAGCATTCCGCCAGCTGGCGGGAAACTCTCCGCTGCGCCAGATAGAGAAGCGTCGTTTTTACGGATAGCGGAAGACGTTGTAATAGGGGGTACCCGATGGAGTCTGGACCTGTTGAGGCACCTCGCCCTTTGTCGAGGGCCCACAGAAGCTCGCCAAGGGTAATATCGATGTTGTACACATCATCGTTGTGGTGCGAAAAATCTACGGACCGTCGTTCAGCTGCCGCTTTCGCCATCTAGAACGATGGAGGGTAGCTGGACATCGCCGATCTCTCGTAATACACTTTCGCAAGTTCTTCTGCAGCTTTTTCGGGATTGTCCTTGTATTCGTCCGTTCGCTTGAGGACCACCGGGCCCTGTTATAGGCTACCGCGTAGAGTATTCACCGTCCGCCACGGTTCGGTCGTCATGCTGCTTGGTGATATATTCGCTACGAAATTTTCCCAGTTCCCATTTTCCGGGAAGGTTTTGTCACTGCTGCTACTAGATCGCCATAGAAACCTAGGAGCCACACTCTCTGAACAGATGATCACGTCAATTGCCGAGGTGTTGCCGGTAGCCGGGTCGATGCGGGTGTGTGAGCCGTCGTTTAAGATTACCAACTGATGATGTCTCGGCGATGAAGCAGCCAAGCAAATTCGATTGCTGGGACCTCCACGTGAGATGGTGCGCGTTGAAGTCCCCAAGAAGCAGCACCTTCTAGCTTTTCGAACAACTCACCCAATGCAGCCTTACGTGGCACAGAACTCGGCGGTATACATACCGTACATATAGACACTACCGTTACCTGGATAAGTGCGTAGATGCGTACGACGATAAGCTGTAGAGTGGTGTGGATCTGCACACGCTCAAACGGTATGCCTTCTCGGATAGCTAGGCCAACCCCATGTTGCCAGCAGTGTACGCTGTTTGACTCCAGGAGTAACGTGTATTGCTTGCCGACAAAATCTGGTGCGACGACGGTTTGACTAACCTTGGTATCCTAAAGTGCCACGCCACAACGCTCGAGCTCGGTGATAAGGAGCTTCAGTTCGCTAATAATGCCCCTGAGACTGAGTTCCACTGTAGGGCGAAAACGCCACTGGAGCGACTATCCGTGACAGACGACGACGATGTGGGTGCCATACGCGTCGGGGAGTCGACTGTAGAGGAAAAAAATTCCACGGTAAACTCTGCAAGTGTTTGTACTGTATTGGGATTTGCCTGTGGGACGCTTTGCACCACAGTGTCAGCCGCGGTCGAAACCATTACACTAGTATTTCCAATACCGACAACATCCGGCATTGGGGATGTGCTTTGTGTAATATTGATTCGGCGGGACGGGCCTTCTCCGGGTGAGAAAAGTGCTGTGGGGTGGTGTTCACCTGTAAACTTCTTGAAACAACGGAGAGCAATGCCGAATTGGAGTTATTAACAACCAGTTTCAACAGGATCCTGAATGGTAACAACAAATATCCCTTAAATGCGCAATGTTGTTTTAAAACAACAAACCGAAAATACGTTTAATGTTAATGATTTCAATGGTTATTCACGTTAAAAATATTTCCAACGATTTCTAAAAAAATCGCCTTGCGCCTTTAAGGGATATAATATTTCTATAGACTAATTATAAAATATTTTTCATTTTTATTGTCAAAAAACTCTTCCATATTCAAACACATCCAAGGAATACATATGAATGAACCAAAAACATTTCCGAATCGAGCGATACAAAGTTCTCGTGGAACTGACAACTCGACGCCCTACATCGATGCCAACGAGTTAATAACGTGCCTAGAAAAACCTTCTTCTAAAGTAGTTCAAACGATGCCTATTGAAAACAAAGAATATCGTGAATACTTTGAGAAGGCAATTAAAGTTTATATAGAGTAGTGTGTTGAAATCGCTATTGAGACGCAGGACCAGAATACGAACAGCTGGCGAATCTTTCGTTCTAAGCGTATAACAGCAATTTCAGCTTACAAACTTTTTACGTATTTAAATAATAAACATCCGGATTGGGATAGAAAGATATCTCAATATTGGGATGACAAAACATTAAAAGCTGCGACTACAAAATACGGAAAAGAAGCGGAACCTTTCGCTTTCAATTGCTACAGAAAGTATAATCCAAACATAAAGAAATGTGGGCTGGTAATACATTCGACGGAGTGTTGGATGGCAGGGTCACCGGATGGAGTTGATCCGATATCCAATATCGTTCTAGAAATTAAATGCCCCATGAACAAAGACGCATCACTGACAGATATCATGAATTCAAATGCTATAAAACTGTATATAAAAAAATGCCCTGTTTCAGAATAACTGTTACTAAATGATCACCATGCGTATTATTGTCAGATCCAACTCAATATGTTCATATTAAATTGTAAACGCGGTGATTTTGTAGTGTATTCAATGAAAGATGATAAGTTTTTACTAATAGAAGTTCAATTAAATGAGAAGTTCATAACTAGAGTAGTCAACGGACTAAAGAAACTGTATTTGGAAAGAATGCTAGGAAAAATTTGTACTTGACGAATCAATGAAGCTTTTGAACAATATGTTTTTACAATGTTTTAATGAATGGTCTTGTTATAATGTACAACAAGGAAATAATATGTCTAGGGAGTAATTTTCAAAACGTCTTAAATAGAAATTAAGTTGTTTAATTAAAACTCAATGTCAGTATCAACTAGCACACAATTTTGTTCTATACCAATGACTCCCTGATTTCGTTATACTTTGCATTAAATGAGGATGGATACTTGGATGGATATCATTTATCTGCAATTTTTTTAACCTACTTACTGTGTTCGATTATGTAGGATAAAATGAATAAATGGCGGGTCTCCTAATCACCGCTGCCAGCATCTAAGAAGGGCTAACATATATGCGCGAAAACCAGCAAGAAAGTAAACTCAATAAATTTGAATAGAGGAAGACATCTAGCGCAGCTTTTCACGCGTAGAGGCTGAAAGTGGAAAGTATTTCATTTGTGTCGGTTTCTATATTGAGTACACAGTAATATGGTACAATGGTCCATCAAGCACATGGAGAAATACTACTGAACTTCAACAATAAGAAGATGGTACCGTGGGGCATCGAAATCCGTACACTTAAGCACCTTAGTATATGAAAAAGTCATTAGAAAATAGGAATAGAATGTAAATAAAACGTTTGTCATTGACACAGGCGCATGAAGGCTTCTACTTTTGAAGTGTTTCACATTTACTCATTAAAAACTACGAAAAACATGATAAAATAATGAATTAAATCAACTACTCTTGACTCGAAATCCGTCCACCGTGGACGGATTTCGAATCAAAGGATCAAAATCCGTACAGCTATTTCTTAACTAAATATCTAAATTGAAACAACCTGATTGACTAAACTACCACTGTAAATAGTTCGATATGCACCTTGAGAAGCGATCCCGTCGATTTGTATTCCGCTTATCTTATGTAATGATTTGCAATTAGCAATTAAAACACAGTTACTTTTGGTGCAATTATGCTCTACCCGAAAACAAGATGGCGGCACAAACTCCGTGTTTGGTGGGTGGAGATTTGTTTCTGATTTTTGTGGTTTTAACTTCAAAGCCTTCTTTCCAATTCTATGCCCTAAAAGCTTACTGTCAAGTATCTGAACAGAATAAGATTAATTATTCCTACATTAATTACCTTTAACCTCTCTTAATTTATTGATATCTCATGAGGTGGACGGATTTCGGTGCTGTACGGATTTCGGTCCCGCACGGTACTAATCTTACTGATATTATCTCAAAATAAACTGAAAACTATGATTATAAAATTCCATGGCATTCATGGATGAGTAATTTTTTTCGCAATACAAACTGCACGTGTCATCAAAGCATTCACCGCCTCGCTCCCCCACATGGCACACAAATTTTCAAAACATATCAAAGTAGCCTTTTTATTCCTATTCCCTTTTCGTTTTATTTTTGGGTGCGAGCATGCTGCATTCACTTCACTGCAAGTTGCCAAGGCAACAAGAAGGTTTGGATCCATTATTCATATTTTGTGTATTTTGTCATTTGTCACATTTTAATGTAGAATCAACTTTTGATGGTACAAATAAAACATTACGTATTGTATTAGCAAGACGTTTATTACAGCATCAACATTTTTCTCTGTTTGATTATAAATGAAAATGTAAAAATCTTCCAACAGTTTGTGCTAAGTGTTTAGGTGCTACATCTAAAATTTGTCATCGTTCAATACTGGTGCAGTTAGATTAACGATTCCGCAGACTACGCACTTTATGTCGTCTATATGACCAAGCATAGCAGTGAGTGGTTGTTAGTATCCCAAAGATCTTCACTCTTTGAATGACACGTTCAACGTGTACCCTGGCACGAGCAATCACCTCATTTCTACTGGCTTCGTTTGGTGTTAGTTTGTTTCGTTTCATGAATGGTGGTATATGTAATTTTTAAGGGTATGCGATAACGCTCTTTTTCCTAACGAAACGAAACGAAACGAAATTTAAAATGTCTGTGTTGATTCGGATCGAAACGAAACGAAATATTGATTTCTTTCGAGACTTCGAAACGATACGAAATCAAGGTTCATTTAATTCGAAATTTTTCGAAACGAAACGAAATTTAAATTTTTTTTCCGCGGATTTTTTTTTTATATTGGTTTTACATTATGTACGCAATTCTCATTTGCGACCAAAAGAGTTATAATAACAGAAGAGGCAATCTGTGATAAATCGTCACATTCTCGCCGAATATACCATTGGCGATATGGCAATACCCCAGCATTTGTGCTGCTTTCAAAGGAATTCATCGTGGAGCGTATGTTCCCGTATCTGATCAATTTTATATCAGTTTTATATACTTAATATGAAAATAAAGAAATTGTGGGATTTTTCATATATGGATTCAAATTTCGCTTAAAACCTTAGATCACTTAAAAATTATGTAATTATGCTGAAGCATACTTCATATTGTCTTGTCAGCGTGGTTTTACAGTATTGACTTAGTCAAAATTAGAAAATGAATGCTTAGATTTATTTTCTTATTTAGATATTCTATTATGTATCCATACTGCTAGGCGTATACGTAGTGTAACTGCCAGTGACGTCCGCCGTCTATGTAGTGGACGTCCACACGTCCCAAACTAGCTCACCGTTGGGGTTCTCAGGCTTACCTTTACTTGCTCAAGGAATACACGACGGAATAGCGAAGAGAAGTGGACAATACAACGAGAGTTCGACGCAATTGCATGCACATAGGGATAGCGTTTGAAAGAACCGAAGGTTTAAAGATACATTTTTAATTATATTTTATTTTTCATTTGATATTCCTGGGTTTTGGATTAGTGGGAGCAAAGGAAGGGTTGCGGCCTTACAAAGTTGGTCGACATTGTCATGCTCAGGTGTTTTGACATACCTGGGTACTCAACGGTACCTGCAACGGGGTTTGAAGGAGCTCCTTCCTGGCTCCGCTAGTGGATTGCTGACCTGGCTGACAGTGGTTGGTAGTTTGAAGCGACTATGCTTCTCCAGGTCCTCTGGATAGGTTGCCGATGAGGCTGTAGTCTTGGACACGTGGGAGGGAGGGCTAGATGACTCGTTGGGTCGTATTTCCGGCTCCGCGAGGTAGGCAGCCGACACGGTCGTAGCGTTGGACACGTCGTCGTCGGAAGCTTGAGGGTTAGTTTGAGATTTTTTCCAGTCCTCTTGGGGAACGCAGCTAGCGATCTGCAGCGTTGAACACGTAGACAGGGGGGGGGGTTGCTTGAAATTCTCTTTGATACACTTTCACGGCCTTAAGGGGTAGGCAGCCGACGAGGCTGAAATGTTGTACACGTAGGCGGTATGTCGAAGCTCTCTTGGCTCCACGGGGATGCCGCCAGTGATCTGGAGCGTTGGACGCGTAGACAGTGGCTTGAGATTCTTCCTAATGCACTTTCACAGCCTCAAGGGCAGCCGACGAGGCTGAAATGTTGGACACGTGGGCGGTTTGCCGAGCTCTGTCTGGGTTCCGCGGGATGAGCCGCGGCGTTGAAAACTGCGACTATTGGTGATTCTTCGATGTTTGTTCCCAGCTCGGTGGGATAGACAGCCGGCGAGACGGTAGCGTTTAGCACGTGGATGCAGCTTGAGAAATAGTCGAGGTTTTTTTCCCGGCTCCGCGGGACGTTCGGCTTCGGTATAGCGGAAATGGTGTTGCCATCTTTCTTTCAATTTTGCTCCAAGGGCCGAAATAGGGAGAGAGGATAGGGCAGTGGGTTCACTTTAACTATGAAATAGGTGAAACGCCTCGATATTGTTTCCTATGTATATACAATACATGTTATGCAAGTATGCCGATGGTTCGTCCATTGTTACTATATTCGGTAACAGTAGATAGAGAACTGATATTACTAGACCAACATTTGAAAAGGGCGTATCAGCCAAAATTTATTCCTTCTTATTCTTCGTCTACATATATAGCATACATTTGCTCACTAGAAGAATCCTGTGCACCTTTCTAAACTGCACAAAGATATGTTGTTCAGATTGAATTTCACAGACTAGTAGTCTTATATACAATCAGCTCGACAAACTGAGCTTTTTCTGTGTGTCCTTGGCATATGAGAACAGCTGTTATGGTCAGTATAAGCTGAAAGCAATCATAAGTAAAGAACTTTCAGCAATTTTAATGATCTTTCAACCCGTTTTGAATTTTTTTTTTTGCAAATTCTGTGCGAAGAACTAGAAATGCCCACAAATCTGCAATGTTCCTTACATATTGTGCAAATAGTCAAAGAAAAGCTTATCAGCTTGATTAACTGTACACATCGTAGTTGCTAATCATGATTGACCGAGAAACAGCAAATATGCACAGCTCTCCAATTAAATAATATTCTTGCGATATAAAAAAGTTATTCTTATTGTATACTTGCTTCGGAGTTTCCAATTCCTGACCAATAACGATGCTAGTCACGTGCTTATAGTCAATTTAGGTTTAGGAGAGGAAAATTAGTTTATCACTCATTCAGAAAAATATATTAAGCTCGTTTAGTGGAATGTATTAAACCGTCTAAGACGAATTAAGTACAGTCCATTTAATTCCACCAGTTAATTTTCGTTATCTTTGCAGATACGTATTTCGACCACAACTGTGTGGTCGTCTTCAGTGTCTTGTACTTGACTCGACTTGAAGAAAACAATCGCAACTTACACTATTTATACTACGCTAGGTACCTAATCTAATCTTATTTGCCTACTTTATTTACCTATACAGTAAATTACTTTATTGTTTAGGTAGAAACTTGAAGAGCCAAGAGCTGCCATTTCCCTGATCCTTATTCAACAGCGCTGTTTGTACCTGTCGGTGGATTTCCAAACTCTCAGCTACATCGAGTTTCCATGGGGAAGTCTACTACTAGTCATCAGGGAAGCAAATACAACATTGAGCCTCGAAATCTACAGGAAGCCCACGAACACCATGAGAGTCATCCCATATACATCGAACCATTCGTACCAACATAAAATGGCAGCATTTCATCACATGATCCACAGGATGCAGACGATACCCCTGAGCGAAGAAGGAAAAACGAAAGAACTACAATACATCTTGGAAACAGCGAAGATCAACGGATACCAGGAGAGGACTATACGAGCGATCATCAACAAGAAGGAAAGGACCCTACGACGAAATGGACATACAACGCTGACACCGATAGAGGAGCCGCTGAAAAGAGTTTCGGTCCCATATGATAAACACATCACCAACCAGCTACGCCCTCGACTAAGGAAATTCGGCATCGATCTAGTATTCTCCAGTAGAAGCAACCAACTCAAGTCTCTATTGGGTTCAACGAAGGATAAAGTAGAAATGTTGAATAAGGCAGGCGTTTATAAGATAAGTTGTTCCCAATGTGAAACAATCTATGTAGGCCAAACAAAAAGATCATTAGATATAAGGTTCAAGGAACATATGGCGGAAGTGAATAAGGCGAAAAGAGAAAACGATAAGGGATTACATTACGAATTTAGATCTAAGGTAGCAGAGCATGTGTATAAGGAAAATCACCCAATTACGGCATCAAATATTAAAATGTTAAGAAATGTCTCTTCCCCATGGAAACTCGATGTAGCTGAGAGTTTGGAAATTCACCGACAGGTACAAACAGCGCTGTTGAATAAGGATCAGGGAAATGGCAGCTCTTGGCTCTTCAAGTTTCTACCTAAACAATAAAGTAATTTACTGTATAGGTAAATAAAGTAGGCAAATAAGATTAGATTAGGTACCTAGCGTAGTATAAATAGTGTAAGTTGCGATTGTTTTCTTCAAGTCGAGTCAAGTACAAGACACTGAAGACGACCACACAGTTGTGGTCGAAATACGTATCTGCAAAGATAACGAAAATTAACTGGTGGAATTAAATGGACTGTACTTAATTCGTCTTAGACGGTTTATCACTCATTGTTATATGAGATCGAGGAATGCTTTGCATCTCCGTGAGCGCTACGGGAAAGGAATCGTTGGTTAGTTGAGAAGGTAATTCACGTAAAACCCCTTGATAAGCGACAAAATATTTATTGTGAACGAAGTTATTTTGAAAACAAGAAGACGAAAACTGTGTTTCGAATCAATCCAACGCAAGACCAATGTGATTCTACAACACGATCGAATCTGCATTAAATGATGTTGTGCTCTTCGATGCAGACATTAGTTTTATCACTTCGCGTTCTCCCACACTAGCTGGCGTGATCAGCCTCAACACTATCGATTGCACACTAGTTAAACGAATTCCGGCTACGCGAGGAAGATTTGTATCACTTCGCGTTCTCCCGGACTAGCTGCCGTCCCATGACCAGCAGCAACACGATCGATTCCGCATTCATATTGTGCAAATAGTAAAAAAAAATATCACGAAATTTAAATTTTAATCATGGAAACACTGACGACGTTTTATAGAAGAAAACTACATGCATATTTGTCGACTAAGAATGGGGTTATGTAGTAAGCATTAATAGAAAAAAAATGTATAACATAAAGTTTTGAAAACAACTTTACGATTTTGTTCAGCGGCGCAGCCAAAATTTTCGATACTATCGAAATATCGAAATACCGCATATGCTTAGTAATTTTATACACTTAGTGGAACATTCATTTTCAATTGCAACGCCTTTATCTACCATCACTTCGTCGATATGTGATTCCAAATAATCTATCAATCTCTCCTCATGGAAAATATTTTTTTTTCCGAAGATTTTCCCGAATATGCCTTACTAACAAATGTAATTAGACCTGCAGGTGATACACCGATAAAGAATTTTACGGTTCGCTGTGATTTGTAGTTTGAGTAGCAAGATATCCTACAGTTCAAACATTTGAGTGTAGCCACAGGTATCTCAGTGGCGTCAAGAACTACGATTACATTGGGAAAATGTTCTAGCATAAAGGAACATTATTCTGAAGCTCTTCTTTGGATGGCCAGTAGATGAACTGCTTTAAAATCCTTGACAAAATTTGGATTGTATGCGAAAAATAAGCTGATACTGTCACACCAGACGTACGAAACAGAATCCCTAGCGCCTCATATGAAATGTTTTGTTTTAGCTTAGCCAGTGTCAATATTACTCGATCAGATGCATGCATTTTAGAACATCTTGGGAAAATATTACTTTTTAAAGATTTTACTGCTAGACACAGTTCGATTAATTGTTCTATTGTGGGGATTCCTGTCCAAATATTAACCGTGATTAGTAAATCCGATAGAATTATTTTGCAGTCTCTTTGAATACTTTTTTCTGCTTCATTGTATATGGAATTGCCCAATGCCCATTTCTTCTTGTAGTCCAGATCGTTCAATTGGTGTTTCCGTAATATGATCCACATTGCCTTCTAATGATGTAGCAGGTAAGAGATGTGATGAACAACCTTCTCCTGAATCGATACAATTACATGATAATTCGCTGGAGATCCGTTCTGTATTCACTTCTGCCGCTAAATCTGGACGTCGCTCTTCAACCATAGATGACAATAATGTTGAACACAAGTAACTTTCATTTGTTTCGTTGCTGTTAACTGGTGCTTCGTATCCCACCTATTGTTCAGTCAATTTGACTTTTGCAGTTTCATAAGACGGTTGGACATCATAATTCGAATCGTTTTCTGAATTCTACGCAGAATTTAATGAAGAGTTGATTGGTGAATTTGTACATGCTCGTTCCGATGTGATAAGTAACGGTACAGCGTTTATCTTCAAGTATCGTGCACCTGCAATGTTAGTTTTAAACAAAAAATGAGCTAGGGTTATGCAATCCATTTGTCGAGCAGGATGTGTTAAGATAACTTCTACTGTTTGGAATATATTGAAAGGCTATTCAACGTGGTGCAGTGAAGAAGAAGAAACCAATATTACCTGGAGTGTAATCAGTTTGTTGAAAATGGATACTGCACACTCGTGAGTTTTTTGTTGGCATTTTACGGCAATTCAAATTTTTTAACCACATTTGGAACCGATAAACGGAAACGTGCGGAAACTGGTGCAACAAAACACCGTTCTGGGCTTTTGAAAAGCATCCATATACATACCAAATACGATTGCTCCTAGCTCTAGGTTTATGAAACAAACAGTAATTATGATCCCAGAGATGAGATTCGTTGACAACCGAGGCCGTTCTGGAAATTTTGGCAATTTGGTGATTTTTCTCGACGGAACGGAGTTTGGCTTAAGATATTTCGAAGATACTGAAATTAAACAGTTCCTGTTAGTAAATTCACTACCTTTACAACAGTCTTCGTCATTGAAATGTGTGAGACAAATCCGAAGATTAGAAACCGGAAGGCCATCCGTTATAGCTAGTGTAATCTTCCAACGCCGGAGAGTAGACCGCTGAGTAGGAAATGAGTGGTTATTAAAAAAATATATAATAACATATAATTAAACTAGAATGCTACTTACGTATTATCAAATCATTTTCTTTGAAGTGCTGTTGACACATTCTTTCGTTCCGATCGCCTGATATCCACTTACGATAAACTTGGTGACCGGTTGATGATATTGATAAAAAAGGTAAACCGGAACCAGCTTCAGTGCTGCGGCAAGATGGAACAATGCACTTCATTCTTGAAAAAAAATCAGGAACCGGAACTTGATTTTCAAACACTCGACGTTAAAAATCCCCACTATCAAAGTTAAAATATGTAGTAAACACTTTTTCTTACTTAATGCACTTTATATCTTCATATCATGCTGGCATACAGATGTTTACTGTAAAAAGCGACGTTTTTTTCAAAATTTTTATTATGCACAACTATTCTGGTTTGTTTTGACAAATCGACAGAACATCATCATCCTTCGTACACACGCGCCATCTGTATGCCAGCATGAGCCTTAGATCGCGAATAAAATTTCAAAATTCCCCAATGTTTTTTTTAAATATTGAGAGTAACGTAATTTTCTTTTCCTTCGTGTTTTTGTCCGCGTTCCTTTGAAGAGTGATATAAAAAATAATTTTAAAACAATATTTTAGTATTTCTCCACAACTAACTTCTGATACAAAAATTTTAATTTCTCACATGCACAGCAAATAATTTTGAAAATTCAACGACGTGCAAAATTGCAGCTCATCCTATCAAACGAATTAACATTCGATATTCAATTAAATTTGATTGAATTTTACAAGGAATCACCTTTTAAATTTATTTCGATTTAAAAGAATAGTGAGATCGATTGAATTTTACGTTTATTTGCATGCTCCAAATATGTGCATGAAAATACATTTAAAATCACAACATATTATTAAATCCCTAAATTTATAATAAATTAAATCCCTAAATTTAGAAATTTCCACAGCTCTTGAGTTTTATCAGAATGTTTTTGCATGTCCTGTTTTGCAAGCGCGTTTGTCTCGTTTTTTACCGAAATGATCTGGTCAGCCTAGTATAGTCTAATCGCGTCTGCCGAGAAAAACATTCAAACAGTAAAATCACAATGGGCTTCCGAAACTTGCACATTGGGAACGGATAGCTACTCCCAAACTCCATTCACTTGGTCCTCCGTATACCGTTTCGCAAGCTCTAGTCAATCACGGAGCAGCATCTACGCGAATAATTGTACGGTCATCATGTTCATGCCCATGCTCAGTCAAATTCCAATCGTAACTTGTACTCTATTTCACATGAAGCAACCAGGAAAGCGACTCATCCAAGGCAAAAAAAAATTGAAAGTGATAAACTTTCAAGTAATTTTCCATTCAGCCAGTACCTCTAGCCCGTACCATTGCATTGCAGCCAAGTGGCTCAAAGCGAACCCCCGTTTGCCTCAATAATTCAATCTATCGCGTCTGCTTTTACGTAATTATGTTTCTGCTTACTCGTCTTTCTCTGTCGCGCCTCACTATCCGGTCCCTTGTACCTACAGAGTGTATAGTTCGGGCTCTCGCTCTCGGGGAGCGCGTTGGTTTGTAGAGCTACGAGTTGATTGCTCACTTGAGCTTTAAATTGTTCATAAAGTTATAACCGTCTCATGGGGAGATTCGAGAAACTTCTAAACGAATAAAGGCATATAATGGATTGAGCGCACGTGATATTCAATTGTATACTTATGTGTCGCCTATATTAAATGGGCATAAAACACGCCATAGCAATTCTTTTGTTAAATCTTTTCTAAAATCTCATTTCAGCACTTCCAGCACAATTATCATGATATAGTTATATATTTTCAGGATCAATAATTATACATTTTTTAACAGTATTACAGAAAAAAAATCAATATGACGATCGTTCACTGATGAACAAGGTTAATTTTCTGATAATGGTGAAAGACATAGCTTGACTCAGTGACAATCAAAAGACGAAACATTTTAATGTACTGGATTTCTTATGATAGTTCGATGGCTACGTTTTGGATCAAAATTATTTTTTTTTTCGAATAACCAAATAGTCTCATATAGGCCATTCATGCTTTCAAGCGCATTGTGTACTCGCTGCTATGCACAATCCGTGCCATTTGCAAGATCGACCACTGCTGGGCAGTCGTCAGTGTGGGGAGCACAGACCGAAAGAAAAGGAATTTAAATCCGGCTACTGGCTGCCTTGACCAGCAGCACGAAGTCGGTCTCATTGGCTTAGCATGAGGTCTTCTTTATGCTGCTGATGACGATGTTCGTTCCTTGTCAACGCAACCACTGTTTGACACTGGCCAGAGTGTGAGTAACCTTGCCTCCAGAGAAATTGGTACAACGAACGTCCTTCTGTGGGCGGTCATTGAACAACCTAAACAACGTGAATAATAGAAATAGAAATTCCCGAACGTCTAGTGACGCTGCTATCGATGGTGATTGCGGAAAAGGGGAAAACAGTGAGGAACTTGATTCAGAAGGGTATTCTGGCTTCCTTATCTAGATTCGCCTCTGAAGCTCTTCGGAAAAGACCAGTTTAAAAAGGTCCTTGAGCGGAGACGATGGCAATAAATCGAACGGGGTTGGTGAACGGCATGCATGCCGCTTCGTAGATACAAAAACACATGAATCATCTGATGTTCACTTGAAGCAGCTCGGGTGAATGTATCTGAGCCAAGTTGTTTGGTTGTTGCGCCACGTCCATGTAGACAGGTAGCTATCTACAGTCGCGAGATCCGGCCATGACATTCGCGTGGTTCGCGTGAGTTCCTCTGGCATCACCCATTCGACGAAGGCAGGCCGCTCTGCACTGGGTTGGCTTTGTTTTGTTCGGACAAAAATGAATTAATATCCATCTTCGTCGAGAAGCCAGCTCTGCTCGTTGGTGAAGATGACTATAGATATTGCCTTCAGTGTGCATCAAGCCGGAAGTAGCAAACTCTATATGGAAATGTGATCTAAGTCCTCATAGAACATATTGCGCGAATTCGTTGCAACCAATTGAGAAGAAAACCAATAGTTTGAGTCATTCATAAAATAAACTGTCACAACAGAAATTTCAACAAGTTATCAATAATTGTGAAATCTACTTCAAATTACCCGACAAGCGCGCAACGAGTGAAATATCGACTTCTTATTTAGAAGGAATAAACGTTCCATATTTTTTTGGAAAACGATGTTTGTGTCACTTTGTCAGTATATGGCAGGACAGCAAGTAGATCTTCTTTCCATGAGCGATTAGAAAAACACTGGTCGTTCTCATTATTCGCATTCGTGAACATTCAAGGCATTCAATTATATTCATATTTCGGCACCGATTTGCCATTGGGCGTAACAGATGAAGTAAACAAACAATGTCTTATGGATTCCGTTTTTCTGCAGACCAACGGGAAATTCATTCAAATTTCCACGGAAAATTCATACGCATTTCCACGGGAAATTCATTCGACTTTCCACGGGAAATTCATTCGAATTTCCACGGGAAATTCATTCGAATTTCCACGGGAAATTCATTCGAATTTCCACGGGAAATTCATTCCAATTTCCACGGGAAATTCATTCCAATTTCCACTGGAAATTCATTCGAATTTTCACGGGAAATTCATTCCAATTTCCACGGGAAATTCATTCCAATTTCCACGGGAAATTCATTCCAATTTCCACGGGAAATTCATTCGAATTTCCACGGGAAATTCATTCGAATTTCCACGGGAAATTCATTCGAATTTCCACGGGAAATTCATTCGAATTTCCACGGGAAATTCATTCGAATTTCCACGGGAAATTCATTCGAATTTCCACGGAAATTCATCTGAATTTCCACGGAAATTCATTCGAATTTCCACGGAAATTCATTCGAATTTCCACGGAAATTCATTCGAATTTCCACGGAAATTCATTCGAATTTCCACGGAAATTCATTCGAATTTCCACGGGAAATTCATTCGAATTTCTACGGAAATTCAATCGAATTTCCACGGGAAATTCATTCGAATTTACACGGAAATTCATTCGAATTTCCACGGAAATTCATTCGAATTTCCACGGAAATTCATTCGAATTTCCACGGAAATTCATTCGAATTTCCACGGAAATTCATTCGAATTTCCACGGAAATCCATTCGAATTTCCACGGAAATTCATTCGAATTTCCACGGAAATTCATTCGAATTTCCACGGAAATTCATTCGAATTTCCAGGGAAATTCATTCGAATTTCCACGGAAATTCATTCGAATTTCCACGGAAATTCATTCGAATTCCACGGAAATTCATTCGAATTTCCACGGAAATTCATTCGAATTTCCACGGAAATTCATTCGAATTTCCACGGAAATTCATTCGAATTTCCACGGAAATTCATTCGAATTTCCACGAGAAATTCATTCGAATTTCCACGGAAATTCATTCGAATACCACGGAAATTCATTCGAATTTCCACGGAAATTCATTCGAATTTCCACGGAAATTCATTCGAATTTCCACGGAAATTCATTCGAATTTCCACGGAAATTCATTCGAATTTCCACGGGAAATTCATTCGAATTTCCACGGAAATTCATTCGAATTTCCACGGAAATTCATTCGAATTTCCACGGAAATTCATTCGAATTTCCACGGAAATTCATTCGAATTTCCACGGAAATTCATTCGAATTTCCACGGAAATTCATTCGAATTTCCACGGAAATTCATTCGAATTTCCACGGAAATTCATTCGAATTTCCACGGAAATTCATTCGAATTTCCACGGAAATTCATTCGAATTTCCACGGAAATTCATTCGAATTTCCACGGAAATTCATTCGAATTTCCACGGGAAATTCATTCAAATTTCCACGGAAATTCATTCGAATTTCCACGGAAATTCATTCGAATTTCCACGGGAAATTCATTCGAATTTCCACGGGAAATTCATTCGAATTTCCACGGGAAATTCATTCGAATTTCCACGGGAAATTCATTCGAATTTCCACGGGAAATTCATTCGAATTTCCACGGAAAATTCATTCGAATTTCTACGGGAAATTCATTCGAATTTCCACGGGAAATTCATTCGAATTTCCACGGGAAATTCATTCGAATTTCAACGGAAATTCATTCGAATTTCAACGGAAATTCATTCGAATTTCCACAGAAATTCATTCGAATTTCCACAGAAATTCATTCGAATTTCCACGGAAATTCATTCGAATTTCTACGGGAAATTCATTCAAATTTCCACGGGAAATTCATTCGAATTTCCACGGAAAATTCATTCGAATTTCCACGGGAAATTCATTTGTATTTCCACGGAAAGTTCATTCGAATTTCCACGGAAGTTCATTCGAATTTCCACCGGGAATTCATTCGAATTTCCACGGGAAATTCATTCGAATTTCCACGGGAAATTCATTCGCATTCCCCGAGAAATTCATTCGAATTTCCACGGGAAATTCATTCGAATTTCCACGGTAAAATCATTCGAATTTCCACGGGAAGTTCATTCGAATTTCCACGGGAAATTCAATCGAATTTCCAACGGAAATTCGTTCGAATTTCCAACGGAAATTCATTCGAATTTCCAACGGAAATTCATTCGAATTTCCAACGGAAATTCATTCGAATTTCCAACGGAAATTCATTCGAATTTCCAACGGAAATTCATTCGAATTTCCAACGGAAATTCATTCGAATTTCCAACGGAAATTCATTCGAATTTCAAAGGAAATTCATTCGAATTTCCAACGGAAATTCATTCGAATTTCCAACGGAAATTCATTCGAATTTCCAACGGAAATTCATTCGAATTTTCAACGGAAATTCATTCGAATTTTCAACGGAAATTCATCCGAATTTCCAACGGAAATTCATTCGAATTTCCAACGGTAATTCATTCGAATTTCCAACGGAAATTCATTCGAATTTCCAACGGAAATTCATTCGAATTTCCAACGGAAATTCATTCGAATTTCCAACGGAAATTCATTCGAATTTCCAACGGAAATTCATTCGAATTTCCAACGGAAATTCATTCGAATTTCCAACGGAAATTCATTCGAATTTCCAACGGAAATTCATTCGAATTTCCAACGGAAATTCATTCGAATTTTCAACGGAAATTCATTCGAATTTCCAACGGAAATTCATTCGAATTTCCAACGGAAATTCATTCGAATTTCCAACGGAAATTCATTCGAATTTCCAACTGAAATTCATTCGAAATTTCAACGGAAATGTATTCGAATTTTCAACGGAAATGCATTCGAAATTTCAACGGAAATGTATTCGAATTTTCAACGGAAGATTCATTCGAATTTTCACAGGAGATTCATTCGAATTTCCACGGGAGATTCATTCGAATTTTTACGGGGAAATTCATTCGAATTTTCACGGGAAATTCATTTGATTTTCTACGGGAAATTCATTCGAATTTTCACGGGTAAATTCATTCGAATTTCCCACGGAAATTCATTCGAATTTCCAACGGTAATTCATTCGAAATTCCAACGGAAATTCATTCGGATTTCCAACGGAAATTCATTCGAAATTCCAACGGAAATTCATTCGAATTTGCAAAGGAAATTCATTTGCGTTATTACGGGCAATGGCTTTATGACAATGACCTGCTCTCGCTCCCTTTATAAGGAAATGTTACATTCGACGAAACATCAGTTTTGTTAAAAAGTCATTTTTGGAGAACTGTTATTTTTGGGAAAAAAATTATTGTCGATGGGAATTTAAATTGCCTAATGTCCATTATGCCTACCATACATTATGTCGGACGTTACTATACTTAACATACTCATGCAGAACCTTGCACTTTCTTGTGCAAGGCCAAACCTTCAAACCTTGCATTTTCTATGCACTAATTTGAATACTGAAAACAAGAACTTTTATATTGTTCTGTTGATTGCAATATAAAAATTATTTCATGAAAAAATATATTTAAATAAAATGTTTTTTTTTTGTATAGAAATGATATTTTAATGTTTACTACGATGTTTACGCGAATGTATACTGAAACATGGATAAGCTTGGTGAATTACTGTCGAGCCTTAACGAGCATTTGAATATGAATTCATCTACCACAATAGTGCAGTGAATCATCAATTTATTATTTATATTTCACTTTGAGTGATTCTACCCCGCCGATTTATTAAACCCCCTCATTTTCTAGCTGCATCACATCGAGCAAAATATGTAGCTACTGAATAGCAAAACAATAGAAACCATTCTTCGCAAGCTTCAAACCTATTACACAAAGCAATGTAATTCTCCTCAGCTCACAACTATGCCCTTGCATCCAGTCATCGATTACATCAACCAGTCGAGTTAGTCTTCGCTGCTAATGCGTCGCACTAGTTGCAGGCAGCATACACCGATGTTTACATAGACCAGAGTAGTGTCGCTCACAAGGAAAGTGCAAAGCAGCCAACAAAAACAGATAAAGAGACTACGACGACAAAAGCTCCCCATATTCAGCGGTTTACGGTGGTCCCATTTTGTCGCTAGCCGCTCGTTGGCAGCTCGATCGGAAAGCCCCAAATTCGTTGGGCCCCACTTCGATTTTACTTCCCATCCGGACCGAACCGGTGCGGCGCGCGCCATGCAACGCAACGACGACGGCCGAGATCCGCAGAGCATCCGACCCTCGTCGACCGCAGCACCGTTCCACCGGGCGCTCCACACTGCGACTGTGACATGACGTGGCGGGCGACGACAACGTTGACCTCAATTCCGAATAATGGCGCGGTGCGACTCGGTTGGCTGCTCGGTCGGTCAATTCGTACGACCTTCACCCTGAGCGCGGCTCGCGGTGGCGGAGTGCTTATTTGTCTGTCTTTTGCACCAGGTGAGGTGTAGGTATGTTATTTCCTCAGCAGCGTAGATGGTATTGAGCTTGATTTGCGTGCGGTGGGAGCCGTTCTTTGTTGGATTGTTTCCTTTTTGTCCACAAGCAAAGATCTTCATGCATAACATGCTTGTTATTCTAGCAGCCGACACTTGAGCGAAAATTGTTATGATGTGCGAAGTGTAGGTACGCGTGTAAGTTTGGGCTTCTGTCTCTCGAATGATTTTAACGAAACATAATGGATACCTAATACGATTGATTTGATGCAGAAAATGCAATGCTAACGAAAGTAAATAGAGCATAACATGTATATAACTAAATGTCATATCAGCTCTGGAAAACTTGTTATATATATTTTTAATTGCCCATCCAGTGGCATAAAACAGTAATATTTCTGATCAAACCAGGATGCAGTACAAGGATGTGATATTAAAAATTGACCAATTGATCCATCATAAAGCAATACGTTCCTTCCCTTATTTAGTCAAGACAGTTAATATAAATAAAATCATTTTTCCAGATCAATGTAATTTTACATTTCTTACTTTACATGTTGCCGAGTTCCAATAAATCTCCCCTGAATGGGAACTAGACAACAACAAACCTGACGTAACAGCTTGCAAACCCACAATCGACAAGATCGCGCTCTGCCGCAATAATTTGACCATGAATAGACACGGTGCCGAAGCAGTGCAGTGGCGGAGAGGTAGTCAACCGTCAGAAGTAGCTACCTATAAGCAGCTCAACGCAAAACAAAAGTAAGCGATCAACAGCAGCGCACATACAGGAACCGCTTGGCGAAGCATTTGTTCTCCAGTCTCTCGGGTCTCGACTGCACCTTTCTGCGTGTGGCCCGGCCAATTCCCGACGGCTTCCGGATATGTTCTCCGATGATGGTTGTGGTATTTCCCTCACCATCATCGGCGGCGTCTACATTCGATGGCAATTTTTCTATCTAAGCACGAATTCTTAGTTTACTACGAACGCTGCCTTATGTAAAAACTCTACGTGCTGCCTTCACCCGTAACTTCATCATCACTCACGGGTACTGCAGCAGAAAAAAAATCAACGAACAACAAATAAGCCCCTCCACCATGCGCCTCCCTCATGATTGCACCCAACGCCTACAGCATTTGATATCCATACGGCTTCATTCGCACACCGTTAGAAATGCATTACCAGCCGCTTGTGCTTGAAGCGTGCAATGAACACTGTTCAACGAAAATAAAGCGATATGGCACTCGCAATTTTTGGCTTAGTAATACCGAGCCGCCGATGGTTCAGATTGACGTATTTTGACTATTAAAGTTACAACTATGATGCAACTTGTTTGCTGACAAATCTGTTGGGTAGACGGCCATTCCTGAATTTCTGAATTGCGTTAGATGAAACAATTTTAATATCTCAGGAACTTATTATGAACTTTGTTTCTAAGAGGTGAGCCAGCAAGCTGCAAGCATCTCAAATAAAAACAAAAAAAACTTTGGTTCTGTCCGACTGTGCGTCTCTTACTTAGGGGTTGGAAGCCTCCTTTCAAGAGGCTCAGAAGCCTCCTTTCAAGAGGCCCGGAAGCCTCCTTTCAAGAGGCCCGGAAGCCTCCTTTCAAGAGGCCCGGAAGCCTCCTTTCAAGAGGCCCGGAAGCCTCCTTTCAAGAGGCCCGGAAGCCTCCTTTCAAGAGGCCCGGAAGCCTCCTTTCAAGAGGCCCGGAAGCCTCCTTTCAAGAGGCCCGGAAGCCTCCTTTCAAGAGGCCCGGAAGCCTCCTTTCAAGAGGCCCGGAAGCCTCCTTTCAAGAGGCCCGGAAGCCTCCTTTCAAGAGGCCTGGAAGCCTCCTTTCAAGAGGCCCGGAAGCCTCCTTTCAAGAGGCCCAGAAGCCTCCTTTCAAGAGGCCCGGAAGCCTCCTTTCAAGAGGCCCGGAAGCCTCCTTTCAAGAGGCCCGGAAGCCTCCTTTCAAGAGGCCCGGAAGCCTCCTTTCAAGAGGCCCGGAAGCCTCCTGTCAAGAGGCCCGGGAGCCTCCTGTCAAGAGGCCCGGAAGCCTCCTTTCAAGAGGCCCGGGAGCCTCCTTTCAAGAGGCCCGGGAGCCTCCTTTCAAGAGGCCCGGAAGCCTCCTTTCAAGAGGCTCGGAACCCTCTGGCCGTATAAAGCCACCGGAAGAATCAGAGTAGTATACAGCGCGAATTTTGTTTTCGTTTGCAGCTGGTTACGAAGTCCGTAATAAGCCCTATTTGCAGTTGCAATACGCCTTTTCACTTCGAGGGTAACATCATTATCGCACATCACTCATGTTCCAAGATACACAAATTCTTCTACCACTTCAAATTTTTCACTATCCAGCACCACCAGCACTAATGAACCCACGTTGATTGCCAGCGACCTTGTACTTCGTTTTGCTGGTATTGATCATGAATCCAATCCTCGCTGTCTTCCTCTTAAAAGACAAAACAGCCTCTTCCACGGAACGGCGATTAATTCCGATAACATCGATATTGTCCGAAAATCCCAGGAGCATTTGCGATTTTGTGATAATGGTACCGCTTCTTTGCACACCAGCTCTCCTAATCGCTCCCTCGAGCGCTATATTGAACAGTAGATTCGAGAGTGCATCACCCTGCTTTAATCCATCTAAAGTAACAAATGACGTCGATATTTTATCCGCAACCCTTACACTTGATTTCGATCCGTCCAACGTTATACGAATCAGCCGTATCAGTTTCGCTGGAAAACCCTGTTCAAGCATAATTTGCCATAACTCAGTCCGTTTCACTGAATCGTACGCCACCTTGAAATCAATAAACAGATGATGGGTCTGCAAGTTGTACTCCCGGAATTTATTAAGGATTTGTCTCAGGGTAAACATTTGATCCGTCGTTGATCGACCCTCACGAAAACCTGCTTAGTATTAGCCGACGAAGGACTCTTCAAGCGGTCTCAATCTGTTGAACAGAATACGGGACATAGTTGTGTATGCCGCATTAAGGAGGGTTATTCCTCGGTAATTGGCGCACTCCAGTCTGTGCCCTTTATTAAAGAGAGGGCAAATGAGGCCAGGCTAGCAGGCATTTCCTCATCTTCCCATATTTTCGACATAATATGGCGCAGAGCTTCATAAAGCCGCTCACTGCCATGTTTGAGAAGTTGAACCGAGAGCTGGTCCTGCCCCGCAGCATTATTGTTTTTCGGCTCTTTAATAGTTTTTTTAACCTCATCCAGTGTAGGCGACTCCACAGCTTTATCGAAATTAATTTATTGGCTTTTTTCGGTGATAATTATACTACTCAAAGCGAAAGGGAGTAGATGAAAGTAATGAAGATACAGATTCGATTGACACCGCAAGCGAGCGGCAAGTGTGAAATGAATAGAAACTGAAGATTAGCAGAGGGCCATATGAGAGAACAAACATTGTTGAAATCGCTGTTATTCTGCCTAACGTCCACCCAGGAACGGCTTGGATAGTGACGTGGTGATCACTGTACCAAGACAGGCTCAACAACAATGTTTGTTCTCTCATATGGCCCTCTGCTAATCTTCAGTTTCTATTCATTTCACACTTGCCGCTCGCTTGCGGTGTCAATCGAATCTGTATCTTCATTACTTTCATCTACTCCCTTTCGCTTTGAGTAGTATAATTATCACCGAAAAAAGCCAATAAATTAATTTCGATAAAGTCACGCGGTGATCAAAGCTTTCCTAATTATAGACTCCACAGCTTGTCCATCGTCACTAATGTGTATTCTGTTCACCGATGCACCGTCACCTTCACTATTTAATAAAGTCTCAAAGTGTTGCTTCCACATGGCAGCCACTTCGGTTTTATCTGTCAGCAAATTTCCTTCTTGGTCGTTGCACATGACGGGAGATGGCGCTGTCTTTCTCCGCACGCCATTGTCAGTCTCATAAAACCTCCGCTTATCGTTCTGCTCCATACTTTCCTGCGCCTCGCTAATCACTTGTTCTTCGTACTCTTTTTTCTTCCTGTGGTGGGTTCGTTTTTCGGCTGCTCTTGCTTCCTTGTACCGATCTCTATTGGATCGGGTACCTGACACCCAGGGACAGAAAAAGTCATTTCAACTACACTCAAACAGCTGACATCCAACACACAATCAAGTTGCTAGTCCTTCCCGAATTTGAATGTGCGAATGAATAGGACGGAATGTACACGAACAGCAGCAAGCGACGACTTTCGGTGTCATCGTTGTTGTGTGCGGTGTCAAAATGAATCTTCAGCTTGGCACATTGATATTCAATTTGAAATCTCAAAATATGAATATCATTTCATGCTGCGGTGCATGGATTCAACATTTTGAAGTCAGATTCCTAAAATATATGCATCTGTTTAGTATATAAAGTAAAATAATCATCATTTATCGGTGCAAATCAACCGCAATTCAAAATATTCATTTCAGCCCCTGTAGATATTCATTTTTTACGCTCGATTATCAATCGGCTATTGAGGATCGGGCGGTAAATTTGGTATGGAAGTTTGACAGCATGCTGCGAGATGTTCGTGCCTGCATTTCCGAGCGTCTGATCAAAACAAACACGAATCAATGACGAAGCTGCCTACTGAGCATCGATGCATTACAACATCGATAGTAAAACGAAGATTTCCGTCCTTGGTGGTGGGTACTGCACAGAGGCGACCCAGGACGGGTTGGTTCGATGTAGAGTGTCAGAGAGTGACAGACGAGAAGAACGTTGCCAGAAGTCGGATGTTGGTGTCACTGACTTTTCTTCTATCTCCATTTTTCGTGGTATTTGAGAAGCTTCAGTAAGCTACCATACCGGGTTGCGTTACCCACATCGCGCTGGTGGGGCTGCCACCTTACTTCCGTAATCTGGAAAAGTGACGTAACAGCCATTTTACAACATGCATGTTTTCCATTTTTCTGTTAAAGAGCTCGATGAGTAGTACTCGTTAACACCATTTTTGGAAAATGGCGTATACGTCACTTTTTCAGATTACGGCAGCTTAGTTATAACTGACGCGATACAACATTCCGTTGACCAACCGCTGGGTACCAGACGCCGCACCTCCTGGTGAACAGACTCTCGAGGCGTAACTTCTCCCTCTAGCTGATGTCAGAAGGACAACAGTGCCCAGGCTGCACTACCAGCTAAGTACACAACCCTTAACTGGCGGTCTTTTGTCATCGGACGGCCCGTGGACGCGTGAGATAGGAACTTGTGGGAACCAGAGCTATGTTGGGCGCTTCTTCCTTGATGTCAACCCACCATTTTGCCCAGCCCATCGTAGTCTTCCGTATATTATAAAAATATCAATATTTCTAGACCAACATTTGAAAAGGGCGTAACAGCCAAAATTTATTCCTTCTGATTCCTCGTCTACATATATAGCTATATACATATGTAGACGAAGAATCAGAAGGAATAAATTTTGGCTGTTACGCCCTTTTCAAATATTGGTCTAGATTTAGTGTTTAAAAATTTTTCACTTTTTTTTTCGAAAAAGTGATCGGAATCACAGATTTGCATCCAAAAGTTGCTGGATTTGGTTTAAATGTACGCTGGGAAGTCCAAAGAAAGTCGTAGTGAAACGAAACGAGGCGAAACTTTGAGAAACTTTTTTTCTATGAAACATTTTGTATGAAACAATTTTTATTTTTTTCATCAGGCACTTTAAAAATGTTTTGCTACATATTTTTCCACATGTTACTTGCTATTCGAAAGTCCATGAAACAAGCTTTCAGAAGCATTTTGAAGAGTTAGAAAAGAGTTACTGTAGCCAAAAATATTGGCAGTTGTACAATGCATTAGGACGCAGGACTCTAGCATTCTATTATGAAATTTAGTTCTCACATTTGGGTGATTCTCAGTGATTGGGAACACTCTGCTTCGGGGATAAGTTATTTTGCCATTCGCCTATGGCAGGATATAAGGATATAAGTCCCTCCCGCAGTGATCGCTTACCTTCACTCAGCTGGGTGGCTCCAGCCTCTCAATTCCAGCAATACACGTAAATGCGCAACAAGAAAGGTCGAATGATCCTAACGAATTATCTGCTGACAGCAGTATTATGGCTGGAAAATTTTATACT
The DNA here is from genome assembly GCF_024139115.2 of Armigeres subalbatus. Taxonomy (NCBI): domain Eukaryota; kingdom Metazoa; phylum Arthropoda; class Insecta; order Diptera; family Culicidae; genus Armigeres; species Armigeres subalbatus. The sequence goes on along the minus strand of NC_085141.1, from coordinate 76,760,116 downwards.
TACATGGCATCCTGAATTAAATCCAGTCCTGCATATGCAGATTTATTACCACCGGAGAACAGCCCTTCAAGAACTGGTTCAGTAGTCACATGGAACAACAGACATTATTTATTAGTAGGATTAGTAGGAATAGAATTATCGGAGCATAATGGTATGCGATAACACACTTTTTCCTAACGAAACGAAACGAAACGAAATTTGAAATGTTTATGTTGATTCGGCACGGCAAATGCTGGGTAAAGCGTACCATTGGTACTTCGCGTACCTGAAGGAATAAAATAGACCCCATCTCGCGGTCCTTAGCCTCTTACCCAGCAACTCGTATCCCTACCTCCCCGCGGTGCTGGCCGGGATACGAGCAACCTTAGGGAAGATCGGGTAACCAACCCCGGTGGGAACTATGGTCGTATGCTGACAGGGAAGGGGGGGTTTGCTCCTCTCCCGAGGTGCAAATCTTATTGAGCGTCTGTTCTCCATGTCAGGATCGGCTCACAACAGCGTCTGTTCTCCATGTTAGGGGCGGCTGATAATCGTCCGAGTGCCAGCGAGGGACTCTAAGTGAAACTGTGCACCATGGTCCACCGGAAATAAGGAGGAATGGTCCTCCGGAAATTTAGGGGGTTTGGTGTCAGGCCCTGCAAGCCAGCCTTTAAAAAATCATAAGCAACGAACAATCAACAAGAGAGTACGGACCGGAACCATCGGCGAAGACCACTGCGACGAAAAGGGACTAGCGATTGGAAACTCGGTTCGTGGAACTGCAAATCTCTCAACTTCATCGGGAGCACACGCATACTCGCCGATGTGCTCAAGGACCGTGGATTCGGTATCGTAGCGCTGCAGGAGGTTTGTTGGAAGGGATCAATGGTGCGAACGTTTAGAGGTAATCATACCATCTACCAGAGCTGCGGCAACACACACGAGCTGGGAACAGCTTTCATAGTGATGGGCGATATGCAAAGGCGCGTGATCGGGTGGTGGCCGATCAATGAAAGAATGTGCAGGTTGAGGATCAAAGGCCGGTTCTTCAACTTCAGCATAATCAACGTCCATAGCCCACACTCCGGAAGCACTGATGATGATAAGGACGCATTCTACGCGCAGCTGGAACGTGAGTACGACAGCTGCCCAAGCCACGACGTCAAAATCATCATAGGAGATTTGAACGCTCAGGTTGGCCAAGAGGAGGAGTTTAGACCGACTATTGGATAGTTCAGCGCTCACCGGCTGACGAACGAAAACGGCCTACGACTAATTGATTTCGCCGCCTCCAAGAATATGGCCATTCGCAGCACCTACTTCCAACACAGCCTCCCGTATCGGTACACCTGGAGATCACCACTGCAGACAGAATCACAAATCGACCACGTTCTGATTGATGGACGGCACTTCTCCGACATTATCGACGTCAGGACATATCGTGGCGCTAACATCGACTCTGACCACTATCTGGTGATGGTTAAACTGCGCCCAAAACTATCCGTCATCAACAATGTTCGGTACCGACGACCGCCGCGGTACGACCTAGAGCGACTGAAGCAACCTGATGTCGCCACTGCATACGCGCAGCATCTCGAGGCAGCGTTGCCGGAAGAGGGTGAGCTCGATGGGGCCCCTCTTGAGGACTGCTGGAGTACAGTTAAAGCAGCCATTAACGACGCAGCGGAGAACAACGTCGGGTATATGGGTCGAAGTCGACGGAACGATTGGTTCGACGAAGAGTGCAGACAGATTCTGGAGGAGAAGGACGCAGCGCGGGCGGTCGCGCTGCAGCAAGGTACCCGGCAGAACGTGGAACGTTATAGACGGAAGCGGAGACAGCAGACCCGCCTTTTTCAGGAGAAGAAACGCCGCCTGGAAGAAGCGGAGTGCGAGGAGATGGAACAGCTGTGCCGTTCTCAAGATACACGCAAGTTCTATCAGAAGCTCAACGCATCCCGCAAAGGCTTCGTGCCGCGAGCCGAAATGTGCCGGGATAAGGATGGGAGCATCATGACGGACGAACGTGTGGTGATCGAAAGGTGGAAGCAGCACTACGAGGAACATCTGAATGGCGCTGAGAGTACAGGCAGTGAAAGTCAAGGCAGCGGAGGAGATGACTACGTCAGTTCAGCGGACGATGGAAGCCAACCAGCCCCCACCTTGAGGGAAGTTAAGGATGCCATTCAACAGCTAAAGACCAATAAAGCAGCTGGTAAGGATGGTATCGGAGCTGAGCTCATCAAGATGGGCCCGGAAAAGTTGACCACTTGCCTGCACAAACTGATAGTCAGAATCTGGGAAACCGAACAGCTACCGGAGGAGTGGAAGGAAGGGGTTATATGCCCCATCTACAAGAAAGGCGACAAACTGGAGTGTGAGAACTTTCGAGCGATCACCATCCTTAATGCCGCCTACAAAGTGATATCCCAGATCATCTTCCGTCGTCTGTCACCATTAGTAAACGAGTTCGTGGGAAGTTATCAAGCCGGCTTCGTTGACGGCCGCTCGACAACGGACCAGATCTTTACTGTACGGCAAATCCTTCAAAAATGCCGTGAATACCAGGTCCCAACGCACCATCTGTTCGTTGATTTCAAGGCGGCATACGACAGTATAGACCGCGTAGAGCTATGGAAAATTATGGACGAGAACAGCTTCCTGGGAAGCTTACCAGACTGATCAAAGCAACGGTGGATGGTGTGCAAAACTGTGTGAAGATTTCGGGCGAACACTCCAGTTCGTTCGAATCGCGCCGGGGACTAAGACAAGGTGATGGACTTTCGTGCCTGTTGTTCAACATTGCGCTAGAAGGTGTCATGCGGAGAGCCGGGTGTAACAGCCGGGGTACGATTTTCAACAGATCCAGTCAATTTATTTGCTTCGCGGATGACATGGACATTGTCGGCCGAACATTTGCAAAGGTGGCAGAACTGTACACCCGCCTGAAACGTGAAGCAACAAAAGTTGGACTGGTGGTGAATGCGTCAAAGACAAAGTACATGCTTGTGGGCGGAACCGAGCGCGACAGGGCCCGCCTGGGAAGCAGTGTTACGATAGACGGGGATACCTTCGAGGTGGTCGAGGAATTCGTCTACCTCGGATCCTTGCTAACGGCTGACAACAACGTTAATCGTGAAATACGAAGGCGCATCATCTGTGGAAGTCGGGCCTACTACGGGCTCCAGAAGAAACTGCGGTCGAAAAAGATTCACCACCGCACCAAATGTGTCATGTACAAGACGTTAATAAGACCGGTAGTCCTCTACGGACATGAAACATGGACAATGCTCGAGGAGGACTTGCAAGCACTCGGAGTATTCGAGAGACGGGTGCTTAGGACCATCTTTGGCGGTGTGCAAGAAGACGGTGTGTGGCGGCGAAGAATGAACCATGAGCTCGCCCAACTCTACGGCGAACCCAGTATCCAGAAGGTAGCTAAAGCCGGAAGGGTACGATGGGCAGGACATGTTGCAAGAATGCCGGACAGCAACCCTGCAAAGATGGTGTTCGCTTCCGATCCGGCAGGTACGAGACGGCGTGGAGCGCAGCGAGCGAGATGGGCAGACCAGGTGCAGAATGACTTGGCGAGCGTGGGGCGTATCCGAGGATGGAGAGATGCGGCCTCGAACCGTGCATTGTGGCGTCAAATTGTTGATTCAGTGTTATCTGTTTAGATGTTAACTAAATAAATGAAATGAATGTTGATTCGGATCGAAACGAAACGAAATATGGATTTACTTTCGAGTCTTCGAAACGATACGAAATCAAGGTTCATTTATTTCGAAATTTTTCGAAACGAAACGAGATTTTAATTTTTTTCCGCGGAATTTTTAATAAATTGATCTGTGATAAATCGACGATAAGGCAACACCCCAGCATTTTTGAAATTTCATATACGGATTCAAATTTCGTTTAAAACCTTAGTTCACTTAAGAATTATGTAATTATGCTGAAGCATACTACATATTGCCTTGTCAGCGTGGTTTTATAGTATTGAGCAAAGTAAAAATTTGAAAATGAATGCTTAGATTTATTTTTTTTATTTAGTGGGATACTCAATTATGTATCCACATCTGCCAGGCGTATACGCAGATAGAAAATTGGTATTACTAGACCAACATTTGAAAAGGGTACAACAGCCAAAACTTATTCCTTCTTATTCGTCCACATATATATATAACATACTTTTGCTCATTAGAAGAATCTTGTGCACCTTTCTAAAATGCATAAAGATATGTATTTCAGATTGAATTTCACAGATCCATAGGCTACAATACAATCAGCTGGACGAATTGAGCTATTGTCTGTGTGTTCTTGGCATATGAGAACAGCTGTTATGGTCAGTATGAGCAATTTTAATGATCTTTCAACCCGTTCTGGATGCCCACAAATCTGCAATGTTCCTTACATTTTGTGCCAATAGTCAAAGAAGAGCTTAGCTTGAATAACTGTACACATCGTAGTTGCTAATCATAATTGGCCGAGAAAAATCAAATAAGCACAGCTCACCAATTAAATAATATTCTTGGGAAATGTAAATAAATTATTAATTAAAAAAGTTATTCTTATTGTATACTTGCTTCAGAGTTTCCAATTCATGACCAATACCTAACGATGCTCCTTACTGTCAATTTAGGATTAGGAGCGGAAAATTAGTTTAACACTCTTTGTTATAAGAGACCGAGGAATGCTCTGCATCTCCGTGAGGCCTTCTGGAGAGGAATCGTTGGTTAGTTGAGAAGGTAATTCATGTGAAGCCCTTTGGTAAGCGACTAAATATTTATTCACTTGTCATAAGACGAGTTTATACAGTCCCATTGAATTCCACCACTTAATTGTATCTTGACAGATACGTATTTCGACCTCAAAAGTAAGGCCGTCTTCAGTGTCTTGTACTCGACTCGGAAGTCGAGTCGAGTACAAGACACTGAAGACGGCCTTACTTTTGAGGTCGAAATACGTATCTGTCAAGATACAATTAAGTGGTGGAATTCAATGGGACTGTATAAACTCGTCTTATGACAAGTGAAGACATTCCACTAAAAAGTTCAAAATAATTTTCTTATCAAATATTTATTGTAAACGAAATTATTTTGAAAACAAGAAGACGAAAACTGTGTTTCAAATCAATCTAACGCAAGATCAATGTGCTTCGTTTAATAAGCTTTTTAGAGATGTGCGCCGCCGCGCCACGCCGCCGCCACCGACAGTTTTTAACATGCCGCCGCTAACATGTTTGCATCGGCGCGCCACCGGTTTTAAACCACCGCTGATAATTTTTCACGCCGATTAAAATTTGAAGAATTCCGCAAAACTTTCTGTGCAAATTCAGAAGATTCAGTGGAAGTTCCGTATAATTTACTGATAGATCTCAGCAACATCACGTTGAAACACCAGAGAATTTTTCGTGAAGATGTCAATGATTTTCATGAAAATTCCATACAATTTCTTGTTAAAATTTCGGAAAGCTCTGCGTAAAAAAAAACTAGGCTAAAAATTTCGTGTAGAAATTGCGAAGAATTTCCCGCTGAAATAAAAAAACATATCATTGAAATTGAATTTGAAGAGTCGTTCGGCAGCCATTTGGCCGAAGACCACAAGGCTGAACGTTGTTTGGCCGAATATGTAGTTTAACCGAAACGAAAGGACTATTTGGTAGAAGCAAGCTTGAGAGCAATTCGATAACTTGTTTTAATGTTGTGAAATCTTCGATTATGTTTACTTAATTTGATATCCAAAACTAATTTTGATATTGATTTCTGATAACAAAATAAGTACATATTTTGATGTCCTACCATTCTATTTAGTTATATACAGCAAAATGAGATAAAAATATGTACTCAATCATGATGATTCATATTTGAAAACAAATTATAAATCATTTTGTCATCATCATGTCAAAATCAAAATATGTTTTGTATGTGCTCTCATTATGCTTTCAGACTTTGCTAAGGTATCTAGCATAAGGTTATTTGGTCGAACAGTTCCTTTGACTGGAAAAAAACGTCGAAAAGCTTAATAGCCGAATATGCCCTTTGGCCGAAAGGGGCCATTTGACCGAAATGGATATTCGGTCGAAAGTGTCGTTCGGCTGAATTGGTCATTTTGGATATTTTCAAGACATTAACGGGAGAATTTTTTTTCACTTCAAACATTTTATGAACTTCCAGAAGTTTTTCCAAAATATTTATTTGGAAATTATTTTTGGATTTTAGACATGAATTACAATTTTCGAGATCTCTTTGGAATTACCAAGAGGAGCTCCTTGGACCAAGGAAAATTGTTTGGAATTTACCAAGAAAAAGGAACCACCAAAGAAAATTGTTTGGAATGTACATGAGAATCTCTTCAGAGTTTTCACGGGAAGCTGTTCCAAATTTCTACAGGAAAATATTCAGAATATCCATAGAAAGTTCCAATTGAGTGATTTTTGAGATTTTTTTGCAGGGTTTAGTTCATCACTAGATGGATAAGTTGCTTAGAATTTTAAAAGGATTTTTTGGATTTCTGCAGAAAATTCTTTCTATTTTCGATAAGAAATTCTTGGACAGTAAACTGGCAATTTGGCCGAAAAGCCGTTTACCCTAACAGGTCGTCTGGCCGAAACGATCGTGGGCCGAAAATGTTTTTCTGTTATGCGATGCCTAAGTGCACAAAACTAATCATATACCAGTCGCGAAAACGCTTTTGTCGTACAAAAGTAAAGGCGATATATGTATATTTCTTATCCGACCGTGCACGATAATGCCACGATTTTTAAGCGAGTTTGTTTGTTAGACATTGCGATATAGTTTGCGATAACAAGCTCTGCTTGATAGATAGTCCGATTTTATTTGAGTTTGTTTGCAAGAATTTGGGATGTCAACTAATGAAACTGAAATAAACTCGTAAAATAGCCTACTGTGCCGGATATAAACTTATTATCTGTGCACCACAATGCGATTTTGATGAAATTTGGATCGGTCAACGATTTTAAACGTACAATCTTATGCGATGTGGGGTCGTCTGCGTTGTCATTTGGCAGAAAGAGCCATTTGGCCCAAAAATATCCTTTCTGCAACCTTCTTTGAAAAGTGCCGTGAATTTATCATTTTGCCAAAATGGCGTTTAGCTGAATAGGTCATTTGACATTCTATTCGGTTAAATGATTTTTTGCCAGCCCATGTCTGTCTGTCCGTGTGTATTAGAGTGGGGCGTCATGGTCATTTTTTCAAATCAATGGTTTTTCGAAGCCATTCTGGGTCCTGAACAACTGTGCAGAATTTGGGACCGATTGGTTGCTTCCTCGCTTTCCGCATCGCGTTTGAAGTTTGTATGGAAATTAGTATGGGAGAACGTATATTTTTGGATTTCTACTACTAGAGGCTTCAGTTCATCGTAAACCAAGTGGCACATTGCGTTAAAGTATAACCCAAAGGATGCCGAAAAACTTTGCTGCAGAAGGCACGTTGCTGGAACGTCCACGAAAAAAGTTATAGCGCTTAGATCATTGAGTATTCAAACCATATGTAAAAAATCGTTTATTCTGCCAGCACTGCCGTACTACGTAGACCAATAATTTAACTGAGTGTTATTTCAAAATAATTGATCTTATAGGGCTTTAGAGCTAATGGGAGCTATCCGGAATCATTTCACAAAGAAAAAAATCCGACGAGAAGGAAGATGGGTTTTGCCCTTCGAGAACCATAGGTTGTCCGGTAGTGCTGGCAGAAACATTGATTTCTTGCATATGGTTTACACAATCAATTTTCGAAACGTTATAACATTTTTTGTATACCTTCCAGCTACGTACCTTCTTCGACAAAGTCTTTCAGCATCTTCCTGACTAGATGCTAACGTATTGAGTCGCGTGATTGATGATAAATTGAAGCCGCTAAGAGCAAAAATGTAAAAAAGTACGTTTTCCCATACTAATCTCCATGTAAATTTAAAACGCGATGCGGCATGCGAGGTTGCAACCAATCGAGCCCATATTTTGCACAGTTGATTGGGGTCCCAAAACGATTCAAAAAAACCTTGATCTCACTTGATCGGACGAAGTTTGCGTTTTTTCATACAACTGCTCCCCACTCTAGTGTGTATGTATGTGGTGTGTATGTGTGTGTATGTGTGTGCACAAAAGCTAGAAAAAACAATAGACAACATTCCGTATAGTAATCCTTAACCGATTTTCTCAACAAGTTTCATTCCACAGGGTACAAAGCCTTGTTGATCACTATTGAATTTTATGACGATCGGCCATTGCGTTTAAAAGTTATGAATAAAAAGGGTACATCGGACCATATAAACACCATATAAGGTTGGTGTCTTAACTAAATGCGATAAAGGCAACACCAACGCTAGGTGGATTAATCTGGGTTTTTTTAGCTGTATGTCGCTTTCCGTCAAACCATTTTCGACTTGATAACAGTTTGCATCAATTCGGCTTAATGGGATTTGGTTAGATGACTTTTGGCTTAAAGTTCGGTATCGACTTAAAAAGTAGAGAGGTTACGAAATTTCGGTCATTAGGCCAAACGGATATATACCGTTCAGTTATTGACATTTGGCAGTATGACCTATTGGCCCAAACGATATTTTCGGCCAAATAGCCCATTCTGTCAAACGAGCATTTCGACCAAACGGCATTTTCGGGCTGATGACCTTTTCGGTCAAACGATCATTTCGGCCAAACGACCTGTTAGGGCAAACGACTTTTTCAGCCAAATTACCAATTCGGTCGTATGTCGCTTTCGGTCAATGGAATTTCCCAAGAATTTCTTATGGACAATACACAAGTCGTTCGATAACTGCAACATGTTTTCGTTTAAGTTAGCACAGGCCGTTCGATAACTGCGACGCATTCTAGACGTCAAATGATTGTCAGACGACATCAGATTGAACAGAAGTGCATCTGATTGTGCAGTGCAATGCAGCTATCATCGAATTTGAAATCGTTTTGAAGTTCAGCTGTCCGATAACTGCAAAACTGATGTAACTATCGAATTGCAGTAGCATTGCAGTTAAATGACTTCCAGTTATCGAACGTCTATTGAACACAAAATTTCCTGTAGAAGTCCAAAAAAATTGCGAACTATTTTCTGTTGAAATCCAAAGATTTTTTTATTGAAATCTACATTTTGAGCAATCCTTCGCACAAAATTCTTAAGAAGTTTCCCTATAACGTTCCGGATAACTTCTTGTGAATATTCCATAGAATTTTCCTTGAAAACTTCTTAGAGTCTTTGAGTCTCTCTCTCTCTGTTTTATTGTTGGCCATGTCAAACCAGTTGTCTTAATTATTCTAGACTGAGAAAGCCAACGTTAAAACATCCATTTTACCAGCCTCTCCTACAATTATGAAGAATTGTCTGTGTAAATTTCGAAGAATGCTTAAAACAATTTCTCGTGAAAATTCTGAAGTTTCTCATGTAAATTGCGACGAATTTTATGTTGAAATTTCAAACAATTTTTTTAAGGGATTCTAAAGAATTTCTTTTGGATTTCTTCTTAGATTTCTCGAAACCTCAAAGTAGTTCCCGTGGAAAATTCGAAAATTTTCCAGATTTAGGAAAAACTTATAGTATTTTTTGGAGAACTTCATTAAATTTTTCATGCGAAAGATTCTTTCTTTGAAAATAAAAATCTTAAAAGCATTCCGAAAAAATGCAAAAAAAAAAATTTCTTGAGAAGCGTAATAAAAAACGAACAGTGGGTAATGTCTGTGACATAACCGCTAAGTGGACGTAGGACTTGACTTGACCAACCATGCCTTTAAGATACATAATATGTCCAAATTTCTCACATCAACTATTTTGGATAAATAATCGGCGTTGCATACCATTCCTTGGCAAAATCTTCTCATCAAACCGACACAGAAATTAAATCTACCTCGAACAAAAATCATAAAAAAAAAAATCAGGAAGTATCTGTCCGGTCACGGCTCAGCAGGGGATGTAGACTGTATCTCAGCCCTTCCACTGAAGGGCCTTCTAATCCGTGCGATAGCGACTGAAGGAGAACATTATTTTTAACTCTTAGAGCCTTGAAAAAGGCTGTTTACTTCGGCTAAGTGCAAAAAGTAAGAAAACGATCTTTTCAAATAACCGCGAATTTCTAGTGATGGTATAAAAAAGACTGAATGCTCTGCGAGCGAATGCACTTTTCTTTTATACTACTTAATTTTGAATCTTCTCTGCTTCCCAATTGGTGGGCCAATCAGCTAGTGTCTTGTATCCCGCTTCTTTGTCAGCCAAAGCGTCATCATCATCAACGCGTTCGAGAAGGGCTTCTTCTTTTTTACGCTTGTTGCTCGCTGCTGGCGTCTATTTCTTAACGGGACTTTTCGCTTGATACAGGCCAATAAGCCGGGCAAGCGAGCTCAGAATTGCAGTTCAGGTGGGAAGTAGGGTGTTCTTTTCTGAGACAACATTGTTAGTAGTAGAAGGAAGGAAACACCCGGACATGGGATTTCGGGTGATAAGATTTAGAATTCATAACATGGGACGATCATTCAGTCACGTTCGCTTTGTGTGCGGTCAGTATCAAACAATGTTTTTCTACATATTTTTTTTTATCAATGCCAAAAAATCCAACATTTGATGAAAAATCGATTGATACTTTATTAATGTTTGAGCTGTTATCGATGGTTTTTTATCCAAATAAGATTATGTGAAAGATTTGAACATCTTATGAATCTTTAAAGGCATGGTCAAGTGAAGTCCTTCGTCCACTTCGCGGTTAAGTCAGAAAAATTATCCACTGTTAGTTTTAACGCTATTTATGAAAATCACGCATACAATTTTATCTCTAGATTATCGGATTTGGCACCCAAGTACAATTTCAGGGTTGTTACGACTAAGCGGATTTCGAGATTTTCGCGGATTTTGCGGTTTTCGCGGATTCGGCGCGCATTTACATAACGATTTTAGGACTTTGTGCGGATTTAGTTTTAGGAGTATTTAAACAAATAAAATTCTATATATAAGGACGTTTATTTGAAAATTAGTTTTATGTCTATCTAGATGGGCTTTATTCTCGTTAGCAAATGTTTTCGAGAACAAAATTAACGTTTGTAGTTATTTACTAACATCAATTTTCGGATATTAACGAACCCTGTTTGAATTCCATGGTTACACTCTTGAGCATTGATTAAACAAATGTTATGAGGAGAGGGGCGCCACTTGTTGTCATTTTTAAACCATTCTGAAGCATGGCGCATTCAAAACATGTCTGTTGAAGGACATGAACACCCGTCTTTTAAGTGCTTCCGCAAAAATTGTTTTTGATGTTGATTTTGAAAAATAATTTGTTGAAAATTTTTGAAAATGTTTTCTCGGAAGAGTTTTTGCAGAGATTCCCGAGAAATTCCCCCAAGAATTCACGTTGCGATTTCCTTCGAAGTTTATTTAGCTATGATCACAAGAATTTCTGTGAAAAATCCTGAAATTTTAACAACAGATTTTTCGGAAGTTTTTCAGCAGGAAGTCACCAACCAATTTCTGCTAGAATTTCCCAAGCGATTTCTGTAGGAATTACTTAGGGGTGTCCACATAGAGTTTCCGAAAATTTCCTACATGTTGTTTTTGAGGAATTCACAAAAATTTATGAAAAAATGAAATTCCGCATAAATTTCCGGGGAACCTTTTGCAAGAATGGAGAAATTTCCACAGATGTTCTCGGAGAAACACCCGCAGACAATTTTGGAGCGACTTCTTCAGAAATTCCAAGAAGGACCATCTAGATGAGTTGTTATATCAACTGCTTTTTCCTTAATCCTTTTTTTCAATTTTGTACAAACGTGTGTAACGTTGAAGTTAAAACATATACTTAAAATCAGTAATATTATAAAAACGAACTCGAAAAAAAACGTTCACTAAATTGTTGTAATGTTCAGCGTAATATTTAACATTGATATTTAACGTGTATTTGCTTAGAATTTAGTTTTGGGTCGCGCGGATTTGGCGCAGAATGGATTTTAATGTCGCGCGGAAATGGCGTGGATTTGATTTTAGTCGGCACGGATTTGGCGCGGAAAATATTGCAGGATCTCCGTACCAACCCTGCAATTTCTATCCCGAAGGGAATTGAAAGCTTTGATATTGATCTCTATCATTGGCTCTCTGAAGAACCGTTTGTTTTTTGGACATGGCATCATGTGGCTTTTCTTCAGCCTGTCTCGTCTCATCACCGATGCCGGCCGGTGTCGGCTCATCACCGATGCCGGCCGGTCTCGGCTCGACTCTGCTGCTGCTGCCGGTATCTGCTCAGCATTGCTGCTTTGTCGGGTCTGTAGGGTGGACTGCTGCTGTACTGACTAGGTTTCGGCTGATGATGGTGGCTTCGATGACTTCATTCCCTGCTAAAAGGTGTGAGTGCTGTTCAATCGATGATGCGGTTGCTTCGCTTGTCCCGGTCAGAATGAAAAGAAAAAATTGCGTTGCGCTATTTTATGGCTTCTCGGCAGACCCAGCTGCTGCTCATTCGCTGGTGTCTGCACCAATCAAAACGTGGTAATGGAATGATGCAAGAATTATGCGGTACCCATATTTATAGGTTCCCTTGATCTCAATGTTTTTCATTGAAAACAGTTTCATGCCTATTGAAACAAGTTTTTCGGGTCTTATCAAGCATGGACATGAAAGGCATACTTGAAATCTGTCGATTGAGGGGCTTACCGCAGAAATTCGTCCACTGAGACGAACGCTATTAACGTTTAAAATCTTTCAACACAGCGTAACGCGGTCGATTTGAATATTTTGAAATGACACCCGGTATAGTAAAGAGAGACGTAAGTCCTACGTCAAAAATCGCCACGCCGATTCATGCCGCCGCCGCCGGCTAAAAAGGCTTTCGGCGTGACGCCGAAAACGTCGCCGCCGCCGACCAAAAATTCTGAGAAACGCCGCCGCCGACGAATATCGAACCGGCACACACCTCTATTTTTACAACACTATCGATTCCGAACTAAATAATTTTGTGCTCTTCGATGCAGACATTAGTTTAATCATTTCGCGTTCTCCAACATGTTCTCCATGATCAGCATCAACACGATCGATTGCACTCTGGTTAAACGAATTTCTGCTACGCGAGTTAGGTATTTTTCACTTCGCGTTCTCCCGGACTAGCTGCCGTCCCACGATCGATTCCACATTCATATTGTGCAAATAGGGTTTCTTACCCCATTCCCGGCCTAACATGCGTACGACTGCATTATTTGATTGATATTTGTGACAGGAAGCAACATACCTGAATTTTGTGGGCTGTATAATACTCCAATGGGGTTCACTTCTGCTTAAAAAATAGCTATTCGTGCTAAATATCGTTCAAAAAAGCTTTTATTTGATTTAAATTAACGAGGTGCAGCACTCATTTCAGTCATAGCGATTGCCATTCCGGCATACATAAAAACTAGTTCCCGGCCTAAGCAAAATTTCACTCAATCTCTCAACATTTTACTCTCATTCTCTCTCGGGACGGTAGAAAATGCGACGTAAACAAAAATATGCACGATCGACGACAACAAGATGCCAGATGGTATTATTCATAATCATTTTTATTTGGTTGAGAAGATATATTTACTCATCCAAATTTCTTCCAAGCACTTAAAAACAATATTCTTTTCACCTTTTGAAATCGAGAGAATTATAAATAACATGATAGCGTCAACATATTAGACAGTTTTCCCGTTATGAATGAAGGATCATTTTCATACTTCTGGCCTTTTGGCAGCACGGTGCTGCTAGAAGTTCTTGGGCCGAGGTGAATTTTTGTTCGGTTTGAGAATACATTTTCAAGTGTATTCTAGTATGTTTATAAAAGTTCTAGTGATATGTTCTAGTGATAAGATTGAAGTGCATGTGTTTAGCATTATGGTGTGGTGATTAAAAGCTTGAAGCAATGATTGTATCGAGCACTGTGACGATTTTCAGGTAGGTGTTTATTTGATGATACCGTTTTGTAAAAGTGGAAAGAATCACTCCGGCTCAGTGGTGTGGCATCGGAGAGCGAAATTTTGAAACCTACATTTTTATTTTCTACAATTGGATCAATTAGGAGTAAAACAAGTGATTGAAAAATATTGAGTATTGTGAAAAATAAATGGGAGACTTTTTAAAAATTATCAATCATAAACCTACGGCTTCCAAACAGTATAAATCATTAGTTTTCTGTGCAGTGAGCCGGGAACCGGGTCCATAGGCCCAAGTAGTGATTTACCCTAGTAACAAAAATATCCCCAAATTTAAATTTGAATCTTGGAAACACTGAAGACGTTTTATTGAAGAAAACTACATACATATTTGCCGACCAGGAATGGGGTTATGTAGTAAGGGTTAATAGAAAAATTTGTATAACCTAAAGTTTTGAAAACAACTTAACGATTTTGTTCAGCGGCGCAGCCAAAATTTTTGATAATATAAAGTCTGGTTCAAGTTTAAATTTGTTTCAAATTCCGCGGAATTCCGTTAAATTTCGTTAGAAGCTAGTTTTTTCTAGAGAAATTTTAGCAATTTTACGAAATGAAACGAAATCAAGAAAACAGATATCGCCATGCTCAAGTTCCGCGAAATTCCGCGGAATTTCGTTTCTAACCACCAGAAACGAAATTTTTCGAAATACCGCATATGCTTATCGGAGCAACGCTTTCTGCATTACCAGAAGGATTTTTGGAGCATCTGCAAACCAAACTTAATCAAAACCCCGTCGTATTGTCTCGTTTAATGTTCATCAGTGTTTGAAGATTGAAGATTAAAAACCACCTTAATAAAGATTTAAAAAAGAACCAGTTCAACAGTGTTATAATCGTGAGCTGTAATCGTATTAGATTGAAATTACGAATTTCTCTACTCCTTAATTTGAATATTTAGCGTTCTTGACAAGGACTTCCAAAGAAAACCATGAGTAACACTTGCTTGTTTCAATTCTTTTTAATTGGAATGATTTTATTTTGATCGTCGGTGTATAAATGAGAACGCTAGCCCAAACAGATATGTAAACAACCCACACCTGTGATCAGCAGCTTACATTTAAAAGTTTTTGTTCTCTACCGTAAGATCGTAATTGACCGCGGATGCGGGAAACGCCACAAGTGAGAACTCATATTACGTATATTTTGCCGATGGATTTGCGAGCTCAATGAGGCTGATGACGAGTGCAGGTAACAACAACAGCCAGGTTTCTCAGCTGCGATCCGCAGGTAGGTAGATACGGTGCCAATCAATACTGCGGAGCGCGACGCGACTGTTCGGGGTGTAAGAAAGATTTTGTCACGCCTCACGTGCAGCCAACAATCAGGTTCACGTTTCGCACAAACAGCGTGACTGGATGGCGCTAGGTCCAACGCGGCTCGGGCTGGACGGCTGCAGCTTTTGGAGCGCGTGCAAGCCGAAACGTGCTTATCTGAATGGCATCCACGTGGGTGCTGGAGGTTGTGCTGAAACTTATTTACTGGAATGAAGTCGTAGTTGAGACAGAAGACTTCATTCTTTTTATATTATTCATTGTTACATTGTTTTTATATCAAGTTTTTTGGCTGGGAAAAAAAGTCATTCAAAGACGCTAAACGACACCTATTTGAATGAGAATATGTGCTTAACTTTGTTACACTGAGTATTTTAAACATATCAGTATGAAATGATTTTTATTTCAATTTGTGTCATCAATCTATGTAAACGCATTGCTCAATTCGATAATAATTTAGAGATTGTTATTAAATGCTATGTAGTAGACTCAGCAGCCGATGTCCTGCGTAGTAGGCTAAAATGCGGGTTGAGAACTACCCATGCGAAATTTCCATACAAATAATGATTGTTTTTAACATTTAAAAAGAGCATAACAGCCAAAATGTATTGCCTCTGATTCTTCGTTTACATATAAAGCTATATATTAGGACGAAGAATAAATTTTGGCTGTTACGCCCTTTTCAAATGTTGGTCTAAAACTATAATTATAACTATAACGATAACTATAACGCACATATGTGATGCAAATGTCATATATTCTGAACTATTTTCAGCTTCGTACTCCAGATCAATTTTCATGCTATATTGTTTTGTTTCCCTCAACCACTGACCCAAATCTGTATTCTACTGATTTCCTACATTTCCCCATTCAATTAACTAAATTTTTGTACATACAAACGATACAGATCCCAAGACAAATCGATTATTGAGAAAATTTTACAAATCTGTTAACCCGTTCGGGAGTTAAATCGTCAGGAAGAGAACCTAAACTTATTTTTAGTTATATATACAAATAAAAGAAGCTTAGCACAAAGCAAGTTCATACTATCAGAGTCCACTACTGACCCTTCGATCGTTTTTGTTTCAAAATTTGCTGTAATGTTGGCATGAGTTAATCATTCTATGTTTTCCTCTCCAATTATGACCTGTGAGCATGTGACTTACTTACCTGAATCGGATAGTGTGTTCGCTTCCATCCGGTTTCCGGGTCCCTTTTATTCACATTTCCTTTTCTGGTGGAATCTTGAAGCAATACATTCGTAACTCAGCGGGTAGCTGCAATGAGTAAAGGCTAATGAGAATCGGTGGGTTTGTTTGTTTATTTTTGGCCACTTGCTGTTTCCACTTTTACAGAAAGATTGCCGTGCACAAACACACTGACGAATGGGTATGGGTTTCGGAGTGGGTAGAAACTAAAAGAGTGAAGTGAGTCAATTTCTTTCCGCTATCTCTTTGTACGATGAGTAGGTGGTGTATCATCGCAGCTATTCATGAACGGGGTGTGAGAGTGAGGACATAACAAATAATCTTGATTTTTACGCTCATGCAGGTACATTAATTAATGAAAAAATCTTACTTGTAACTTATCCTTTACACTCGTTTCGCAGATAATACATAGATAACAGCCTTGGATGGATTCCAATCACCTCCACCCTTATGCAATAATAGAGAAATTCGTTATCTGAACATGATTCAGCAGTTTTGAGTGGATGATTCAAACAAAATATTTGAAAAATTCAGATAAATATTTCAAATTAATCAAGTGCATAATCAGGTTTTCGTTCAATATTTACTAACTTATTATTCTACTAACTTATTCTTATTCTAACTAGCATTCGCTCAATCGATTCAGCCGGTATTACCGGTCAATTTCGAATACCGAAAATACCAGTATTGGTGACGGAAAATACCGGTACTTTCGGTATTTCATATTTTGCTGTCAGTATAAACAATCTCGAATAGTTTTCAGCAACATGTATCAGCTAAAGTCTCAAACACTAACAAAAATTGAATGAACCTTTGAACAAGTAAGCATTATTGAAAACGTTCATGCTTCAGCAAAAATCAATCATCATCGTTATTAATCATATGAAATAACTGAAATTGAATTTTCGAACAGAAAAGAGTCGTCCTCAGAAACCCACAAGGCTGGAAGTTGTAAGGCCGAATATGTCGTTTAACCGAAAAGACTATTTGGTAGAAGCCTTCCCGAGCAAACCGATAACTTGTTTTTAATGTTGTGAAATCATCGATTATGTTTACTTAATTTGATATCTTTTTGGTCGTTTTAACGGTTAAAATAACAAACCGCAATAGCAGAAATATCTTACTGTGACATTCAATCATAAACTATTCCTGCTGTCGATGAGAGCAAATCGAAAACTATTTTTTTTTATGTTATTAAAGACTCTTTAAATATTATTCGAGTCTTGGTTGTTCAATTCACAGAGTTTGAGTAACTTAGGATCTAGATAATGTATATTTCATTCACTGGTCTCATCCGGTCCGCTGGCAGAACATCCATCCTATTATGATAAGATTTGACGCCTTGGGGACTGGTACCTAGTTCTCGATTACGGTGGCCAGCCGATCGTCAATGTGCTTAACGCTGTCTTCCTTTGATTAGAAGTATCCTATTTTCAGTGAGGTGGTTACTGGTAAAACTGGTGGAACTTGATGAACTGAATTTTTCAACACTTCTACTGTTTTATATTAGGTTTTCCGTTGGGTAGTTGTGTGTCATATTTCATCTATCAGCGCGATTTCTTTGAGGAACGATAGCACTTTTTTTGGTTGGCAGCAGTCGTCGGCCATTTCCCTTTCTCATGTTCGGTTGGAGCCCAACTTTTTCCAGTGCGTCATCATATCCTGAGCAGTTGACTATGATGTGTCTGGCGGTAAGAATTTGGTTACATTTTGTGCAATTGGGTGGATCTGTTTTTTCTAATAGATAGGCATGCGTTAATTGCGTATGGCCAATTCGTAGTCTGGTTAGTATAACGTCCTCTCTGCGATTTCCTGTTGCCTCTCTAAATGGTGTAGTGGTATTTTTGCCTTCTCTTAATTTGTTATTTCTGGTTGATTCCCATTCCAATTGCCATTTGTTAATCATATTTCTTTTAATGATGGTTTTAATTTCCTTGTGATCAACTATTTTTTGCATAATGGTGTTAAGCTCGAGGGCTCGTTTGGCTTCAGTATCGGCCTTTTCATTCCCAGGAATGCCGATGTGGCTTGGGATCCAACAGAAGGTAATGGATGTTCCCTTATCGGATATGTCATTGTACAGTGTGGTTATTTCATCTTTGAGGGAAGATTTTATCTTTCGTTTTTCGATAGTTGTTATCACACTCAGAGAGTCGGTGCATATGATAAAAGCACCTACTCTATCTTGGTTTGATATCCACTTCAGAGCTTCAATTACCGCCATGGTTTCGACGCTGTAGATGCTAATTAAGTTATGGGTTCTTTTACGTATTACGTTTCCTTCCACAATTACACTAAAGCCGGTTCTGGAGTCTGTTTTTGATCCGTCAGTGTATAAAACTGTATGGAATCTGTATTTAGTACGCATTCGTTGAGCAAATAGTTGTCTTAAACCCAGATGATTGTTTCCGGTCTGGCTCGCGTGTAGAACTGTATTATCGACAAGTATTTGTTTTCTTTTCCATGGTGGAGTAGATGGTATGTAGAAAGGTTTACTTGCTGGGATGTTAGTTGCTAGTTCTTCAATGATTCGGCTACTTCTAGTTTTTATGGTGTTTGGTTCAGTAGTTGGTCCTTGATTCCAAAGTTCCCCTGAACTGTTGCTGCTGAGTTCTTCTGTTTCGCTGTTTGATAGTTGACGAGCATTGTTGGCTACCTTTGCTGCAAATATCGCTAGTTTTTGGTTCAAAAGAAATCTGATGGTTGGGATGCCTGCTTCGGCCTGGATGCTTATTATTGGGCTGGTATGGAATGCTCCTATGATAATTCGTAGAGCGCTGTTGTGCAAACTTTCGAACCGTTTGATTACCGTGTCGCTAATTTCATCGCTAATTTTCAAGTACGGTTGCTTTATAGATTTTTATCAGGGATTGGCGGTCTCCACCCCATGATCTGGATGCGATGGATCTTATAAACTGGACTCTCTGGGAGCATACTGCTCTTGTTTCCTCGATGTGTGTTTTGTAGGTGAGGTGTTGATCTAATGTTACTCCTAGGCATTTGTGGCATGATTTTTCTGGTATAGGGACATTGTTCAATATAAGTCTTTGACTTGTTTGTTTTCTAGATCTCGGGTGTTTGAACGCTATAGTTACACATTTTTCGGTAGAGATTTTGAAGCCGGTGCGTTGTTCCCATGATTCAACCGATTTAAGCGCTGATTGTAATTTTTTTGTGAGATTTTTCCTGTTACCATCGGAGGCGAAAAGAACTACATCGTCGGCAAAGAGGAGTGCATTAACTTCGGCAGGAAGCTCTGCGCATATGGTGTCGATTGCAATTAGGAATAGCGTAACACTTATCACTGATCCTTGACATAGGCCATTTTCCATTATTGTTTCCTGTGACAGAGTATTGTTGGCTTTAACTTTGAAGGTCCTTCGTTCCAGGATTTTTTGGATGTATTTAACAAGATTGCCTCCTATTTTCCACTCACAGATTTTGTTTAGTACCAGCCTACGCCAAGTGGTGTCGTAAGCCTTTCTAATGTCGAGAAAGATTGCTTGTGTAAAGATCTTGTGCATAGCTTCTCTAACTGCGGTGTCAAAGTGTGCTAGATAGTCCGATGTAGATTTCCCTTTACGGAATGCAAATTGGTGGTCGTTAAGTAGCCTACGTTCTTCAATTAGGTGCATTAGACGGTTATTCACCATTCTCTCGAGGATCTTACCAAGGCAACTATTTAGGTAGATTGGTCTGTAGTTTCCTGGACAACTTCTTTCTCCTTTTCCCTTGTATATAGGAACCACTATGGATTTGGCCCAGCTTTCTGGGTATACGGAGCCTTCCCACAATCGGTTATATGTGTTAAGGAGCAGATGTTTGTACTCTATTGGCAGTTTGGTGATCATGGCATAGTGGATGCCATCTGGGTCTGGAGAAGATCCTTTAAGTCCTTCCATTGCTTCTTCAAGCTCGTTTCGGGAAAATACTGAGTTATATCCGGCTTCTTCTTCCTGGTTTATAAGTATCGGGGATTGTTCGATGTTATTTTTATATGCCAGGAATGCTGGAGAGTATTCCCTATCACTGGATATTTGTCCGAAGTGTGCAGCAAGACTATCAGCAATTCCTTTGTTGTTAGTTGTTTTTTCATTATTGAATTTGATTTCTCGGATACGTGGGCTTTTAAATTTTCCTTGAATTTTGCTGAAGTTTTTCCACATCTCCTTGGCAGGCGTGTGGACGTTGAATTTTTGGGCAAAGTCTTCCCAAGATTTCTTCTTGGCTTTTACGATGGTCTCTTGTGCTTTGATATTTGCATCTCGGAATTCTTGGGTATGTTGTGGATGTAGAGTTCCCTTTTTGTTTCTTTGCAAGCTTCTAAGAGCCTTTCTTCTTGCTTTAATGGCTGCTGCAACTTCTTTATTCCACCATGGCACCTGTTTACCTGTGATGGTTCCTTTTGTTTTTGGGATCGATTGCTCAGCAGCTCTGTTTATCTGCCTTGTTATTTCTTCGACTTGGTCAACAACGTTATCTATGTAAGTGATTTCAATCGTATTTTGGTATTTTTCCCAATCTGCTTCATCAATTTTCCACTTAGGGAGACGTTGTGTTTCCTGTAGTATTTGCGGCATCAATATAATTAGGGGTATGTGATCACTTCCATAGGAGTCATCTGAGACGGTAAGTTCCAGAGTACCAGCTAGTACATCTGAACAACAACATATATCGATGCAGGATCCAATTCCTGTAGCACTATTCACATATGTGTTTTCACCATTGTTGAGCACTACAAGGTTTTCTTCGTCAATGATTGACTCTATAATTTTTCCTCGGCAACTGATTTCGTCTGAACCCCATAGTGGGTGATGTGCATTAAAATCACCCATCACTATCATAGGTTTAGGAATTTGAGCGAGTAATTCAGAAATATCATCCTTTTGGATTTGGGTTCCGGGACGCGGTATACGTTTAGTATGTTAGCATTTATTGGTGCACCTACTTTTACGGCTACTGCTTCCAAATTTGTATTTAGGTCAATACTCTTGCTGTCTATGTCCTCTTTTACTGCCGTTATCACTCCACCAGCTGATCTGGCTCCACCAGGTCTTTGACGGTGGTATATTTTATACTTACTGATGTTAGCTTGCTGTTCTTTTTGGCACATTGTTTCCTGTAGACATACTACCAATGGGTTGATGGAAGCCATTAATAGTTTTAAGTCGGTTCTTCTTTTCCTTTTCCTTTTCCTCTGACATTCCATGAGACCGCAAAATTTTCGTTGTTTGCTGGACTGTTATTATTTTATGCTATTTTTATATTATTTGGGATTGTTTTGACTACTTGTTAATCTTGGGTATGGTGTTGTGGTCTCGTTCAAGCTGTTAAATATTCTTACTACATATTATCGTCGTGGTGGGTAGATCCTATGGATTGTTCTGAATCCGATTCAACAAACTCCATCTGTTCACATGGTTGCATTGATGTATTTCAGTCTGGTTTCAATCTTCTTCATTTTCTTTGCAGTTTCTGTCTTCCTGTTCTTTCAATATTTGCTTCCTTCTGCCACTCCACTCTTTTCATTTTGGCTGCATTTCTACACCAACATTTATTTTTCTTTCTGAGTATCAAATTTTAGTCCCAATTGTTTCCATTTTTTTCATGTCACACCACAGTTCTATCTGCTGCCTGCGACTTTTTTAGTTTCACGGAATTTTTCAGGCCTTCAGCCTGATCTGACTTTGTTTTTTGAAACACAATTTTCTGATTTCTATTTGTCCTGAATTTCTTTTTCATAGGATTTTTGGAATTTTGAAATTTTTCTTCTGAAAGAGTTTGAATTTTTTTAATTTTTCTCAATTTTGTAATTCTTTTAATTCTAATAACGCGTTCTATTAGCATTTCCACAGTTATTAGAATTAAAAGAATTTGCAAAGTTGAAAAGTTAGCTTAGCTCCAGTTGGAATGTAGAGCCATATAAGAAGAAGAAGATCCCTTCTGAAACTCCAAAAAGAAATGCTTCTACCTTCCAAATTCCTCTTAGGAATATCTTCATAATTTCACCCAGGAGTTCTTGAGAAAAATCCGGAAATTTAATAAGAAATTCCTTTAGAAATTATTTTGGAAATCAGAAATTTATTCAGACATTCGTTCAGGAACCATTCAGAAATTACCTCAAGAGCTCCGTCGGAAATTTCATCTGGAAATTCCATTGACATTTCCGTTAGAAACTCTTCCGAAAATTCGTTAAGCATTTTCTATTTATTTCTTTATTAAATTTCCGGGAAAAATCTTCTATAAAAATTTCCGGAATAATTCCTTAAGCGGTTTTAAAAGGAATTATGCATGGTTTTACTAAAAGCAAAAGAACTTTCCGAATCCCTGGATGAATGACGAAAGGAGTTAACGGCGTAATTTTCTAAATTATTCCTGGAGCGAATTCCTAGAGTGGAAAGAATTTGTGAAGGATTTCAAAGAGAAATTATCGTAGAAATTCCTGGAGAAATTTCAGAATAAATTCTCAAACAAATCTCCAAACCAAAACTTTAAAGGTTTCGTCAAGATTTTGCAAAGAAATTTCTGAAAGAATTGCTAAAGTTATTTCTGAAGGAATTCTTCTAATTTACGAAGGAATTTCCAATAGAATTTTCGAAGTAATTCCTGACAGAATTTCCAAAGAAACCCAAAGATTTATCCGAAAATTCTTTCGGATAAATTCTTTCTTTTTTTGTCAGAGCAATTTTGGCGTATATAAATAAATTTCAAGAAAAATATACGATGCGCGTTTTCAAGAGAGCCCCATTCAAAACGGAAGCCACACACAACAGGAATTTTTATTATTCCACACATGCTGCGATGCAGTAAAGCTGGAATAATAAAAATGACAGTTATGCGTGGCTCCAGTTTTGAATGGGGTACTCTTGAAAAAGCGAGTGCATTTAGTTTTGGATTCCGGGAGGCTTGCCCTGAATCATAGTAGGAGAGTTCTTTTAAGGATCCTGGCGTCAGCGTAGTTAGCACCGGCAACGCAAGTGTTTGACTCTGCTGCAGTCTTATCACGAGTTGATATTTAACCGATAAATGAGAAAATCAATCATAGAGATATCTTCTTCGTACTAATCGTCAGGTGTGGTCGTTGTCTCAACTACGATCTCATTAGGATTAGATAGACGCTTGAAGTTCTCGGCCGCAAGGTAGGTATGGACGTCTTGAAGAAAATTCCCAAATTGTTTCTGATCAATTTGTTTACGGCAGGATTACTCAAAAAAGCAAAAAGATCGACGTATTCTCATCGTCTCTCTTGGATTCGTTCTTTGAGAGCATATAATAAGTTGACGGCAATTTCTGTGGCTTGGTTTAAAAATTGCTTCAATGCAAAGCGCCACGTCAGCTTCACGACAGAGCAGTTTCACAGCAGCTTGAACATGTTCGAGGGCTTGAATTACTTCAGTGACTGACAGAAAATCATCATCACAGAAGTTGAATTTTCACAGAAAATTCTTGATAATTGTAGTAGAGTGCGTTTGGTAGAATGGGCGTTAAACCGTTGGCTTTCTTAGTTTAGAATAATAACAACGGCTAGCTTGGCATGGCCAACAATAAAACAGTAAATTCTTAAGAATTTCCGCGGGAGACTAAAGAGTTTTCAAGAAAAAATCTCTGAAATGTTAAAGAGAAATTGTCCGTAAGTTAAACGGGAACTTTTTCAGAATTTCCGCGGAGGATTGTTCAAAATGTCTCCACGAAAAATTGTTCGAAATTATTGGGTTTTTACGTGAAATTCTTTGCACATTAGACGTTCGATAACTGAAAGTAATTTAACTGCAATGCTTTTAGCAGCATTTCGATAGTTACATCAGTTTTGCAGTTATTGGACAGATGAGCTTCAAAACGATGTCAATGTCGATGATAGCTGCATAGCGCTGAACAATCAGGTGCAGTTCTATTCTGAAGCCGTTTGACAATTGTTTGCCGTCTTGAATGCGTCGCAGTTATCGAACGCCATTGGCCATTGAAACGAAAAGTTATTGAACGACTAATGTATTGTCCATAAGAAATTGTTGGAAAATCCTATTGGCAAGAGACACACGGCCGAACGGGTAATTTGGCCCAAATAGTTGTTTGCCCTAACAGGTCGTTTGGCCGAATAGGTCATCAGCCCAAAAATGCTGTTTGGCCGAAATGGTCGTTTGGCAGAATGGAATATTTGGTTGATAATATAGTTTAGGCCAACAGGTTATACGGCCAAATGTCAATAACTAAACGGGTAATTTAATCCAAAATATCCATTAATAATAACAATCACGTTGAAAAGGATAATTGGCAAACGACTCTTGAACGAAATTTCGTAACCTCTCTACTTTTTAAGTTGATACTGGCCTTTAAGCCAAAAGCCAACTAACCAAATCATATTAAGCCGAATTGATATTCGGATAAACGCCTTTTTGGCAAAATGATCAATTCAGCCAAACAACACTTTTCAAAGAAGGTTGCAGAAAGTACATTTTTGGGCCAAATGGCTCTTTTTACAGAATGACATTTTTTACCAAATGACATTTTTGGTCAAATGATCTATATTCGGTCAAACGACTTTTTCATCCAAACGGCAAATTCAGCCAAATGGTTAGGGTAAACAACTTATTACAAGTCTGCTAAAATTTTCCTTTTGCAAATGCCACAGCCATTGCTTTCGGCCAAACTACTTTTTCGGTCAAACCAGTTTTGACCTGATAACAGTTTCCGTGATACGTTTAGTTTTGCTAAATGGTACCTGGTTAGATGTCTTTTGGCCACAAGGCCAGTATCGACTTAAAAATAGAGAGGCCACGGAATTTTGTTCAATGGTAAATAGACAAAACGACCATTTCACCAAACAAATGGCCATTTCTGACCATATTACCCGTTCAGTACGAGGATCAGTCATTGAAATTTTGCCGTATTACCCGTTGGACCAAATGACTTTTTCGGCCAAATGGCCCATTCTGTCAAAAAACTATTTCTGCAAAATGGCATTTTTAGCAAATGATCGTTTCGGTCGGAGTCCCTGTCGGACAACCCTGGGTCGGACAACCTGGTAGAGCAAACGGCTTTTTTTTTCTAATTTCTAATCGAAAATAGAAAGAATTTTCTGAAGAAATCCCAAAAAAAAATCTTCAAAAATTACGAGCATTTTTTCGATGTTTTAAAGTTGGCTATGCCAAACTAGCCGTTTAGTGATGAACTTCTCCCTGTGAAAAAATCGCTATAATAAAGGATAAAAAACTAACCGTCTTATATAATCTATATTGGGGAAACCAACGTAAAGCATCTCTTTTACTAGTCACAATTTTCTGTGTGAATTTCAAAGAATACTCAACAGAAACTCAATAGGAACATTCCGTGGATATTCCGAACATATTTCTATAGAAATTTGGGACAACTTCTCGTGAAAAATCTGAAGAGATTCTCATGTAAATCCCAAACAACTTTCCTTGGTAAATCCAAAGAGCTCCTCTTGGTAATTCTGAAGAGTTCTTGATACTTGAAAGTAGTTTCCGTAGAAAATCTGAGAATAATTTTCGAACTGGAAATTTTTCGAATCGAAAAACTGGAAATCTTTCGTTAAAATTTTGACGCGAAAATCAAAAGATTCTGCCGTTAATATCTTGAAAATATCCAAAATGACCAATTCAGCCGAACGACACTTTTGACCGAAAGTCCTTTTCGACCAAACGACTATTTCGGCCAAAGGACATATTCACGATTTTTTTAGTCAAAGGAACTGTTCGACCAAATGACATTCTCGGCCAAATAACTTTAAGCTAGATATCCTAGCGAAGTCTGAAAACATAACGAGATCATATAGAAAACATATTTTGATTTTGACATCAAATTGAGTCATAATTCGTTTTCAAATATGTATAAAACATTATATATCTCATTTTGCTGTAGATTACTAAATTGAATGATATGACATCAAACTTTGTTTTATTTTGTTATCGGAAACCAATATCAAAATTAGTTTTTCATTCCGTGTTTGACTACGGTCGAGTTGAGTCGCATCGGCGCAATCGGTTGATCGCAGTTAATTCATTGAGAGGTGTCCAATTACGCCCCGGTCTTTCGGGTAAAAGTGATTACTCACTAAATCGGTAACGCGAATAAGCAACGCAAGTGTCTACCAAGAGTGCAAATTAAAAACCAACCAACGAGCAGAGCTTATTTGATGAACAGTTCTGATTTCCCCCGTATGGGGGAAAACCCCGGCGGTGTAGCCGGGGAAAAAAATATGGTAATGGAAAGGATGAAGGAGGGGAAAAGCTTCCGTGGAGCGTCCCCAGTATTAGTGGAGAAAACAATCCAGAGCCACTGTGGGACAATAATTGCGGCTAAAAAAACGAGAGAAGGAAAAATATTTGTAACAGTGAGGAATGAAAGTCAGGCCAAAAACCTTGCTAAAATTGAAAAACTAGTGGACGGAATTACAGTGAAGATTTATGAACATAAATCATTGAACTCCTGCAAAGTGGTAGTGTTCTGCCGAGATGTGAAAAACGATACGGACGACGCAATTCGAGACATGTTGTCAGATCAAGGCGTGTTAAATGTAAAGCAAATTACGAAGGGCGCAGAGGCCAATAAAATTCCTACCGGCATTTTCGTGATAACTGTGAAAGGAACCAGGCCACCTAAAGAATTTAAATTGGGTTACCTCCTCTTGCAGACAAGACCATTGTACCCTAACCCGCTAAAGTGTTTCAAGTGTCTCAAGTTTGGACATACTAGCATTAGCTGCCCGGTCAAGAATAAAAAGTGCAGTAGGTGCAGTGAAGTCTACCATGAAGAATGTGGCAACGTAGCAAAATGTATTAATTGTGGTGGTGGGCATGGTGCATTTTCCAAAGAGTGCCCAGTTCTGCAAAAAGAAAAATCTATTACGAAAGTGAAAGTGGACAGAAACATTTCGTTTTGGGAAGCCAGAAACATTGTTGAATCAGAGAGCAAAACAGCTTACTCAGATACAGTGATATCATCAGTTGAAGAAGATGTTAAAAAACTTACTAATGACAACAAAGCCTACGTAGCTAAAATCAACGAGCTAAATGAAGAGAAGAAAATGTATGCTGACACCTTGAAAGCTAAAATGGAAGTACAATTCGAGACAAAGCTTATGCAATACAAAGAAGAATTGATCAAATGTTGCCAGGAAAATGAAAAAAAAGTGACGGAAATGCAAACAAAAATTGAGGAAATGCAGGAGAGGTTAGACTCAGTTCACAAAGCATACAAGGAAGAAAAATATAGAAGAAAAATTGCAGAAAAAGAGGCGGAAAAACTCTAAGAAGATTGCAACCAGCTCGAAAACCTATTGAAATCATACAAACAGCAACAAAAAACAGCCCCCAAACACACAAGGAGTCTGGATAACACCTTGCTCTCACCACCTAGGAAGAAAAAAGGAAACACATCAATGCAACCATGTGAACAGATGGAGTTTGTTGAATCGGATTCAGAACAATCCATAGGATCTACCCACCACGACGATAATATGTAGTAAGAATATTGCAAATTCTTTTAATTCTAATAACGCGTTCTATTAGCATTTCCACAGTTATTAGAATTAAAAGAATTTGCAAAGGAATTCTCGAAGGAGTCTCTAGAAGCATTTCCGAGGAAATTTCTAAACGAACTTTCAAAGCAATTTCGCAAGGTGTTTCCGAAAATAATTTGGACTTTCCAAGGATTTCATGAAGAAATTTCTGAAGGATTTCTCCTAAAAAAAATTCCTTAGGTATTCCTAATGTAATTCCCGAAGAATTTTCCAAAGGAACTTTTAAAAAAATCTAAAAAAATTCTAAATTCTGTAGGAATTACCGGCATTCTTAAATTTCTGCAAAAAATTCTTTGGGCATTCCTTTAAGAATAATTTTTGGGATTTCTTCTGAAAATCCTACGGAAATTGCGTCATAGTTAAATCCAAAATTTTCCTTAGAAAATTAAGAAAAAGAATTGTAAGAAAATTTCGATATATCCTTTTTTAGGATTTTTTCAGTACCTATACTGCCGCTAACCGCAAGTCGAGCACATATGCATATGGGGCTCCATATACAGATGTGCTCGACTTGCGGTTAGCGGCAGTATAACACATACGAAAATTGTTTTAGGATTACCTTCGAAAAATTCCTTTAGGAATTTCTTCGAAATAAAATTTAAGAACTTCAGAACTTCCTCCAGGATTTCTTTCGAGAATTCTTAACAAAAAAGTGAAACAATATTGATTATGACGATCATGCATCGGTACTGAAGTTCTAACACATTCTTATTTCTTCTTATTTCTATGAAGTTCGAAACAGTTTTCGTTCACATATCTGTTTCCATTTTGAAGTCTTATGTTCACATAAAGCTCAAATCATCAAACTAGTATCTTCTTTATCTCGAATTGATGTGCGCTTTGGAGCTTAAGAATGCATATCGTCGGCCTTGAAGACAGCCATAGGTTGATTGACCTGGTTTTTATCCGGTGAGTTTCTGCTCACTGATGGCTTGCATATAACTTGTACATCTGTCGAGTGACATTGACAATTCTTCGGCTCTGTCTGTGTGGACAATTCGGAAAGGATTGTGCGACTGGAACGGCAAATGCTGGGTAAAGCATACCATTGGTACTTCGCGTACCTGAAGGTATAAAATAGACCCCATCTCGCGGTCTTTAGCCTCTTACCCAGCAACTCCTATACAAGCAACCTTGGGGAAGATCGGGTAACCAACCCCGGTGGGAGCTATGGTCGTATTCTGCCAGGGAAGGAGGGGGGGGGTTGCTCTTCTCCGGAGGTGCAAATTTTACTGAGCGTCTGTGCTTCATGTCAGGAACGACTCACAACAGCGTCTGTTCTCCATGGTAGGGGCGGCTGATCATCGTCCGAATGCCAGCGAGGGACTCTAAGTGAAACTATGCACCATGGTCCACCGGGAATAAGGAGGAATGATCCTCCGGAGATTTAGGGGGTTTGGTGTCAGGCCCTGCAAGCCAGCCATTAAAAAACATACGCAATGAACAATCAACAAGAGAGTACGGACCGGAACCATCGGCGAAGACCACTGCGACGAAAAGGGACTAGCGATTGGAAACTCAGTTCGTGGAACTGCAAATCTCTCAACTTCATCGGGAGCACACGTAAACTCGCCGATGTGCTGAAGGACCGTGGATTTTGCATCGAAGCGCTGCAGAAGGTTTTTGGAAGGGATCAATGGTGCAAACATTTAGAGGTAATCATACCATCTACCAGAGCAGCGGCAACACACACGAGCTGGGAACAGCTTTCATACCCAAGCAGCACGCGCAACATCTTTCAAATAGGTGTTTGTTCTTAATAAATTGCATTGAGGACACTGGCAATACATCGAGTCACATTAACGCCACTTCCCAGTTTCAGAAAAACAGAATGTTTCATTTCCGTTAAAGTGGCTTCGCAATTTTCTACCCATCTGACTTCTTGGGTAGTTTAAAATTCGATGTGTTTCATATCAGAAACAAAACAGATAAGTTGCAGAATTAATAACACTTCGGTTCATTGCTGTTACGACAATGTTTCTGATATGTTGCAAAACACTTTGAGCTCAGCTGAGCAGTATTTTATTTTTGACAGTCCCCTGCATGTTCCGTATAAGGTACAATTCAGTTACAAATGACTTTGTTGTTTATGTAGTGCACTTGTAGCAGAATCTCCAAATAGAATTGTTGGTGTGGTGACTATAGTAGAAGTTTGCAAATCTCAAGGTCCATGGTTCGATTCCCGGTTGATTTTTGTGTTTTTATTTTCATTGTAGCACCAACATGTTGCATATAGGCTCCACCTCTTGCGCTTTTTGTGTCACAAAGGAGTTCCAAATACGACGCGTTGTGCATAAGTTAGACATTTAGTAAGTCACACCACAGTTGTTGTTACTCACTGAGCAACAAGAGGTGTTGCTTGGGTAGTGATGGGCGATATGCAAAGGCGTGTGATCGGGTGGTGGCCGATCAACGAGAGAATGTGCAGGTTGAGGATCAAAGGCCGGTTCTTCAACTTCAGCATAATCAACGTCCATATCCCACACTCCGGAAGCACTGATGTTGCCGGAGAGGGTGACCTCGATGGGGCCCCTCTTGAGAAATGCTGGAATACAGTTAAAGCAGCCATTAACGACGCAGCAGAGAACAAAGTCGGATATGTCGGACGAAGTCGACGGAACGATTGGTTCGACGATGAGTGCAGACAGATTCTGGAGGAGAAGAACGCAGCGTGGGCGGTCGCGCTGCAGCAAGGTACCAGACAGCACGTGGAACCTTATAGACGGAAGCGGAGACAGCAGACCCGCCTTTTTCAGGAGAAGAAACGCCGCCTGGAAGAGGTGGAGTGCGAGGAGATGGAACAGCTGTGCCGTTCTCAAGAAACACGCAAGTTCTATCAGAAGCTCAACGCATTCCGCAAAGGCTTCGTACCGCGAGCCGAAATGTGCAGAGATAAGGATGGGAGCATCTTGACGGACGAACGTGTGATGATCGAAAGGTGGAAGCAGCATTACGAGGAACATTTGAATGACGCTGAGAGTACAGGCAGTGAAAGTCAAAGCTGAGGAGTCAGTTCAGCGGACGATGGAAGCCAACCAGCCCCTACCTTGAGGGAAGTGAAGGTGCCATCCAACAGCTAAAGGCCAATAAAGCAACTGGTAAGGATGGTATCGGATCTAAGCTCATCAAGATGGGCCTGGAAAAGCTAGCCACTTGCCTGCACAAATTGATAGTCAGAATCTGAGAAACTGTTCATACCGGAGGAGTGGAAGGAAGGGATTATATGCCCCATCTACAAGAAAGGCGACAAGCTGGAGTGTGAGAACTTTCGAGCGATCACCATCCTGAATGCCGCCTACGGCCATACCTGTTTCGCGGATGACATGGACATTGTCGGTCGAACATTTGAAAAGGTGGCAGAACTGTACACCCGCCTGAAATGTGAAGCAACAAAAGTAGGTGGTGGATGCATCGAAGACAAAGAACATGCTTGTGGGCGGAACCGAGCGCGACAGGGCCCGCCGGGGAAGCAGTGTTACGATAGACGGGGATACCTTCGAGGTGGTCGAGGAATTCTTCTACCGTGGATCCTTGCTAACGGCTGATAACAATGTTAGTCGTGAAATACGAAGGCGCATCATCTGTGGAAGTTGGGCCTACTACGGGCTCCAAAAGAAACTGCGGTCAAAAAAGATTCAACCCCGCACAGAATGTGTCATGTACAAGCTGCTGATGAGACCGGTAATCCTCTACGGACATGAAACTTGGACAATGCTCGAGGAGGACTTGCAAGCACTCGGAGTATTCGAGAACCCGTCTCTTAGGACCATCTTCGACGGTGTACAAGAAGACGGTGTCTGGCGGCGAAGAATTAATCACGGGCTCGCCCCGCTCTACGGCGAACCCAGTATCCAGAAGGTAGCTGAAGCCGGAAGGGTACGATGGGCAGGGCATGTTGCAAGAATCCCGGACAACAACCCTGGAAAAACGGTGCTTGCTTCCGACGCGGCAGGTACGAGATGGCGTGGAGCACAGCGAGCGAGGTGGGCAGACCAGGTGCAAAACGACTTGGCGAGCGTGGGGCGCATTCGAGGATGGAGAGATGCGGCCTCGAACCGTGTATTGTTACGTGAAATTCTGTTTAGATGTTAACTAAATAAATGAATAAATGAATGAGCAACTGGAAGTGTTGCCGGCCATGAACCTACACTCAGAAAAAACTGCCCCTTCGATTCATGTGCCGCCCTACATGGATTTTTGCAATGGGGTTTTACTCATAGAAGGTATGTGTGATGGAAATGAATCATCACCAATAGGTGTTTCTATCAAATCTATAAAGTTCACACATACTTTTAAAAAGCATAATTCATAAAATTTATTTAATGCGCAAATCATTCTTATTGTTAAATTTTCTTGTTCATCCGTGTCTAATTTTCGTGTATATCAAAATGAAACAACCAAATATCTTATGAAACAAAAAAGAGTTTTTTATTATTTTGAAATCACCTGCATCGAAAAACTGGTATTCAGGCCACATGTGGGCTGAGGAATCAACCTAATCGATCACGATCTTCAAAGATTTAGCGATGTAAATCCACTTTGCTGGAACTTTCATCTGTCATTGAACAATTATTATACTGCAGATTGTCGATCGAGTACCAGTTTCGTGGGAATGAAAATCAAAAATCTCGCAATGGCGGAAATGGCAGATGAAAATTGAATACGAAAATACTGTAAATCGAAGCTTCTTCAGGTCCCTTGATCACTTTTGACAGTCGAGGTGTGATGCGGATCCCCGGGCTTTGATGTTTTACAATCTGGAGAAAAAAGAAACCATTACAGTATTTGCACTCTTTTCCTTCGAAAGAAATCAAACTCACCTTCAGATCCGGAAGAAGTTAATGTTATCGGATGGTTCCTCCGAATCTCTATATTCCGGCACATGATGAACACCTTTCAATGTATGTTTCTTTACTATTTCATTTAACTATTTCACAAACAACATTGAAAAACGAAGACATTCACTAAATAAGCTTTGAATCGTCTCACACAATGCGCCATTTAGCTCCCAACGCTAGCGCTTCAATCTTTTGGTCGGTGAATGCTATAGGAAGACATTCAGTCGGTCATTTAATTCAAGTTTTGATCAAATACATGGCATGTGTCGCAAGTATGATCATTATGGGAGTCAAATGAATTTGATGAGAATGAGAATTTTAGCAAAGTATGAGAAATGACACATACATTTAAGGGGCCAATTTTCTTGCGTGTAGGATGCGTTCTCATTGGCAAATACGCATTTATCAACGTGTTACAGAAATCCCCAACGATTGCCCCATTCTCTAGCTTTCTACGGAACGAAGCGTGTTCAATAGAAAAAGATCCCATCCCCGGATCGAAACGTCGGCGATGAAATAAAATTGTCAACGCTATTATTCACAATTGAAAGCCACTCCGAAGATCGAACTAGAAAATTCACAGTCGGAATCCATCCATAACCTATTTTGGTCTTTTGATTGCCATATTATTCGAATAGCCTCCTTCTAAAAGATATTTTAGTTACAAGATAAAGATTGTCGCTGTTATCGCTGTCCGGAACATCTTTTGCTGGCGAGGATAGGGTCCTAAATGTCAATGAAGGAAAAATACTTACGATTTGACAGTTTGGTACCACACATGTTTCGGACAGCAGAACAAAGGGAACCGAAGCGACAATCTTTATCTTGTAACTAAAATATATTTTCTTCTTCTTCAATATAACTTTTTCTATTATGTCAATTTGTCCATTTTGGTAAATTTGACTAGGTAGTAAGCAACAACTACCCAACCACAGAGCAAAATTAATCAATTTTGCCACATTTATCAAATTCGCTAGAGTTTCCAAATCATCCAGTATGCAGAATTTGCTTTTCACTATTAATATGACAGTGAAATCTCCGTTTTAGACATAAGTGTAAAACGGAGATTTCGGAGAGTAATGATTTTCTATTAGCCTATAAATTAATATACATTGTAGTGGCTCGAATCTTCCTCAATCCTCCAGCTAGATTCGTCAATCGCATACTACCGAAGCTTCGGGCAGCAGGGACTATGTCCAAGGGCTTGACGATCCCTCCCCAGGCCATCTGCGAGTTGTGGGGCTTGCCTAGGATGTGGTGGGGTTTGACAGTGGGCCCTGTTAAACCTCTATAAAAAGCTGCATGTATCCGCAAGTAGGCTCCACCAAAGCGACCGTGTGCCGCTCAAAGCGCACAAGCCCAAGTCCTGGTGTTAGGTGGGACGCTAAACAGCCCTGACACGACGGCCCTCCGACGAGACAGGAGGTTTGCGCAGGCCCAATAAGCCGCCTAGAAAACCAATCATTACGAACAATATAAGAGATAATGCGACTCGATATAATCGGCAAAGACCTAGGCGACGAATACAGGATCACGATTGGAAGCTTGGAACATGGAATTGCAAGTCGCTAGGTTTCGCAGGTTGCGACAAGATGATCTACGATGAATTACATCCCCGCAACTTCGACGTCGTAGCGCTGCAGGAGATTTGCTGGACAGGACAGAAAGTGTGGAAAAGCGGGCATCGAGCGGCTACCTTCTACCAAAGCTGTGGCACCACCAACGAGCTGGGAACCGGCTTCATAGTGCTGGGTAAGATACGCCAACGCGTGATTGGGTGGCAGCCAATCAACGCAAGGATGTGCAAGCTGAGGATTAAAGGCCGTTTCTTCAACTATAGCATCATCAACGTGCACTGCCCACACGAAGGGAGACCCGACGACGAGAAAGAAGCGTTCTACGCACAGCTGGAGCAGACATACGATGGATGCCCACTGCGGGACGTTAAAATCGTCATCGGCGACATGAACGCACAGGTAGGAAGGGAGGAAATGTATAGACCGGTCATCGGACCGGAGAGTCTGCACACCGTATCGAATGACAACGGCCAACGATGCATAAACTTCGCAGCCTCCCGCGGAACGGTAGTCCGAAGCACCTTCTTTCCCCGCAAAAATATCCACAAGGCCACATGGAGATCACCTAACCAAGAAACGGAAAACCAAATCGACCACGTTCTAATCGACGGTAAATTCTTCTCCGACACCGCAGTGCGAATATTGAATCCGACCACTACCTCGTTGCAGTATGCCTGCGCTCAAAACTCTCGACGGTGTACAACACGCGTCGAAGTCGGACGCCGCGGCTTAACATTGGGCGGCTACAAGACGGTAGACTAGCCCAAGAATACGCGCAGCAGCTGGAAGTGGCACTTCCAACGGAAGAGCAGCTAGGCGCAGCATCTCTTGAAGATGGCTGGAGAGATATTCGATCCGCCATTGGTAGCACCGCAACCGCTGCACTTGGCACGGTGCCCCCGGATCAGAGAAACGACTGGTATGACGGCGAATGTGAGCAGTTAGTGGAAGAGAAGAATGCAGCATGGGCGAGATTGCTGCAACACCGCACGAGGGCGAACGAGGCACGATATAAACAGGCGCGGAACAGACAAAACTCGATTTTCCGGAGGAAAAGCGCCAGCAGGAAGATCGAGACCGTGAAGAAACGGAGCAACTGTACCGCGCTAATAACACACGAAAGTTCTATGAGAAGTTAAACCGTTCACGTAAGGGCCACGTGCCACAGCCCGATATGTGTAAGGACATAAACGGGAACCTTCTTACGAACGAGCGTGAGGTGATCCAAAGGTGGCGGCAGCACTACGAAGAACACCTGAATGGCGATGTGGCAGACGAAGATGGCGGTATGGTGATGGACCTGGGAGCACGCGCGCAGGACATAATTCTACCGGCTCCGGATCTCCAGGAAATCCAGGAGGAGATTGGCCGGCTCAAGAACAACAAAGCCCCTGGGGTTGACCAACTACCAGGAGAGCTATTTAAACACGGTGGTGAGGCACTGGCTAGAGCGCTGCACTGGGTCATTACCAAGATTTGGGAGGAGGAAGTTTTGCCGCAGGAGTGGATGGAAGGTGTCGTGTCCCATCTACAAAAGGGCGATAAGCTGGATTGTAGCAACTACCGCGCAATCACATTGCTGAACGCCGCCTACAAGGTACTCTCCCAAATTTTATGCCGTCGACTAGCACCAACTGCAAGGGAGTTCGTGGGGCAGTACCAGGCGGGTTTTATGGGCGAACGCTCCACCACGGACCAGGTGTTTGGCATTCGCCAAGTACTGCAGAAATGCCGCGAATACAACGTGCCCACACATCATCTATTCATCGACTTCAAAGCCGCATATGATACAATCGATCGGGACCAGCTATGGCAGCTAATGCACGAACACGGTTTTCCGGATAAACTGACACGGTTGATCAAAGCGACGATGGATCGGGTGATGTGTGTAGTTCGAGTTTCTGGGGCATTCTCGAGTCCCTTCGAAACCCGCAGAGGGTTACGGCAAGGTGATGGTCTTTCGTGTTTGCTATTCAACATCGCTTTGGAAGGTGTAATACGAAGAGCAGGGATTAACACGAGTGGTACAATTTTCAATAAGTCCGTCCAGCTATTTGGTTTCGCCGACGACATATATATTATGGCACGTAACTTTGAGAAGATGGAGGAAGCCTACATCAGACTGAAGAGGGAAGCTAAGCGGATCGGACTAGTCATCAACACGTCGAAGACGAAGTACATGATAGGAAGAGGTTCAAGAGAAGACAATGTGAGCCACCCACCGCGAGTTTGCATCGGTGGTGACGAAATCGAGGTGGTAGAAAAATTTGTGTACTTGGGCTCACTGGTGACTGCCGAAAATGACACCAGCAGAGAAATTCGGAGACGCATAGTGGCTGGAAATCGTACGTACTTTGGACTCCGCAAGACGCTCCGATCGAATAGAGTTCGCCGCCGTACCAAACTGACAATCTACAAAACGCTAATTAGACCGGTAGTCCTCTACGGACACGTGACCTGGACGATGCTCGTGGAGGACCAACGCGCACTTGGAGTTTTCGAAAGGAAAGTGCTGCGTACCATCTATGGTGGGGTGCAGATGGCGGACGGTACGTGGAGGAGGCGAATGAACCACGAATTGCATCAGCTGTTGGGAGAACCATCCATCGTTCACACCGCGAAAATCGGACGACTGCGATGGGCCGGGCACGTAGCCAGAATGTCGGACAGTAACCCGGTGAAAATGGTTCTCGACAACGATCCGACGGGCACAAGAAGGCGAGGTGCGCAGCGGGCAAGGTGGATCGATCAGGT
Organism: Armigeres subalbatus; assembly: GCF_024139115.2. Classification (NCBI taxonomy): domain Eukaryota; kingdom Metazoa; phylum Arthropoda; class Insecta; order Diptera; family Culicidae; genus Armigeres; species Armigeres subalbatus. Next base: position 76,723,002 of record NC_085141.1, on the reverse strand, counting down.
GGAAGATGACTTGCGGACCCTCCGTAGACTGCGTGGTTGGCGACGTGTAGCCATGGACCGAGCCAAATGGAGAAGACTCTTATATACCGCACAGGCCACTTCGGCCTTAGTCTGAATAAATAAAATAATAATACTACCGAAGCTTGGCACGCGGAACAGAGGCGGAACTTGATTTGAACGATCTACGCCGGAAGTTGGATGGAGAATCTCCCGACGGGAGAATGCTGAACTCTGCGGGAGTCTCGTCGCCGGAACCCTTCCAATCGGTGGATATGCTGACGCCATCTTCGGAGGCATCCGAATTGTTCAGCTTCATTTGAGCAATTAAAAAACACTTGACTTGCCGTGTTCAAATATTGCTCAAGACTGCATTTATTACCATAAATAATTTGGCTTCAACTACTCTGATGCCTGTGTCTCTGTGTCTAAATATTCTTCTTATGTTTAAAAATCATTATTCATGCGTTTTGCCTTTCTCGTATACTAAGTATACGGTAAAGGCTATATGATCGCTCCAAAAACAAACTTTTTATAGAAGGCCCGGAGAACCAAAGTGTTATATACCAATCGACTCAGTTCGACGAATTGAGGTGATGTCTGTGTGTGTGTATGTGTGTGTGTGTGTGTGTGTGTGTGCGCAAAACTACTCAAAAATGTCACTCATTTTTCGGGCATCCTTAACCGTAATACAAATTCATACGAAAAAATCACGTAAAAAATGTCACTCATTTTTCGGGCACTTATCTTCAACCGATTTACTCGCAACAAGTTGCATTCGACGCAGAATCCTGTCCCATTATTTCCTATTTGAAATTGGCCAGATCGGACTATGGGATCAAAAGTTATGGCCAAAATACAAATTCATACAAAAAAATCGCGTAAAAAATGTCACTCATTTTTCGGGCATTTATCTTCAACTGATTTGCTTGCAACAAGTTGCATTCGACGCAGAATCCTGTCCCATTGTTTCCTATTTGAAATTGGCCAGATCGGACTATGCGATCGAAAGTTATGGCCAAAATACAAATTCATACGAAAAAATCACGTAAAAATGTCACTCATTTTTCGGGCACTTATCTTCAACCGATTTGCTCGCAACAAGTTGCATTCGACGCAGAATCCGGCAGCCCTTACTTTGCACCGTTCAATGTGGAAAAACGATCCATAAAAAAATGAATAACGATCCATAAATAACATCTGAATGTTCCATAAAACGCTACCATAAATCCATAAAATAGTTCGAGAGATTCCATAAAGAATATTTTTATGATCTATAAAACTTTGAAAAATGATCCATAAAAACTATACATTGATCCATAAAATTTCAAATTTGCGCAATTTATATCCTGATGATGATCATATCACCAAAACTATGGATCATTTGAACAAAGTTATGGATCAAATGGCCAGAATTATGGATCATATGACTAAAATTATGGATCATCATCACGATAAAAAAATGCGCAAATTTGAAGTTTTATGGATCAAAATATAGTTTTTTATGGATCATTTGTCACATGTTCATGGGAAAATAGCAAGAATTGTATTGTTTTTCTTGACCATGTTAATGGAACATATTTCCCAATTAATTGCTGAATTTTAGCTTAGTTATGGATCGAAAAATTATTCTTTATGGAATCTCATTAACTATTTTATGGATTTCTGGTAGCATTTTAAGGAACATTCAGTTGTTATTTATGGATCGTTTTCCAGTTTTTTATGGATCCGTCTTTATCGTTTATATGCAAAAGTATGTTTTGCCGCAGAATCCTGTCCCATTGTTTCCTATTTGAAATTGGCCAGATCGGACTATGGGATCGAAAGTTTTGGCCAAAATACAAATTCATTCGAAAAAATCACGTTATGTCACTCATTAATCTGGGTTTTTTATGGAAAAATCGCTAAAAAAATGTCACTCATTTTCCAGGCACTTTTCCTCAATCGATTTGCTCGCATTGAATGCATTCGAGGCAGAATATCTCATATTTTCTTATTGAAAATTGGCCAGATCGGACTATGGGCTTGGAAGTTATGGTCAAATTGCTATTTATTATGAAAAAGAGTTCAAAAAAGCCTAGCTCACTTTTTTAGCACTAAGACCTCATGTATTCCCCAAGCAACACAAGTTCAACAAATCTGGTTGTTAACCATATTGTGACTGAATCCGGTCATGTATAAGTTACTGTGATTGATGTGCAATATGTGTGCTTCTCAGGTCGCTCGCAACAGATTGCATTCGACGCAGAATCTTGTCCCATTGTTTCCTATAAAAACTTGGCCGGATCGTACAATTGGGTCAAAAGTTATGGCGAAAATACTAATTTTAAAACTACAAAATAAAATGCCATTTTTTGCTCTTATGCTCATCGATTTGTTTGCAACAAATTGCGTTTGGCGAGAATTTTTTTATGCATATAAACAAATATGAAAAATAAGACTAATCCACATATTGGTGTTAATTTAGATTTTTCCAAACCTTTTGAACGAACGAGAAAGGCACCATCACCGCTAGGTGGATTAATCTGTTTTTTCAAAAAGGGTTACTGTTCCAGCAACAAAGATGCTCAATTTTGTTTTATGTCTAGATGAGATGGATTTATTCTGGACTAGTCGACCCGGCAGACGTTGTCCTGCGTAGTAGGCGAAAAAGCTCATGTGAAATTTCCATACGAATCCTAATTTTAGTTTTTCACGATTTGCACAACCTTACGCGTAATTTTTGCGTGAGGAAATATCATATAAACCCGTCGGAAACGGTAACGAACATATCTGCTGAAGAAATGAAAAAAATCCATCCTGCCGTTTTCGAGTTATGCGGATACGAACACAGACCATTTCATTTTTATATATATATAGATATGGCCAACGACACAGTTCCCAAATCTTGACCATCTAACAACGTACGGTGGTTTTTGTCAATCAAATTCTGAAACTTCTCCCAAAGTTTGATATGATGAGTGCTAACAATGTTTACATGCGCTAGGTCATGTAATTCCGGCTAGTTACATATTCCGGTTATTTACTAAATAATGATAGAAACAAACCTGCCGAAGTCGTCAGTAGTCAAGTAGAGTGCTAGTAGATCGCAAATAACCATCGTAGTAGGCACATCGCGTTCCCTCTCGTTCGGTCCTTTGCGACCACGTACCCGCCATAAATCTCCATCGAACGAACCATCCACCAGGCGGGCATTGACGACGATCTGTTTTTGTGCCACTCGGTTCGTGGATGACGGTTCTATGCTTTGCTTTGGCAACCCTCTCCCTTGGCAATCGACACTGCTGATACCGCGCGCCACACAGCAGAGTCACTCACTAGGCCATGGTACCGCGTGTGTGTATGGTGCCTTCAATACACACGAAACGAGCGGTATGGCCAGCAGGCAGAGCACCAAGCAAGCCAGATGACGGCAATGATGTTGAAGGAGGCCGCCCGGCATACGGAACAACCGATTACGACGAAGCTTCAAGCAATGTAAGTTGCCCACATATACCTACGTATTCGCACTACCACGACACTGCATGCATATTGCTGGCTGCTAGCTGACGCTATTGGATTGGGGCAAACGGCTTGCCTTCCTCGAATGGTCGCTCTCCCTATCGAGTGCCGTGGCGCGGCGGTCTGCCTTCTCCATCTTCACAGTTATTGCATTCAACACTACTGGCGGCGCGGCGCGCGGTTCGAGAGCTGCCTTACTGTTAATGGCAGGCAGGATGAAAACGTTGAACTCACCGAACGTATGTATAATATCTAGTGGACCTGGCGCAACAACAAGCCAGGATAGGAAGCGATGAAGAATTCATATAAATGTGCCGTTTCATTGCGTGGGGATGTTTACGACCTGGAGAAAAAGATATTCTCTACACTGTGTAATGTCATTGCTTTACACTTGGCGAGATACTACACTGATGACATTGTCATACGCGCCTTAATTTCCTCACGGACGTTTCATTAGGGTAAGACGGTATAATGTGCCAACGCCCCCTTTGATTTCTAGCAAACTATAACTAACTAAGGTTGAATATCAGTTAATACCTTTAAATATCAGTAAGTAAGTCTATGTAAATATGGAAGAATTTTTGTATTACATAATGGAAATAATATCAAAATTCAAAAAGATTTTATGTAATTTTCCATGTTTAGCTGCTCAACATTATAGAGCGACGTTGCTATAATGTTAGTAAAACTTGCAGTAACAAAATAACTTTTCTCAGTAATTCTCGGGTAGTGATTTTGTAAACATAAATTAAAACGATTTCCCCAATCTGATAGCAATCCCACGCAAACCACCACCACAAACAGGTGGGGGAAGGCTTTGGCTATCTATTCAAGGTGTTGGATTGTTTGGGAGCTTCATCAGATTGGAAAAATCGACGTCCGAATCTTTGTTTACAAAATCACATACGTCCCTTTGAATAAGTACTCGAGAATTAATATGGTATAAAATTACTTCCATCTTCAAAAATGTAACGTTTTTCGAAAATTTATTACTCTATACAGAACGACTCTTACTCAATCCTGTCTTGGACTCTTCTTAAGTAATACTTCGCATGTCGAAGAGTCGAAGAGGTTATTTGTGCCCAAAGGATTTTATTCAAATGGGTTTAAAAGGCATCGATTCGTATTGACACGTTCAGGAATTTTTTGTTTTCGAGATTCAGGAAGATTTGAAATATTTGTATAACGACAAATAGTCTACCTATTGAAATGTATACCAAAATACCATATTTTTTCATGAACACAAAATATCTTCCGTTCCACCTTATTATTGTCAGACAAACAACCAACTGGCACGACGGACGAATCTGGGCATTTCAATCAGCCAGTCATAGAGATTGTTGCGAGTTCACATCGGACGAGACACTTGTTTGCGGTAATCGTGACAAAGCATATTATTAACTAACTTGTTTTTGTTTATTATCAGACTCAGACCAACGAGACAGTACAGTATGTAATAGTCTTCTTCATTTCATTCGGTCTATGTCGCCGCATAGTACCACCAAATCTTAGGACAGGTTCAGATATTTAACCACACAAACTCCAAGAAGAACTCAAATTTATTATTATTGTCGTGAGAATGGGTCAACGTTAAAGATGGTCGGGTTTCGGGTTTTCAAACCCGAAACCCGACCCGAACCCGAACCCGACGGGTTCGGGTTTGGAAAATTAGAGCAATGTCGGGTTCGGGTTTGGAAAATTAGAACAATGTCGGGTCTGGGTCGGGTTAGAGTTTGAGAAATTAAGTATTGAATACTTTTTTATTCGTTTCTAATAAATTTGAGGCTTATTCGTTGTTTGGGCCTATACCCTTTTGGGTGTAAAAAGAAATATAAAATAACTAGTTTGAGTTTTTCGCCAAAAAAATAGTTCGGGTCCAGTTCGGGTTTAAGACTGCAAAAATTCTCGGGTACGGGTCGGGTTCGGGTTTGATAAGGTTTTTCATTCCGGGTTCGGGTCGGGTCCGGGTTTGAAAGGAATTTCTAAATCGGGTTCGGGTCGGGTTCGGGTTTACAAAATGTGAAACCCGACCATCTCTAGTCAACGTCCTCACAGAAAGTGTGGTCGGATAACAAAGTCATTCAAAAAGGTCCCTTTTATTTTAGTTTACTTGTCCTTTACTTGCGTTCTATCAATTTTTTTTTAAGTATTTTGAAGTATACAATATTTGATTGTGATACTGGTCATGGATTTTATTCATACTTTGATTATGCCCGACTTAGCGCGTCCCATCTAGAATCTTTAAGTTTTATCAGCTTGATCCGTAGTTATGACAAGGTCAGCTGTTATTCCACAGAGAACAAACGGATTTTTTTTCTTGGGACTAGCATACTTGTTTAATCCCACGCACGAGTTTATCAAAAATACATCTAAATCACCGTAGAAGAGTCCCGGCGTAACGTGTTGAAGGAATATTAAATCCAGAAAACAAACGATAACTATCTAATAACTGGCCACATGTCGTCCGAGATCAGCTCGGATTCCGAGGGCGAATCCAGTCCGTTCAATGAGAAAAATGGTAAAGCAACACGGTGACTTTATGGCACAGAAGATCATAAAGGAAGATAAAGGGGTCACATGATTACCGACCGATGTAAGAAAATCTTTAATCAGAGATACATTGAGAAATGGATTCAGGATACATTATTAGGACGGTGTTTTACGGTGTCAGACCATTAGGCCAAAGGCCATTTGGCCGATGGTCATTAGGCCAAATGGTCATTAGGCCGAATGGTCATTAGGCCGAATCAGCAAAAAGGAGCAAAAAGTGAAAAATGAGAAGTTCTATCTCTACACCTTACCCCTACTTCCTTCTCCCTGCTTGCATCTTCCTTCTACTATCTGTTGTCTTTTTCCTTCTTATTTTTTTTTTATCTTTTACGCTATTCCTTCTTCTTTGTTACTTGATTCTTCTCCCTCCCCTTTTTCCTTCATTCCTCTTATTTCTTCATCTTCTTCCTTCTTTCTTTTTTCTTTTTTTTTTCGCCCTTCTTTTTTCTTCTTTCTCCCTTCTTCTTTCTTCCTTCTTCCTTCTTCTTTTTTCCTTCTTCTTTTTTCCGTCTTCTTTTATCCTTCTTTCTTTTTCATTCTTTCTTGTTGCTTCTCCCTTTCTATTTGTTTCTTCTTTTTTTCTTCTTCCTTCCCAAATATTCCTTCTTTCTTCCTCCTACTTTTTCATTTTTCCATCACTTTTTTCTCCCTTTAACCTTCTTCCATTTTTTTTCTTATTCCTTATTCTTCATTCCTTATTTCTTCTTTCTTCTTATTTCCGTTTTTTGCTTCTTTCTCTCGTTTTTCTTTTTTCTTCTTCTTTCTTTTTTCTTCCATTTTCCTTCTTTTTTTCTTCTTTGTTTCTTCTCCTTCTTCCTTCTTCCTGTGTCCTTCTTCCTTCTTCTTTCTTGCTTTTTTCTTGTTCCTTCTTCCTTCTTCTTTTTTTCTTCTTTCTTCTTCCCTATTCCTTATACCTTCTTTCTTCACCCTTCTTCCATCTTCTTTCTTCTTTCTTCCGTTTTCTTCCTTCTTCCTCCCGTCTTCCTTCTTTCTTCTTCTTTTTTTCTTCTTCCTTCTTCCTGGCCACGCCCATCTTCACCGTAACTTGGGAGGGGAAGGAAGTGTTGATGTAGCTCTTACTGAACCTTTAGTCTGTGCTCTGGGGTCAATATGACCCCAGGCCATTTTAAGTGGCTGCCATTTTTTCTAGTTTTCAAACGATTCTCCTAATTTTTGGTAGTTTGGTAAAACTCGCCGAGATCTGTTTCCTAGGTGCAAATTCGCATGAAAAATCTTGAAAATATGCGCTACAGTGTACTTTTTCCAAAAAAATTACGTTGTCTGTGCTATGGGGTCAAATTGACCCCAAATGGAAATTGCTATAACTTTTTAAATGCTTTGCCAATTTTTGATTTTTGGGGCTGTTTCGAAAGATAATTTAATCATCTTTCAGGTTGTTATCAAAGATTGACTATAGGTGAGCGGGTACATCGCAGGGAGGGGTTTTCGTAAAAAGGGTACAAAAACAGTGATTTTTCATGCTTATTTTACTTATATCTGAAAATCCTACCCATTTTGAACTGCACCTTTCCAAAAAGGTTATGCAGGAAGGCGTGTGCTTTGACATGAGGCATTGGTTAGTTTAGAGCTTGGTCGCTAGGTGGCAGTATATTTAACATCATTGTTTTAGACTACTCAAGTAATTCCGATAAATGGAATTTTCCTCATTGTAAATATTCTAATCGCACAAATTTGAAATTTGTAAAGATGACGTCTTTAACAAAGTTCGTCTGGTGGGAATGTGCTGTCATGTGACAGAATAAACAATTAGGAATTTTACAAATAGGCGGCGTTAGTGTACTTGCAATAATCTTGCATATTTGAAATATTGCTTTAGCTTGAGATCCCTCATACTTACACCCAAGTTGTATTCGGTAACATTGTTCAGGATGTCCAGGACAACAAAGCTGAGCTCAATATGATGAGCACTTTTTCCAAGATGCGGCGCTAGTGACCTCTTATATTTGAGTATATTGTTCCATGTGAGATCTGATGTATTTTGGTTTGTAGCATTTTTGGCAAACATGAATGTTGAGGTAGAGTTCATCAAAAGTTTTCTTTGTATTCAACCTGCTCCAGCGATGCTGCAAATAATAGTTTTAGGTCATCTAAGAGAACCCTGAAATTAAGGCCTTTGGGTCTACATGCGTAACCAAAGATCAGCCAATTTGCCGCCTATTTGTAAAATTCTCAGTTATTACTACTCACAAGACAATCCATTCCCACTAGACGACCTTTGATCAAGACGCCATTTTAAAAAATTTTAAATTTGTGCAATAAGAATATTTACACTGAGGAGAATTCTATATTCTAAGTTCTAAAGTTCTCAACGCCTCATGCCAAAGCACACGCCTTCCAGCACAACCTTTTTAAAAAAAGACCCAATTCAAAATGTACCCTTGTTCACTAAAACCCCTCCCCGAGATGTACCCGCCCACCAATAGTCAATCTTTGGTTACGATCAATTTGACCCCAGCGCACAGACAACGTAAGTTTTTTTGAGCTCAGACAGAAGGTTAACGAGAGGCCCCTGACTCAGCGACACGCTCATAAGTACTACGGAGTTGGATATTGGGGAAGGTATTCATTGGATCAGGATTTGCCTGTAGCTGACAATGTGACCATGGTAGCTCTTACACCGTAACACCCCACGCAAAGGTGTCTACCCAGCGTTACGGGAACATTATGAGCCGGGCAGAAACATTTCCAATAAGTCATTCGATTTCTTTGAACTGAGAAGGACGACCTGAGCTTGATTTGAAACAAGCATTGCGCTTCTACTTGATTGTAGATCTGACGACCTGAACTCAAGAACGTTTTGGACGGCCTTCAGTGTATTGAAATGCAAAAAGATCGGTATAACATTTCTTGGCAGGTATCCAAGGATCTTTTGGGAAGGGTTTTGATAGCTGCCGAAAACATTTTGGAGGCCGTTGTTACGTAGGTCTTACAAGCCGAACTTCAGAACATTTCACGCATTCTAGAATGTCATTATGGGACACGCAGAAAAATTTCCATATCTTTGAACTGAGAAGGACGACGTGTATTGAAATGCAGATAAATCGGTATAACATTTCTTGTCAGGTATCCAAGGATCTTTTGGGAAGGGTTTTGATAGCTGCCGAAAACATTTTGGAGGCCGTTGTTGCGTAGGTCTTATGAGCCGAACTTCAGAACATTTCACGCATTCTAGAATGTCATTTTGGGGCTTGCAGAAAATTTTCCAATAAGTCATTTGATTTCTTTTAACTGAGAAGGACGACCTGAGCTTGATTTGAAACAAGCATTGCGCTTCTACTTGATTGTAGATCTGACGACCTGCACTCAAGAACGTTTTGGATGGCTTTCAGTGTATTGAAATGCAGAAAGATCGATATAACGTTTTTTGGCAGGTATCCAATGATCTGTTATGAAGGGCTTTGAAAGCTGTCGCAAACATTTTGGAGGCCCTAAGGGTTAAGACCATCAGTAGCATCCCCTCTTTGAACAAATAAAGAAAAATCGAAACCTATTTTTTAAGCTTTTTTTATTATTTTGAGATTGCCTCATGGTGCAAATATTATCACGCATACGGTAGGTCTCATTTGCAGTTTCTCAAAGAAACGGCTACGGAAACGGTTTCCTCTACATATGCTGGCTATAAGCTACTACCAAATGTGCCCTGCTGTCAGAAAGATTAATTTCCATTCGAGTCCAATTTTTATTCTTATGTTCCGTGCATTTGCTTTCAATCCCGCTGTTCGGTCGAGTTTTTTTTGGCAAGGCCGTCAATTGAATGTCAATATATTCGTTTTTTTCTGTTACTAGAAGTTTTCGTGTGCTGGCCACACACCTCCTTAAACAATTCAGCAGTGGATAGACGATTGAATTACTTCAGGGAACGACAATTGGCGACGAACTTGTAATCTGCTGTTTATTAAACCTTTTCCTCTTTCGATACGCTTAGCTTTTCTCTGAACTATAAAATGCTGGTTCCACTAGTTGTAGTTCGCCAGTTCCAGGGAAGCAACACAGGCAACGGCAGTGTAGCCTAGGGCTTGACAAAACCCCTTCCCTGTGTGAGTTTTTGGACCTGTGGCTCTGCAACAAATAAGGCCAACGTAGAAGATCGGGCAACTCTTTATTTCAGTTTTGATCTGGGCAGCTGGGACCGGGTCAGATTCCAATTAACTTCTCGCTTAACTTTTCAAAAGGTCCTAAGTAACATTTTTTTCATGAATTAATTTGAATAGTGCAATCAATAGTTTTCATGTTGTTCTGTTGATTGCGCTATTCAAATTAATTCATGAAAAAATGTTACTTAGGTCCTTTTGAAAAGTTAAGCGAGACTTCTTTTATTTTGCTGTTGAGCCCACGTCGCCGCGAGTCCCTGGGTATGCCTTTGCTACTCCAGTGCCTATAAATATCGTCTTCGCTCGCTCACAATGTGTACTGACACACCTCCAATTACGCTCTGGAATTTCGGTTGATTTCGGTTTTTGATAACATCGTCGATGGAACTCAGTTGTGACGGCACCAGGCCCGTATTATATAAAGTATGGGGTCAACTATCTCAGCTGATAAACCATCGACCTTAAAATACGTGTAGAATTTCACGCCCCGAATGGCTGTTTTAATCTCCAGCAGAACTTCGGAGTTCGCTCAGGTAATACGTCACGTCATGACGCTAAATTTTGTAGAAGTGGTTCAATGTGAATAACAGCCCTATAGCGTCTTTCATTTGGCATCCTCGAGTTCCTACTTGCTCCACTCTGGCATAGTGAGATATCGTATATCTGGTGAATATCGCCGGTTAAGTAAAATCCGTTCACTCTTGTTGCTGAGTGCGCAGCTCACTGAGCACTTTCTTGCTGTTTACGATAAAGAATTTGCTGTTGACCGTACATTTGCTCCTTCTTCAACCAAAGAACATCTGGATTTTTAGTTGAGGTGTGTTAAATCACGAGAACAAGTGGACATTAGATTTCCAGTTCCAGATTGGCAGGGAATCCAGAGAAAATTGACTGGCAGAAAAACAACAAAGCTCTTGGGGATGACCAACTACCAGGAAAGCTTTTGCAATACTGTCGGGGGCATTGACTAGAGTACTACACAGGGCAACAAGTACCAAGATTTGGAAGCAGGAGGTTCTGCAAAAGGATTGGATAGATTGTGTTATTTGTCCCGTATTCATAAAAGGCGTAGCAATCATCGCGCAATGATATTTATGAACGGCATACAAGGCATACTTTGAAGTTATACGCTGCCGACACTAATTGCAAGAGAGTTCGCCATACACCAGATACTGAAGAAATGTCCCGAATGCAGCGTGCCCATACATTTATTTATTTATTTATTTATTTTGCTTATTTCATCTGACTGTGTTGTCTACATGAAAACTTAAAACTAAAGGTCAGTTGATAAAATATCTGTTTAGCCGTTGACGAAACGCGGATGAACTGATGTTGAAGTCGAATTGGTCCGACACCTCGTTGAAATGACGGATCATAGCGACAAAGCAGCTATTGGCAGCATCATTGGTGTTATGCCTTTCTTCGAAGAGCAAATCTCGAGGTCGAAGGGATCGTGAGGGTGCATACAATGGAATTTTTGCCAACAAATCTGGCACGTCGTACTCGGATAACAGAAGTTTGGCGATGAAAACGACTTGCGCCACGTTTCTCCGCTTATCAAGAGTATCTAGCCCCAGTAGGCTACAGCGATCAGCATACGGTGGTAAATTCAGCGGGTTCGTCCATGGGAGATGGCGCAGGGCATATCGTACGAGCTTGCGTTGCACAGCTTTGAACCGAGCAGTCCAAACAGCTTGATATGGATTCCAGACAGCAGAAGCAAATTCGAGTTGAGAGCGTACCAATGAGCAGTATAAGGCTTTGTAGCATAAAGGATTGCGGATTGAGATTTTAAAAATAAAACCAAGCTGGCGATTCGCTTTGTCGATCGTATTTGAAAAATGACGTCTGAAAGTAGGCCTGTCATCCAACACGACGCCTAGATCTTTAACATGATCCACACGTATCTATTCGTCGATGACATTTATCACATGGGGAAGGGTCATTTGGCCCATTCGGCCGAAAGCCATTTGGCCGAATGCCACTAGGCCGAACAGACAATTAGGCCTAAACCCATCTGGCCGAAAGTCATTTGGTCGAAAGGGTCGTTTGGTCAAAAGGGTTGTTTGGCCGAAAGGGTCGTTTGGCCGAAAGGGTTGTTTGGCTTAAAGGGTCGTTTGATCGAAAGGGACGTTCGGCTGAAAGTGTCGTTTAGCCGAAAGTGTTATTTGGCCTGGAGGGTTATTTGGCCGAAAGTGTCATTTGGCAGAAAGGGTCGTTTGGCCGAAATGGTATTTTGGCCGAATAGGTCATTTAGCCGAATAGTTTGATAAATGAGAAATTAAGAATGATAAGTGAGACGTCTCACTTCTCACTCCTCATTTATCACTTCTCGCTGTAAAAAGTGAGACGCGCGAAGTGAGTAGTGAGATGTCTCACTACTCACTTTGTGCTTCTCACTTTTGACAGCGAGAAGCGATAAATGAGGAGTGAGAAGTGGGTAGTGGACATCTCACTTCTCACTTTTTAAGGTGAGAAGTGATAAATGAGCAGTGAGAAGTGAGACATCCCACTTCTCACTCCTTATTTCTCACTTCTCGCTGTGAAAAGTGAGTAGTGCGATGTGGGTAGTGAAACGTTTCGCTACTCATTTTGCGCTTCTCACTTTTTACAGTGAGAAGAGAAAAATGAAGAGTGAGAAGTTAGACGTCTCTCTTTTCTTTCCTAATTTCTCACTTTTCAAATGAACTATTCGACCAAATGACTTATTCGGCCAAATGTCCTATTCGGCCAAATTACCCTTTCGGTCAAATGTCCTATTCGACCAAATGACCCTTTTGGCCCAATGACTCTTTCGGCCTAATGACCCTTTCAGCCAAACAACCCTTTTGGTCAAATGACTTTCGGCCAAACGACCCTTTCGACCAAATGACCCATTCGGCCTAATGGTCTGTTCGGCCAAATGGTATATTCGGCCAAATGGTATATTCGGCCAAATGACTTTCGACCTAGTGGCATTCGGTCAAATGGGTTTCGGCCAAATGACCCTTCGCGAAGATGCAGAAAATCAACATCAGAATAGAAAGGGAAGCTAAGTGGATCAGACTAGTTTTCAACACGTCGAAGACTAAGCACATGATAGGAAGAGGCTGAACAGAATAAAATTTTAGCCACCTTTCACGAGTTTGTATTGGTAGTGATGAGGTCAAAGTGGTTGATAAGTTCCTGTACTTAGACCCACTGCTGATTGCCAGAAATGATATAGTCAGCAAAATTGAGAGACTTATGGTGACAAGGAATGGATTCGAGCAAATAACGTTCGTCATCGCATCGCATCGTACGAAATTAACCAAAAAAGTATATCAATAATGTCTCATACCGTTGTGCAAATATGATTTTTCACAGAACGTTCGAACTAAGAAGATAGCTGCTGGCCTTCCTGTTTAAACAAACATGCAAAAGATGTCGAATGTATTGGCCTATCACATTTCCATTAGTCATTCCAAAGCTTCGCAAACGTAGCTTAATTGATTTATGCAAGGTCAATAACAAGAGGGTGATTTTATACACTAACCCTCCACCATTTTGGGTCTCCGTCTATAGCTTTGCACTACATTCCTCCTTATTTTGTGATTCTGTGCACAATCCTGGATTTACGAATAACCACATAGTTTAAAACCCTTTATAATACGATGAACTTTGTTCTGGAACCAAATTCTACGGACCCACTGCCGAAAGCTGGTCGATAAATCTTAAGTTTATTGAAATCATAAAATAAATCGCAATCACTTTATCACCCTTCACCCACTTCGGTTCTTTCGCAGTTTTGCGGTTTTTTTGTTCGCTTCGGTTTTCTTCCGTTCGGCTGCTGCTTGCGTGTGCCTGGTGCTCTAACTTCGTGGTCGTTCTCGTGTTCTTCCTCCCCGACACTGTTCCAGTCGTGTTTGGCATACATACCAACATAAGCATACATATATGAGTCGCAAAATGGTTAGCAGCAGCAGTTCGGCCCATATGAAGTGACCGCCATACAAATGAAAATTATTAAAACGCTCAGTTTTTTTATACTAATAAAATATCTATGTTCAGTTTTTGTTCATTTGGTCCAATTTTCTTCTGAACGAAAGCAACGACCAAACACCAAATCTCGGTACCTATCATTTGATTAAACTGGCTTGCCTTTATTGCCCGCCCCATGCAAAATATCCCTCCGATCAAATCACACAAAATTTAATATTTAGGAATAGGAACCCGAAAGTGAGTGCATGCTCAACCAAATGAGCGACACGAGGGACGGACCAGACATGGGAAAAATCATGATAATCAACAATGAAAATTGGCGATCGTCTCGACAAACCATTATAAGTGAGCGACCGAGTGACTCTCTCAGAGAATCGGGGAGAAACAGCAAGCGAGAGAGGGAATGTTTCGTGAAGAGTACGTTCGGTGCAACAAGGGCACCGCAAAGCAAAGCGACACGGTGTCGAGTGATTATCAATAAGACGGGTCCTCACTCCATTGTCCATCTTTCACAAATTGAATCAAACGTGAAACAACGCAGATGAAAGGTTGATCCATTTCCGATTCATTTTTGCGTTAGGAAGGGAAACAAGGATAAAGAAATGATGGCTTTGGGTGGGTTTATTTCAATTTATTGGCTGGGGGATTTTTTATGACCTTTTTTGCTCTTTTGATCATCTTGTTATATATGTCGAAAATATAACTTTAAGCCGAACTCTAGACGATTTAATCAATAAATTTGGAAATGCAACTGAATCACTCATCGCTGTGTTATTCGATGTTGGTGTGAATATCGCTCTCTCAAACTCAAATTCTTGAGCTGACCTTATTTGGTTCTCTATTATGGATTTGAGCAGAATGCTTTCTGAAAGCAAAATTTTAAGGCAGCACAACACCTAAACAAATAACTCTTATAACAACTAACTACTGTTTGAACTATGATAGATGAGTTTGTATCAAACCAATCCAAGCACAAATCACCAACTTCTTATACTCGACACATGTTATGAAACACACAGGTTCATATTGTGTGTTTTATTGCATTGTACCCACATGCTACCGCCGCGGCATCGTTACGCTAGTTCGAACCTGACGCTTACTGGGGCAGCAATCAGTGGAGATGGAGAGGCATAAGGTGAGCATAGACGGGAGGGAAAAGGCGAGCGAAAACACAGCAGCGATACGGACACGCCACCACCCAACCAACCAGCACTGGAATGACGAAGGCTGGTCGGTCCGAGAGTGGAGGAATTACCCAGCTGAGTTGAAGAGCCATGTTAAAGGGAAAACGTTAAACGCGTTGCTTACGGAATGTTTTTTTTTATTTCTTTCTGCTACTCTATACACCACCGGGTTGCCGAAGAATAAGATGAAAATTTTACTTTCCCAAAGGTGGAGGCTCGAGCAGTCTGTCTGTGCAGACTGTTGAACGAGAGTAACGGATTTGGAAGTTTGGTATGTTGAAAAGCTCTACGCTTGCAACAAACCCCTCGCGAAGCATTCCAGAACGCTCTATTAGAATTGAGATAAGTGATTTTCATTAATCCTTTTAAAATGTAATGGCAATTGGAACAACACTATTGATTAATTTCTAACATAAGCAAATAATGCGAGAAACGCTATTTTCCGTCAAAGTATTCGAATTCTGGCGATGACACCCCATCCTCGCAGCGAACTGGGTCATGCTTATGGCCAGTCGGTAGCGGTGCACCATGTGGTCACGGGCACAAACGGACTGCATTGACGCGAAAGAAGAATCTGGAAGAGCAAAGGGAGCGGCAGTGGTATAATTGACCCATGGGGTGGCAACTTTTGTAGCTACATACCGTATTAGAAGAGTTATAGCAAACAATTCAATTTGGTCAAGCGCCATGTTTTCCATTTACGCTTTTTTGGCTGAGTTGGACCCTTCGTTTCTCACGACTTCATGTCCGGTGCGAAATCTTTCGCCCAATCTTGCTCATCCGCTGAAGTTGATAAGCTTCCAATTGGAGTTTGTGCACAGGATGAACAAATACTTGTCGCGGTCAAATTTGCTGTTGAGTCACAAAAAATATATAAAACCCCCTTTGATCTAGTAGGTCATGTAGTGTCAAAAGAAAGCGGTACGAACATTTGAGCACCAGGGATGGTACACCAAGCAGGTACTACCGTGGGGAACCGAAATCCGTACAGCACCGAAATCCGTCCACCTCATGAGATATCAATCAATTAAGGGGGGTTGAAAATAATTAATTTAGTAATAATTGATCTTATCCTGACATAATTCTACCGGCTCCGGATCTCCAGGAAATCCAGGAGGAGATTGGCCGGCTCAAGAACAACAAAGCCCCTGGGGTTGACCAACTACCAGGAGAGCTATTTAAACACGGTGGTGAGGCACTGGCTAGAGCGCTGCACTGGGTCATTACCAAGATTTGGGAGGAGGAAGTTTTGCCGCAGGAGTGGATGGAAGGTGTCGTGTGTCCCATCTACAAAAAGGGCGATAAGCTGGATTGTAGCAACTACCGCGCAATCACATTGCTGAACGCCGCCTACAAGGTACTCTCCCAAATTTTATGCCGTCGACTAGCACCAACTGCAAGGGAGTTCGTGGGGCAGTACCAGGCGGGTTTTATGGGCGAACGCTCCGCCACGGACCAGGTGTTTGCCATTCGCCAAGTACTGCAGAAATGCCGCGAATACAACGTGCCCACACATCATCTATTCATCGACTTCAAAGCCGCATATGATACAATCGATCGGGACCAGCTATGGCAGCTAATGCACGAACACAGTTTTCCGGATAAACTGACACGGTTGATCAAAGCGACGATGGATCGGGTGATGTGCGTAGTTCGAGTTTCAGGGGCATTCTCCAGTCCCTTCGAAACCCGCAGAGGGTTACGGCAAGGTGATGGTCTTTCGTGTTTGCTGTTCAACATCGCTTTGGAAGGTGTAATACGAAGAGCAGGGATTAACACGAGTGGTACAATTTTCAATAAGTCCGTCCAGCTATTTGGTTTCGCCGACGACATAGATATTATGGCACGTAACTTTGAGAAGATGGAGGAAGCCTACATCAGACTGAAGAGGGAAGCTAAGCGGATCGGACTAGTCATCAACACGTCGAAGACGAAGTACATGATAGGAAGAGGTCCAAGAGAAGACAATGTGAGCCACCCACCGCGAGTTTGCATCGGTGGTGACGAAATCGAGGTGGTAGAAGAATTTGTGTACTTGGGCTCACTGGTGACTGCCGAAAATGACACCAGCAGAGAAATTCGGAGACGCATAGTGGCTGGAAATCGTACGTACTTTGGACTCCGCAAGACGCTCCGATCGAATAGAGTTCGCCGCCGTACCAAACTGACAATCTACAAAATGCTAATTAGACCGGTAGTCCTCTACGGACACGAGACCTGGACGATGCTCGTGGAGGACCAACGCGCACTTGGAGTTTTCGAAAGGAAAGTGCTGCGTACCATCTATGGTGGGGTGCAAATGGCGGACGGTACGTGGAGGAGGCGAATGAACCACGAATTGCATCAGCTGTTGGGAGAACCATCCATCGTTCACACCGCAAAAATCGGACGACTGCGATGGGCCGGGCACGTAGCCAGAATGTCGGGCAGTAACCAGGTGAAAATGGTTCTCGACAACGATACGACGGGCACAAGAAAGCGAGGTGCGCAGCGGGCAAGGTGGATCGATCAGGTGGAAGATGACTTGCGGACCCTCCGTAGACTGCGTGGTTGGCGACGTGTAGCCATGGACCGAGCCGAATGGAGAAGACTCTTATATACCGCACAGGCCACTTCGGCCTTAGTCTGAATAAATAATAATAAATGATCTTATCCTGTCCAGGTACTTGTCAGTAAGCTTTTAAGGCGTAGAAATGGAAAGAAGGCTTTGAAATTAAAACAACAAAAATCAAAAACAAATCGCCACCCACCAAACGCGGACTTTCTGCCGCCATTTTGTTTTCAGGTAGAGCATAATTCCACCAAAAGTAATTGTGATTTAATTGATAATTGCGAATCATTTCATAAGATAAGAGGAACACAAATCGAAGGGATCGCTTCTCAAGGTGCGCATTGAACTATTTACAATGGTAGTTTAGTCAATTAAACTGCTTCAATTTAAATATTTAGTTAAAAAATAGCTGTACGGATTTTGATCCTTTGATTCGAAATCCGTCCACGGTGGACGGATTCCGATTCAGGAGTAGTTGTTTTATGCATTATTTTATCATGTTTTTCATAGTTTTTAATGAGTAAATGTGAAACACTTCAAAAGTAGAAACCTTCATGCTCCTGTGTCAATGACAAACGTTTTATTTACAATCGATGCCTATTTTCTAATGACTTTTTCAGGACTTTTTCAGATTTCAGGTCAGGCCATCGATAAATTACTGCAGTGCAAGCACAAAGGTATTCTACTCCATCGAAAACATTCTATTCGTATTCTTGTTAAATATCTTGGTTGTGCATATGCACAGCATATGCTTCGAAATGGACAAATTGATATGAAATTGTCTGTGTGAAATGTCTTGGAGGGACTTGAACCCGCAACCTCCTATTAGATAGGCATGATAACCCCTACACAACAAGACCACTTTAAGATCACATTTGCGGAATAGCCATCAGAAACCGAGTACCAACCTCCACCTTTTTTAGCTCTTTTTAAAAATTGAATATCCTTCGGATGCTTGATTTGCCCAATTGTCAAATGTGCTTATCTATTGTAGATTCACAGTCAAGCGAGCCCACATTGTATAATAAACAATAATCGATAATGAACAGTGGGTAAGACAAGTGGAACATGTCCTGCTCATGAATGCACTTGAATGGGACTGTCGAATCATTGAAGATTATGATTATTTTATTATAGAGTAAAAAATGGGAATTTTCACCTACCTCGGGCAATTTAAATTTCAAAGGGGATTAAGCTATGTGGATCTCATTCGCTGGTTGACTTAAAATCCCAGAATAGCCTTTGCATGTGATGCTTGGTCCACTTCACTACCCCAAAACTATATGTCAACAAGAGCACGGCAAACATGTTAATCGCCTTCATTTTTTAACGGCTGACAAGAAGCTGTTCGAAATACCGTTGTCACAATGCATGAACTTTACCTGCAGCTCCTTTTTGATTATCGTGTAGTGAATTCCCTTCAGTTGCAGGAAACCTAGGAACTAGCCTACAACCATATTTCGAATCTCCTCCTGTTCGTTGATACAGAAACTATTGGCATCCACCATGTGTCATTGCTGAATACCATTGCGAACTGCAGAAATTGGTTCAGTTCTTCACAGATTTCGCAAACAGCTTCAAATCGTCCATAAAAAAGATGTGGGTAATGTGTATAGGGCACTGCACGGACTGCTTTGTCTCTTATTCGCTGCAAAGAAATTAGAAAACAACAAGGCCAGTAAACGTCAAAATTTATGAGGAACAAAAGAGAAAGAGATTTTTTTTTAACTAATTTTATTTGCTAATTATCTAATACATGCATTCATCTCTTAGACTAGGTGTTATTTGCTATGTTACATTTTTAGTTATTATTAATACATTTCAATTGCCTCTGGCAGTTAGAATATTTCCTCTGATTGAATTGAACCATGTAGGAATTACAATGTTTTCTACTTAAACTAAACTTAACCTAATTTATACTAAGGGTACAAGGAGCTAATCGTTGCAATAGAACAGCGGTTCTCAACCTGGGGTACATGTACCCCTGGGGGTACCTTCGCCGAGCCCAGGGGGTACCTCGGACAAAAATGCGTAATGGCGGATGAATTACAATTTTAATCAAAACTTATTGATAAAGTTTTGGTAATTTTGTATTTTTTTATTTCGAAACTTTGTCTTGTACATAATATGCATGGCGATCAGTCAATCATGGCCTATTAAATCTTGCTTTCTACATCCAGTACAATGGATAGAGGGCTTTGGGACAAAAGATCAAAAAGGCAAAACCTCAAATGAACAAATTTTTAAAAAAATCATTCTGTGGGATCTACCTGATCAAAACTGCATGTTGAGTAATATGTTAAGAATATGATTCTTAACTAAAATCTAGAGTCTACAGATTCAGAAGCCTCCATTTGAGAGACATGGAGGCTTTTTCCCGAAAATCTCTGCTGCTTCGTTGCAAGAAAATTGGAAGCATCCTTCTACGCTTCTCGGAAACCTCCTTCGAAGCAGCTCGGAGGACTCCTTTTAAAGGCTCAGAAGGCCCAGAAGCCTCATTTCAAGTGACCCGGAAGCCTCATTTTGAGAGGTTTGGAAATTTTCTTTCAAGAGGCCCGGACACCTTCTTTTAAGCTTTTTTTCCTATGAAATTTCTTGTTTTTTTCTGCTTCTTTTAAAAGCCTCGGAATGATCTTTTCAAGGGGCTCGGAAGGTATTTTTCACCAGGCTTGAAAGCCTCCTTTTAAAAAGCTCGGAAGCATACTTTCAAGTGGCTTGGAAGCTCCCTTTTTAGAGGCCGCACAGTCTTCTTATAAGCTATCTTCCTTAAACTTTTTTTTTCTTTTCTCCTCCTTTTAAAAAGCTCGAAAAGACTCCTTTCAAGAGGCTCGAAAGCCCTTTCTTAAATAGGCTCGGAATTCTTCTTTCAAGAGGCTGGGAACTGTACTCTCGAAAGCCTCAGAAGCGTCCTTTCAAGATTCTCAGAAGCCTCATTTTAGTGGCTCGAAAGCCTTCTTTCAAGAGGCTCAGAAACCTTTTTTAATGTGGTTTGGAAGCATCGTTTCATCTGAAAGACTCGGAAGGCTCTCTTAAAAAAGCTCGGAAGGTTTCTTCCAAGAGGCTCGGAAGTCTTCTTTCTAGTGATTCGGAAGCATTCTTTCAAAAGACTCAAAGCCTACCTTTAAGAGGCTAGGAATTCTTTTTTCAAGAGACTTGAAAGTGTCCATTTAAGATACTCCGAAGCCTCCTTTTAAATGGCTTGAAAGCCTTCTTTTAAAGGCTCGAAAGACTCCCTAACAGCGCAAATCTTACTGCCTACTACTTGATTTGGTCGTATATCAGCTACAGAACCTCGTATATGACAAGTGTACTACTCGGGCTCTTTTGAAAAGCTCAAAAGCTTTCTTCCAAGAGGCTCGGAAGCCTCCTTTCGAGTGGTTCGGAAGCCTCCTTTCAAAAGGCTTGAAGCCTCCCTTTAGGAGGCTCGGATTTTTTCCTTCTACAGGCTTGGTAGCGTCCTTCAAGATTCTCTAATGCCTTCTTTTAAGCGGCTAAAAAGCCGCCATTCAAGAGACTTGGAAGGCTCAGAAATGCTTATTCAAAATACTCCGAATAGGCTCGGGAGACTTTTTTCATGTGGCTTGGAAGCCTCCTTTCAAGAGCTTGAAACCTCCCATCAAGATGCTTGGAGTTCTCTTTTTAGAGGCTTAGATGCGTATTTTCAGAAACCTTCTTTCAAGTAGCTCGGAAGCCTTCCATAAAATGGCTCGTAAGGTCTTTCAAGAGGCTCAGAAGCCTACTTTCAAGACGCTCGGAAGCCTCCCTTGAAGGTGTTTAAAAGCATTCTTTCAAGGGGCTCGGAATTCTTTCTCCAGGAGGCTTGGGAGCATACTTTCAGCTCAGATGTGTCCTTTCTAGATATTCGGAAGCCTCCTTTTAAGTGGCTCGAAAATCGCTTTTCAAGAGACTCGGAAGCCTTTCTTCAAGAGGCTCGGAAGGTTCTCTCGGAAGAGACGCGGAATCCTACTTTCAAGAGGCTCGGAAGCCTCCTTTCAATACGCTCGGAAGCCTTCAATAGTAAAAAAATCTGTAGGAAGCTCGATGTATGAACTTAATTTGAATTGAGAAGTTTCAAAGTAAATGAAAATTTCAGAAATTATTTATGCAGAGCCCTATGTTTCGTTAGTTTTCAGGCCCATTTTTCATATATCTTAAGAGCTACGATTATTTTTTTATAACTACACTTGTAACTCAAAGCTAGTGTGGGAATGCATTCTGGCTTTGAAAAACTTATCCATACGCAATCGAGTCTACCTATATTGGATCCCAGGACATACGGGTCTAGAGGGAAACGAGATTGCTGATGAGCTAGCCAGGAATGGATCTAATGAAAGGTTCATTGGCCCTGAGCCCTTCTGCGGGATCTCAGACTGCTCTGTAAAAATTGAACTGAACAAATATATGGTCAGTCAAATCACATCAAACTGGAATGCACTTCCCCATACGAGCCAATCCAAAAGGCTCGTAACGATTAACCCCAAGAAAACCCAACAACTATTAGGTCTCAACAAAAGGGATCTCAACATCTACACCGGTCTAATAACTGGACACTGCCCCTGCAGATACCATCTACAAAAGATCGGAGCAATCCAAACCTCAAATTGCCGCTTCTGTGACGAGGAGAGAGAAACATCAGAACACATCCTCTGCTATTGCAGTGCACTCACCCAACGTAGGTTCAAAGTTCTCAGCAAGCCCTTTTTAGGGCCTGCTGACATATGGAACTTATCCCCCAAGGACGTGGTTGGCTTCATAAAGCTAGTCTCGCCAGAATGGGGGAGTCACATACTGTAATTCAGGATCTCTATTCATCAATAATAGATGGTCTTGAGTTCAGTCGATACCAAGGTATCTCAGTGACAAACATGTTACTGAGATAACTTGCGTATTTCACAGTAAAAGGGTATATCACAATAGTCCTAAAATCTGGACGCAGTGATCTTCACCCGACAAACGAGGGAGGGGGGACGATTATTTTCAATTACAGTGAAAAACATAGGGGGTACCTCAATTAATACAAAAGTTCGAAGGGGTACCTCTCAAGAAAAAGGTTGAGAACCGCTGCAATAGAAGATTGCAACGATTTTTGTCTAAAATTGGAAATTATTTTGTTGGACATTTGTTGCAATGTCTCAATATTAGAAATTCTATGAAGTTCATTGGTACTATACCACGGAGGCAACTTCAGAATCATTTTCAAAATTTTATTTTGAATCCTCTGGAGTGCCTTCTTTCTGGTATTGCAGCAACTAGTCCATATTGGCACAGCATACAACATGGCAGGTCTAAAAACTTGTTTGTAAATCAAAAGTTTTGATTTTCTGTTTATAAGTGGATATAGACACTTAATATATTTGTTACATTTGGCTTGAAGACCTTCAATGTGATTTTTAAAAGTTAATTTTTGATCTAGCATAAGTCCTAAATATTTAGCTTCACTAGACCAATTAATTGGAACCCCATTCATAGTGACAATATGTCTGCTAGAAGGTTACAAATAAGAAGCTCTCGGCTTATGTGGGAAAATTATAAGCTGAGTTTTGGAAGCATTCGGGGAAATTTTCCATTTTTGCAAGTAAGTGGAGAAAATATCCAAACTTTTTTGCAATCTACTACAAATGACACGAAGGCTACGCCCTTTGGCTGAGAGACCTGTGTCATCTGCAAACAAAGATTTTTGACACCCTGGTGGTAAATCAGGTAAGTCAGAAGTAAAAATGTTATACAAAATGGGCCCCAGTATGCTGCCTTGGGGGACACCAGCCCTTACAGGTAATCTATTAGATTTAGAATTCTGATAGTTTACCTGCAGTGAGCGATCTGATAAATAATTTTGGATGAGTTTAATGATGTACAGAGGAAAATTAAAATTCATCAATGTCAAATGCTTTCTCTATATCAATAAGAGCAACTCCAGTCGAATACCCTTCAAATTTGTTGAGCCGAATTAAATTCGTTACTCTTAATAACTGATGAGTGGTTGAATGCCCATGGCGAAAACCAAATTGCTCATCAGCAAAAATGGAATTGTCATTAATATGAACCATCATTCTATTTAAAATAATCTTTTCAAACAGTTTGCTTATTGAAGAAAGCAAACTGATTGGGCGATAACTAGAAGCCTCAGCTGAATTTTTGTCCGGCTTCAAAATTGGAACAACTTTGGCGTTTTTCCATTTATCTGGGAAGTATGCCAATTGAAAACATTTGTTAAATAAATTAACCAAAAAGGATAAAGAGCTCTCAGGAAGTTTTTTGATAAGTATGTAGAAAATACCATCATCACCCGGGGCTTTCATATTTTTAAATTTTCTAGTAATAGATCTCACTTCATCCAAATTAGTTCCCAACGAAGGGTCAAAAACATTATCTTGGTTGAGAATGTCTTCGAAGCTTCGTGTAACCTGATCCTCAATTGGACTAGTGAGACCTAGACTAAAATTATGGGCACTCTCGAACTGCTGAGTAAGTTTTTGAGCCTTTTCGCCATTTGTTAATAAAATTTTATTTCCCTCTTTAAGCGCTGGAATTGGCTTTTGAGATCGCGTGGTATTGCCTTCGCCTCACATTTTTAAGATGGATCAGTAGCTGAAGATCGTCGTCAATAATAATGGAGTTGAATTTAATTTCACATTTAGGAATTGCAATGCCTCTGGCTTCGACAATTAAATTTGTCAAAGATACGAGCGCATTGTCAATATCACTTTTGGTATCCAAAGGAATATTAACATCAAAATTCCTATCGATATATGTTTTGAGAGAATCCCAATCAGCTCTATGATAATTTAAAGTAGAGCTGATTGGATTGTAAATGGTTTCTTGTGAGATTTCAAATGTCACAGGAAGGTGATCAGAGTCAAAGTCAGCATGAGTTACCAATTGGCCACACAGCTGACTTGAATCCGTTAAAACTAAATCAATTGTAGAAGGATTTCGACTGGAAGAAAACAAGTAGGGCCATTGGGATATTGAATAGTATAATATCCCGCAGAACAATCTTCAAATAAAATTTTGCCGTTGGAATTGCTTTGAGCATTATTCCATGAACGGTGTTTGGCATTGAAGTCACCAATTACGAAGAATTTTGATTTGTTGCGAGTCAGAATTTGAAGATCAGCTTTCAACAAATTCTTTTGCTGCCCATTGCATTGAAAAGGCAAATAGGCTGCAATGAAGGAAAATTGACCAAAATTTGTTCCAACAGAAACTCCCAAGGTTTCAACAACTTTGGTTTCAAACGAAGAAAATAATTTATGTTTGATACGTCTATTAATGACGATGGCGACCCCACCACAGGCGCTGTCAAGACGATCATTTCTGTAGATAAAATAATTTGGATCTCTTTTAATGGAGAGTCCTGGTTTTAAATACGTTTCAGTTATAATGGTAATATGCACATTATGAACCGAAAGGAAGTTGAATAATTCTTCTTCCTTACCCTTTAGAGAGCGGGCATTCCAATTTAGAACTTTCACACAATTATTTAGATCCATTAAAACGGAGTCCAACCTGAACAGCTTCTGGTATGGTATTTGCTTTGAACATTGCATCAATCATGTGATGCAATTGTTCAGTTAAAAAAACAAAATCGGAAGCAGTCATGCTACCTGAATCGGCAACATGACCTTTATTTTCCGTTGGGACATGGGTATAAACCTCATTTTGAGAAGATAAATTTTGTCTACCAGCAGCGATGTTTGCATACGTAGGTACATTCGAAAAATTGGAATTTACTGAAGTGCTTGCTACCCGTTGACGAGCGGCAAAATTTGTTTGTGAATTATGGTGGGTATGAATTGCTCGACCGGTAACTGGTTTCGAAATTTGAGCGTTTGAAAAATTTCTACCCGTCGAATCTGGGATCCGATTGGAATTTCCCGTCATCAATTTTGCACGGGAATTCAAAACTTGTTTGCGTGAAGGGCATTCCCAGAAATTGGATTTATGATTGCCCCCACAATTTGCACATTTAAATTTATTGGAATCTTCTTTCACAGGACATGCGTCCTTGGCGTGAGAGGTTCCACCACAAATCATGCATTTAGCATCCATGTGACAATGTTTGGTTCCATGACCCCACTTTTGGCACTTACGGCACTGGGTGGGGTTTTGGAAATTTCCCCCAGGCCTGCGGAAATGTTCCCATGTAACATGGACATGAGACATAATACAGGCCTTTTCCAAACTTTTCATATTATTTAGTTCAGTTGTTAAAATGAACTAAATAAAATTCTTGAGAAATGCCCCTCTGGGAAGTACCAGAGTGGGATTTCTTTTTCATCTTAATTACTTGGACTGGTGAAAATCCAAGTAATTGAGAAATTTCAATTTTAATCTCATCCAGTGATTTGTCATCACTGGGGAGACCTTTCAAGACGACTTTGAACAATCGCTCAGTTTTGTCGTCGTATGTGAAGAATTTATGGCGCTTCTCAGTTAAATAGTGAAGAAGACGTTTGCGATCGTCAAAGGATCCCGGCAAAACGCGGCAGTCACCCTTCCTAGCAATCTGAAATGAAACCTTGATCCCCTGAAGGTTACTCAAGATTTCATTCCGAAAACCAGAAAACTCGGCAACAGATACCACAATTGGCGGAATCCTTTGCTTTTTCGCATGAATCGAATCACCTGGGCTAGAGGTATATTCGATTTGCTCAATTTCATCATTAATCAAATCGAACTGATTGCTCAGTTCGATTGGAGAAGAATTATTTCCGATATTAGAGTTAGAAGGAATATCTGAATTCACCAGCTTCCTTCTATTTTTTCCGCGCTTAGGCAGGACGGTCTTGAAACCTTGTTTCTTTGAAGGAAGTGGAGAATTCAGAGACTCCCCCTTCCTCTTGTTTTTATTAATGCTCATGGCTGAGCGTGGAAACGTGACCTTCTAAGAGGTTTTTTCCCAGAACGATGTCCCTGCAGGATTACCACCGCTTGTCGGAATTTTACTTCCGCAAACGGGTCCAACGTAAAACGAAGGCACGGGTCCTTGCAAAGATCGTAACGGGATCAGTGGGTACAAATAGCGCTAAGAAGCACCGTTGAAATTAAAATAGCTTCGGGTAGTATTAAAAACTTCCTTCCGCAAAGAGAGAAAGAACCGCACAGCACGAAAGCACGATGCGGTCTGAAAGAGAAAGAGATGTTTCCGTGCAGTGCCCTATGTTCCCTATGTTTATGTAGTGGTTGACTAAAAGGGCTCATGACTAGACAAAACTATAGAGGACTAAATGTATGGAATATGCCCCTCCTGATGTCCCGGACCATGACACCTTTTGTCCATTGGTAATGTGTAGGGATGTGTTCCACATCCCCATAGCGTGCTGCATTAGCCTGAGGATGTTACCATCTATCTTGTACAACTGCAGTACTTTAAGAAGGTTCATGTGAGGTCCAGAGTCGTACGCCATGCTCAGCTTTCTCTGCTTGTGGGTGGCCTGCCCAACAACGACTGCATCAATGACAACTTGATCCTTGCAGTCTCGTGTGTTTATTTATTTATTTCATCTGAAAGCTTAGGCTTAATGAATGTGTGTGTGTGTGAATCATCCTCTACCCCTCACCCAGCTGGGGGTGTTGGTCAAGTAGTACTACGAATAATTTTATCAGATCTCATGCTCCGTAATGGTGCCCTTTTTGTTACGAAGACTAGTACTACAAAAGGGATTCACTTCTGAAACAAGACAAGTTTCTTCAGCGAGTGTAGGGAATGGGATGTACTAGTTTTTCATAACAGGTACAGCAAAACTTCACAAGGACGCCTTTATTCGTACTAACTACTCAGGGAATAGAAGGTAGAGAAGAGCCACAGTTGCTTACTAAAGCTTGAACCGGATACCTGGGACTCCCACAATATCCGCGGCAATAGAAGCGAACGATGCCCTGTACGTATTTAGTGATAAATTTCAGGAATTTTATATAGCGATTTAAGAAAACAAAGTAAATAATTGGAACGTGCTTACCAGTTAAGTTCGTCAATAACTCCAGGCTTAAACAGGGTGTAGCACTCGGCGTAGCAAGTCCAATAAGATATCGACGTATTCATGAACCACATCCTTTTTTACTTCCATCGGAACTATGGCTGCAATGCCTAACTGTTGTCGTTTGGGTACTGTGAAGTCTCTCGTGGGATTCCTAGCTGCGGTAGCTGTTTTTGCCAAGGCTTCTGCTCTTCCAGTTTAATTGGTTTATCTCAATGAAAATTTCAGTTTCATATTTAATAACGTTCTCGAATTAACTCCATGATGTAATGATTATCGTTGATGTTATGCATCCTTCAAGAACCAACGAACAGGAAAAAATGTGCATACGTCCGTGACCATCACTGAATCTTATCATCCTACATATCCTTCCCGTTTAGTAAATACTTCTGATGCTTGTCATACTTCTGACGACCAAGAGTATGTCTTGAACCCATAAGCCAAAATGGAAATACGGATCTTATCTTCTGGCATCTGATTTCTAGGCATAAGGGTGCCAAAATGCAGTGGTTGTGATGCGATCAATTTTGAAAATAATTATTCCAAATCGGCAGCTCTTCTTTCTTGAGTTATTTCAAAATTTTAATATTTCTCAACCCCAAAAGCGAGGGAAATTGACAACTAGAAAATAAACACGTCTATTTCGTAGCTCAGCACACTACGATCTCTGAAAGCTTAGTCTTAATGAATGAAACTAAAACTAACTAACTAACAATAATAGTGACAACTTCACCCTATTTTAAAAACGTTCGGGTGCTTCGCAAAAGTCAAAAAGCTCCTCAACCATTGTCAATATTCGGATCATTGCAGAGACTGGTTCGTTGTGCCCAAAGAACGTACGATGAAATCGATCCTGCAGTAGTGATCGTTGTCGAAGAGGTCGTTGAATGGCACGAATATCCAGTAGCCCGAGCAACCGAGGAGAGTCGATTTCTCCGCACAGTAGTCTAGCCACGAATGTCGCTTGCTGCAGCTTTCGCCTTCTTTCGAGGGTGTCCATATTGAGCAATTTGCACCGAGCAGGATATGGAGGAAGATTAAGTGAATCCCGCCATGGTAAATGACGCAGAGTCATTCGAATAAACCTCCGTTGTTGGACACGTTCAAGTCTCAAGTTCAATACAACGTCATTTGGAGTCCAGACAATAGAAGCGGTTTCCACGATAGGTCGCACCAGCGCACAGTACAAGGACTTCAAGCAGTGTGGATCAGTGAAGTCCTTCGCAATTTTCGATATGAAACCTAGCTGGCGGTTTGCCTTGGCAATTATCGACGTATAATGGGCGTTGAACGTCAGTTTTGGATCCAACACAACTCCAAGATCAGTAACCTCCGTAACTCTTTGAAGTGTGGTCCAGTACATACAGTACATACAGTAATCAAACAATAATGGGTGTTTTGAACGATGGAAAGTCATAACAGAGCACTTTAGAACACTGACAGTCAATTTGTTCTGATAGCACCAGGTAATGAACACGTTCAACAAACTTTGCAGACTATGACAGTCATCAACTGATCGTACTATTAGATATATTTTCATAGCCTGTCTTGGCACGGTGGTTTCCATACCACTAACCAAGCCGTCCACAACCAGGGCGTTAGGCAAGAAGATTCACGCTTCGATTGTGTGCTGTTCAATAGATGGTCTTCCTTTCTCCCTTTCACCCTCTATCGCTTCATACTTGTTCGCGCCCTAGCGAACGGCTTTCAATCTGATGATTTTCAATTATCTTTCGATTATCTACTCCCTCATACTTTGAGTAGAAATGACCGATAAAGCCGATAAACAAATCATTCACCACAATTACGGTCGTAAAATCTGTTTCAATTATGAAGATATATTTTCAGGTCGTCTGCATAGA
This sequence comes from Armigeres subalbatus, assembly GCF_024139115.2. Taxonomy (NCBI): domain Eukaryota; kingdom Metazoa; phylum Arthropoda; class Insecta; order Diptera; family Culicidae; genus Armigeres; species Armigeres subalbatus. The sequence goes on along the minus strand of NC_085141.1, from coordinate 76,693,305 downwards.
TCATTCTGCAATCCAAACCCAATATCGATGCAACGTCGTTGAAGTAGAGTGTAAACAGCAGAGGTCCCAAGTTTCTTCCTTGTGGCACGCCAGATAAGTTGCAGAAAGGGGACGAAACGCACGAGTCAATTTTCACACGGAGTGTTCTGCCAGTTAGGTAAGAACCAAGCCACGAAGTGAGTTTGGTCGTTGCTCCGAGGCGCGATAGTTTGGACAACATGATGTTGTGGTCGATCTTGTCGAAAGCAGCCTTCAAATCGGTGTAGATAACATCTACTTGAGCCTTATTCTCTCAAGCACTAATACAAGTGTGAGTGAAGTTGAGCAGGTTTGTAGTGACTGATCTACCCGGCATAAAACCATGCTGATCGGTAGAGATGTAGTTCTTCGATTGGCTAAGAATAACATGTGTTGCGTCGACACACGTTTGTTCCTCGGTCATCAGGTTGTTGGCATCGAAATGGTTCTGCATCCTCTTCGCAACAGGGCGACGATGATTCGCTTGTCCGTGATAGTGACGTCGTTGTCTACGGAGTGTCGAATTACTGGCGGCTTGCCACTGAGCATTCACTGCTCCACAAGATAGCGGCATGAGCACAAAATGGCCAAATTAAAAGTGCAGAGGGAGTTGTATTCCTCGAGAGCGTCCGGAATAATCGTTTCCTCGGGCTAGTAGCCCAATTTCCCGACCCGAACCGGCTTCACGTACCTTTCCGATTAACAGGGCGAGGACTGTGAGAAAGCTACTATCTTTCGGTTCGGGTTCGGTCCAACGTACGATAATTGGCGACGTACGAGGACCGTGCTCTCGGAATTTGACCACCGGGAGATATTGAAGGTCTACAACACGGATAGAGTGATTCATACGGTCCTCAGCTTGTGTGTTAATTGGAGCAACCCCTTGGGACATCATTACACCAGTATATACAAATCACAACATTCCCAGAGTTCCTGCGGTACTCTAAATCTCTCTTGATTTCAGATATTGGAGATCTTCAAGACCAACATAGTGATTCATAGGTTTCCGAGCTTGTGTGTTAGTTGGTCAAGCCCTATGGGACATTATTACATCAGTATATAAAAAAATCAATATTTTCAGAATATCTAAGGTACTCCAAACCATTCTTGAGTTCAGACCTTGAAGGTGTACAAGATCAACAGAGTAAACCAAAAGGTTCCCGAGCTTGTGTGTTAGTTGGATAAACCCCACAGGACATCATTACATCAGTATATTATTATTATTTATTCAGACTAAGGCCGAAGTGGTCTGTGCGGTATATAAGAGTTTTCTCCATTCGGCTCGGTCCATGGCTACACGTCGCCAACCACGCAGTCTACGGAGGGTCCGCAAGTCATCTTCCACCTGATCGATCCACCTTGCCCGCTGCGCACCTCGCCTTCTTGTGCCCGTCGGATCGTTGTCGAGAACCATTTTCACCGGGTTACTGTCCGACATTCTGACTACGTGCCCGGCCCACCGCAGTCGTCCGATTTTCGCGATGTGAACGATGGATGATTCTCCCAACAGCTGATGCAACTCGTGGTTCATTCGCCTCCTCCACGTACCGTCCGCCATCTGCACCCCACCATAGATGGTACGCAGCACTTTCCTTTCGAAACTCCCAGTGCGCGTTGGTCCTCCACGAGCATCGTCCAGGTCTCGTGTCCGTAGAGGACTACCGGGCTAATGAGCGTTTTGTAGATTGTCAGTTTGGTACGGCCGTGAACTCTATTCGATCGGAGCGTCTTGCGGAGTCCAAAGTACATACGATTTCCAGCCACTATGCGTCTCCGAATTTCTCTGCTGGTGTCATTTTCGGCAGTCACCAGTGAGCCCAAGTACACAAATTCTTCTACCACCTCGATTTCGTCACCACCGATGCAAACTCGCGGTGGGTGGCTCACATTATCTTCTCTTGAACCTCTTCCTATCATGTACTTCGTCTTCGACGTGTTGATGACTAGTCCGATCCGCTTAGCTTCCCTCTCCAGTCTGATGTAGGCTTCCTCCATCTTCTCAAAGTTCCGTGCCATAATATCTATGTCGTCGGCGAGGCCAAATAACTGGACGGATTTATTGAAAATTGAACCACTCGTGTCAATCCCTGCTCTTCGAATTACCCTTCCAAAGCGATGTTGAATAGCAGACACGAAAGACCATCACCTTGCCGTAACCCTCTGCGGGTTTCGAAGGGACTCGAGAATGCCCCTGAAACTTGAACTACGCACATCACCCGATCCATCGTCGCTTTGATTAACCGTGTCAGTTTATCCGGAAAACCGTGTTCGTGCATTAGCTGCCATAGCTGGTCCCGATCGATTGTATCATATGCGGCTTTGAAGTCGATGAATAGATGATGTGTGGGCACGTTGTATTCGCGGCATTTATGCAGTACTTGGCGAATGGCGAACACCTGGTCCGTGGTGGGGCGTTCGCCCATAAAAACCCGCCTGGTACTGCCCCACGAACTCCCTTGCAGTTGGTGCTAGTCGACGGCATAAAATTTAGGAGAGTACCTTGTAGGCGGCGTTCAGCAATGTTATTGCGCGGTAGTTGCTACAATCCAGCTTATCGTCCTTTTTGTAGATCCACTCCTGCGGCAAAACTTCCTCCTCCCAAATCTTGGTAATGACCCAGTGCAGCGCTCTAGCCAGTGCCTCACCACCGTGTTTAAATAGCTCTCCTGGTAGTTGGTCAACCCCAGGGGCTTTGTTGTTCTTCAGCCGGCCAATCTCCTTCTTGATTTCCTGAAGATTCGGAGCCGGTAAGATTAGGTCCTGCGCGCGTTCTCCCAGGTCCATCACCATACCGCCATCTTCGTCTGCCACATCGCCATTCAGGTGTTCTTCGTAGTGCTGCCTTTGCCACCTTTGGATCACCTCACACTCGTTCGTAAGAAGGTTCCAGTTTATGTCCTTACACATATCAGGCTGTGGCACGTGGCCCTTACGTAAACGGTTTAACTTCTCATAGAACTTTCGTGTGTTATTAGCGCGGTACAGTTGCTCCGTTTCTTCACGGTCTCGATCTTCCTGCTGGCGCTTTTTCCTCCAGAAAATCGAGTTTTGTCTGTTCCGCGCCTGTTTATATCGTGCCTCGTTCGCCCTCGTGCGGTGTTGCAGCAATCTCGCCCATGCTGCATTCTTCTAACTGCTCACATTCGCCGTCATACCAGTTGTTTCTCTGATCCGGGGGCACCGTGCCAAGTGCAGCGGTTGCGGTGCTACCAATGGCGGATCGAATATCTCTCCAGCCATCTTCAAGAGACGCTGCGCCTAGCTGCTCTTCCGTTGGGAATGCCACTTCCAGCTGCTGCGCGTATTCTTGGGCTAGTCTACCGTCTTGTAGCCGCCCAATGTTAAGCCGCGGCGTCTGACTTCGACGCGTGTTGTACACCGTCGAGAGTTTTGAGCGCAGGCATACTGCAACGAGGTAGTGGGCGGATTCAATATTCACACTGCGGTAAGTGCGGACGTTCGTGATGTCGGAGAAGAATTTACCGTCAATTAGAACGTGGTCGATTTGGTTTTCGGTGTCTTGGTTAGGTGATCTCCATGTGGCCTTGTGGATATTTTTGTGGGGGAAGAAGGTGCTTCGGACTACCATTCCGCGTGAGGCTGCGAAGTTTATGCATCGTTGGCCGTTGTCATTCGATACGATGTGCAGACTATCCGGTCCGATGACCGGTCTATACATTTCCTCCCTTCCTACCTGTGCGTTCATGTCACCGATGACGATTTTGACGTCCCGCAGTGGGCATCCATCGTATGTCTGCTCCAACTGTGCGTAAAACGCTTCTTTCTCGTCGTCGGGTCTCCCTTCGTGTGGGCAGTGCACGTTGATGATGCTATAGTTGAAGAAACGGCCTTTAATCCTCAGCTTGCACATCCTTGCGTTGATTGGCTGCCACTCAATCACGCGTTGGCGCATCTTACCCAGCACTATGAAGCCGGTTCCCAGCTCGTTGGTGATGCCACAGCTTTGGTAAAAGGTAGCCGCTCGATGCCCACTTTTCCACACTTTCTGTCCTGTCCAGCAAATCTCCTGCAGCGCTACGACGTCGAAGTTGCGGGGATGTAATTCATCGTAGATCATCCTGTCGCAACCTGCGAAACCTAGCGACTTGCAATTCCATGTTCCAAGCTTCCAATCGTGATCCTGTATTCGTCGCCTAGGTCTTTGTCGATTATATCGAGTCGCATTATCTTTTATATTGTTCGTAATGATTGGTTTTCTAGGCGGCTTCCCGGGCAGAAGCCATGAACAGAATATCAAAACATGATATGGACTTGATTGATATAAGAGATAAAAGAACAGGCAACAATATAAAAAATTTGCACCGAAATATCATTTAAATATTAAGATATACTATGGATAAGAACAAACTAAGGGCACATGATATTGATCACTTATTACAAATAGCATAACTTGATCTTCTCATGATATTTTAGTGCAAAATATTGATATTTTCGTCTGATCTTTTATCTCTTATGTCAATCATGTCCATATATTATTTTGCTATCTTATCAACTTTTGATATTATTGAGCTATTTTCGTCTACTCGGGTTATTGGGCCTGCGCAAACCTCCTGTCTCGTCGGAGGGCCGTCGTGTCAGGGCTGTTTAGCGTCCCACCTAACACCAGGACTTGGGCTTGTGCGCTTTGAGCAGCACACGGTCGCTTTGGTGGGGCCTACTTGCGGATACATGCAGCTTTTTATAGAGGTTTAACAGGGCCCACTGTCAAACCCCACCACATCCTAGGCAAGCCCCACAACTCGCAGATGGCCTGGGGAGGGATCGTCGAGCCCTTGGACATAGTCCCTGCTGCCCACATAAAAAAAAACAAGCAGACGTGAAATTTGTGCTGCCATACGCTAGCGAAACAAGGTGTGTATCAGAGAAGAACACTCAACGGCTGCATGTGCTCAACAACAGATGCCTGCGGTACATAATTCATGCCTGGTGGCCTCACATCTGGATCTCTTGTCGTCGTTGTCCCCAGAGGGTGATAGCAGCAGAAATTCGGGAACGGAAGTGATACTGGGTCGGCCATACCTTACGTAGGAGCATATGAGCAATAGACTGGAGCCCAGCGGGACATCTCAGCAGGTCTAGAGGCTTATGACGGCAAAGTCTCAATAAAGGAATAAAAGATGTCTACCAAAATCTAACTTGGCAACAGGTTAAGACGATAGCTGGACATTGCCCATGATGGGGGCCTTTCAAGACGGCCCTTTGCACCACTCCATAAGTAAGTCAGTATTAAAAAAAACGATAAGTGAAAATCAAGTCGCTTTGCTATTCTATCGGATGCACATGCAATTGCTAATTGATAGATTCCAAAAAAAAAGTTACCACTTTTAGCTTTAAACCCATGGCAAAACTAATTGGCCGCTGAAATGAACAATTGAATAATAAATTGTAAAGTATGGATCTCATTTTTGTGATTTTCGTGATAACATAACGTAACGGAAATAATTGAGCTCGTATCGTTTCTTCTCGACTACTATAAAAGCATATTCATAATAATGAACCTACCTACAATTTCTCTTGATTTAAATAAATCACGAGCTATTCATCAAGTGATAAGGCATGTAATCTGAAAGGCTTCAACATTCAATCTATTTTATACTTAATTCCTTAATTCTAAAAAAACTCGCCCGTATATTTTATTTCCACAAATTGAGACATTTAATCGACATATCGGTCAAAGCTGGAAGCGATTATCTCTATCGCTGTTCCCATGTATGGGCGATGTTTAACAGCGATAAGCGGGGGCAGATAAGCCGGAACGATCAACGCGCGCGTCGACCGCCCGCCATCCAGTACGTGTAGGGTCTATTTCATCAGTTCCGCCTATCTCCTCATCTTTGCTTATGTCGGTTTACCTAATTTGCTTTCACGTTTCAGACGAACTTCCCAGCTGAGTTTCTGACTGAGTGCGGCGGCGGGTTCCGAGCTTCTCTCTTGACGATTCACCGGAGGAAATAACGATCTCAGATGCAGTGGCGGTAAACTTATCGATGGCAAATGCATTTTGTTTGTTATCTTTTAATTATTCAGCAACATTATTACTTTTGTTCGAATAGTTTTAATTTTTTTAATTCATTATGTAATCCTTTCGTTGATATGACGTCGAAGACTGGAAAAATGGTATTCTCACAAAACTAGTACGGAAAAATTTAGAAGTTGAACAACCAAACCCATCCATATTAGACTATAACCCTCTTATATGTGTGAAGCTGAGCTGTCTACAGCAGTCGGTGAATGTGTGAGCTAGTAAGCTAGGTGCATAGAGCACTCACATGCTGGGTTACGAAATTCCCGTCTGCTGCCTGCACACCATCAAGAGCTGACCATCATCGTTGACTGTGGGTGATGGCGATCGCTGCCTGTGAAGCTGGTCCGGGTAGACCTTTGAAGAGTGGGTAGATGACGTGGTGACGCAACAAATCAAGAACAACACGGTCGGTACTGAGAAGCAAGAACGAACCCGCAGAGACCCGGCTGTGTAGCATTAGTAAGCAGATAGGCTGCTCGCTGGAATTTCAAAGTGAATCATCCATCTGGTTGGTTGGTAGGTGGTAAGTGAGCAACAGGATGGTCAAAACCGATGACGCTTGTTTGCTTCGTTTCGGAGGTAAACAAGTTGGCAGCGGTGGCGCAAAGATGCGATCTACATCGTCTTGTTTTCGAAGTTTGTGCGCATTTTAGTTCTATTCACAAATAAACAAATTGAAGTATCATTGTTCGTTGAATGCAAATTGGTATCATGTGCAGTGAGAACTTGTACAAGTTGAAGGGATGTGAATTGTTTACGAATGATCACTTCAGAAGCTGTGAGCAATGTGCAAGCAGTGCAATCTGAGGATTTTCGAAAACAAATGGCTCGAAACTCAATTACTCCAGCTGCGGAAAACATTCTAAAACTATATGTTTTCCAAAGGGAAAAAGCGCGATGAATTGATTGCACAGGGTTTCGTGCTGTCCAGCGCTAAAGCGCTTATTTTGTTCCAATTCTCCTGGAAATCGCAATATTTTATCTTACTGACGCTGAAATTTGTTCCTAATGTGTTTCCTAAAATGAAAAAGCAATATTTGAAATTGTTATTAGCTATTAATAATTATGAATATTATTTTGAAAAAGTTTAGTCAAGTTCAGTCAAGTTAGAGACACTGAATACGGTCTTACTGTTGAGGTCGAAACGAAACACGTCTCTATGAAGTTGCTATCAAGATCAAGTAGTGGAATCAAATACGATTGTTGCGTTTCGGATGTGGTAATGTAGCAAGCGCCGACTCTAACAGCAGACAAGACATGGATTTTGTCTTCGATCAGCTAATAATCTATAAAAAGCGTTTATAAAAAAAAACCTTAAATTAATTTCATAATAACTTACAAATTCGGTGGTTTACCAGGAAGATAATTACTTCCATCCTGAGCTACTGTCACACATCTTCAAACTGAATAGAAAATCATATTCACAATAAAAAAACACATAAAAAAATTATCTGCAAATTACTAATAGGGGAAGAGGGGGGGGGGGGCAATATACCCTTGCTGAGCAAATACTGCTTTATTGTCTTATTTGTAACCTTGGTTTTTCTGTTTTGGGGCTCTTCCCCTATAGAGCTCAAAATTATAAATTTCACAAATCTGATTGAGAAGTGATCTTGACAAGTTCCAATGATTTTCCAGCACTTTGCGTGCAATTATGAAAAACAGCGCAATGCTACATATTGGACCATTGTTCCCGACATACACGCAATGATGATGCTGTTTTTTTTCTATCTACGCAGTCAGCGCCGGCCGAATGGTGTGGGAGCAAAAAGCCTGTAGGGGAACGGGGAAGCTGTTGAGCGCCACACGGACATATTATGACGAACCTACGCCTCTTCCCGTTGTTGTTCGGTTAGAAAGCGCTTGCCAAACGGCATTGGATTTATGCTCAAACGTGGAGATGCGGGGTAGTAGCAGCCAGAGCAAAGAGATCGGCGAGTACATGGCTCTTTCGCGAAGCTGTTGCTCGGAAGAGAGCTCCTAATGTGGAAGGAGAAATAGCCAAAGACTCAATTGTTGGAAAATTGTTTCAATTCCGTTAGTGATTTCATCATTACAGTAGAAGCGCTGGCAGAGTCAAATTCCAGAAAATATATTATTGTTTGAAGTTTATTCATAATTTAATCGACTTGTAACGAAAAAGTAACTGCAACAAAATTTATAATTAGGTAGAAAAGAGCACATAAGAAAAATAAAAACCACTGATATAAGATTTAAATCCATTCTATTATATGTAGTAATTTAAAGAGAACTTTCTGAATTTTCCGCTTGATTGAATGTTTTACAAGATTCAGCTTTTGATTTCAATTGTTATGCCAGATTTGATGACTGGACGGAAAAATAATAACTCTTTTCTTCCAACTTGCGTGTTTGTACCTCCGAGGATGAACTTTGCATCGTGTAAGGTATTTTCTGAAGGTTTAAGAAATCTGTACTCTAAGATGATCAAAAAACACGTTTTCAAAATATTTAATTGTTCACCCTCTTATTCCGTTCAATTCTGGTTGAAATTTCGGCCAAATCGATTGGGCAGTGCAAAACTTATTGGAAGCTTAGGTATATGGAAAAATGTATAGAGAAGCATCCAAAAACAGTAATTTGGAGCTAGATGACATCGATGAAAAACTATGATAAACATTCAGTTTTTATAGAAAAAAAATGGATTGTTACGTATGATAAAAACTGCGGAAGATTGGAGTATATCATGCAAAGTTAATAGCATTTCCTTTTTATTCCTTTCTTTATTCTCTCACTTCTCTTTTCTTTCTTCCTTATCTTGTCTTAATCTTTACACATACCACTTTTTTTCTTAGACCTCTTTTCCTTCTTTTTATTTTCTTTTTCGATTTACTTTTTTCACATTAAAGGAAGGAAAAAAAGAAAGAAGAAGAGAAGAAAGGAAATAAGAAAGGAGAACCGAGAACAAAGTACGAAGGACGTACTTTGTTCTCGGTTCTCCTTTCTTATTTTCTTTCTTCGCTTCTTCTTCCTTTTTCTTCCTTCTTTCTATTTTTTTCTTTCCTTTCTTTTTTTTCCTTTCCCTCTTTGCTTCCTTGTCCATTCTTCCTCGTTCTTCTTTTATTTCTTCTTCTTTCTTGCTTACTCCTACTTTTTTTTCTTTCTTAACTTGAACAATTTATTTTTCCCTAATTTTTTCTTCTTTTATATACATTTTTTTCCATTCTCCTAATCTCTTATCCATTTTCCCCTTTCTTCTCTCTCTTTACTCTTTCCATTTTATTTGTTCTAACTTGTGCTCTCTTCTTCCTTTTTTCGAATTTTATTTCTCTTCTTTCTTCTTCCTATCCGTCAAACAATTTAGGCTGAGTGAGATAGTTTTATACTAAAACTTATACTAAATAAGCGGTAACCAGCTCGCAATGCTACTTGTGTAGGCTGGTTTATCTCTTCGTTCTTCCGTCTTTCTTTCTTCTTTTTTATCTTTATCTTTTTACTATTTTCTTTCTTTCTTATTTCTTCTTTCTTCATTCATTTATTTAGTATACATCTGAACAGATAACACTGAATCAACAATTTGACGCCACAATACACGGTTCGAGGCCGCATCTCTTCATCCTCAAATACGCCCCACGCTCGCCAAGTCGTTTTGCACCTGGTCTGCCCATCTCCCTCGTTGCGTTCCACGCCGTCTCGTACCTCCCGGATCGGAAGCGAACACCATCTTTGCAGGGTTGCTGTCCGGCATTCTTGCAACATGCACTGCCTATCTTATACTTCCGGCTTCAGCTACCTTCTGCACATAAAAAAAGCGTTTATGAATTTGTGAACTAACGAGTTCACGGTGTATTTTTTCGTGAACAACAGCCACGGATTCGGGAATACAGTCACGTTTTCTGGAACGTTCTGGAAAACGTGACTGGTGTTCTCGAATTCATGAATTAAATCACGGTGTATTTTTGCTGGTTCACGAATTCGGGAACGCATTTTTTGCGTGTGGATACTGGGTTCGCCGTAGAGTTGGGCGAGCTCGTGGTTCATTCTTCGCCGCCACACACCGTCTTCTTGCACACCGCCAAAGATGGTCCTAAGCACCAGTCTCTCGAATACTCCGAGTTCTTGCAAGTCCTCCTCGAGCATTGTCTGTGTTTCACGTCCGTAGAGGACTACCGGTCTTATCAGCGTCTTGTACATGACACATTTGGTGCGGGTGTGAATCTTTTTTGACCGCAGTTTCTTCTGGAGCCCGTAGTAGGCCCGACTTCCACATATGATACGCCTTCGTATTTCACGACTAACATTGTTATCAGCCGTTAGCAAGGATCCAAGGTAGACGAGTTCCTCGGCCACCTCGAAGGCATCCCCGTCCATCGTAACACAGCTATCCAAGCGGGCCCTGTCGCACTCGGTTCCGCCCACGTACTTTGTCTGTGACGCATTCACCACCGATCCAACTTTTGTTGCTTCACATTTCAGGCGAGTGTACAGTTCTGCCACCTTTGCCGACAATGTCCATATCACTCGCGAAACAAATAAATTGATTGGATCTGTTGAAAATCGTAGCGCGGCTGTTTCACCCGGCTCTCCGCATGACACCTTCTAACGCAATGTTGAACAACAGGCACGAAAGTCCATCACTTTGTCTTAGTCCCCGGCGCGATTCGAACGAACTGAAGTGTTCGACCGAAATCTTCACACAGTTTTGCACACCATCCACCGTTGCTTTGATCAGTCTGGTAGGCTTCCCAGGGAAGATGTTCTCGTCCATAATTTTCCATAGCTCTACGCGGTCTATACTGTCGTATGCCGTCTTGAAATCAATGAACAGATGATGCGTTGGGACCTGGTATTCACGGCATTTTTGAAGTATTAGCCGTACCGTAAAGATCTTGAGGGCCGTTCTTGAGCGGCCCTCAACGAAGCCGGCTTGATAACTTCCCACAAACTCTTTCACTAATGGTGACAGACGTCGGAAGATGATCTGGGATATCACTTTGGTGATGGTGATTGCTCGAAAGTTCTCACACTCTAGCTTGTTGCCTTTCTTGTAAATGGGGCATTCAACCGCTTTCTTCCACTCCGGTAGATGTTCAGTTTCCCAGATTCTGACAATCAGTTTGTGCAGGCAAGTGGTTAGCTTTTCCGGGCCCATCTTGATGAGCTCAGCTCCGATACCATCCTTACCAGCTGCTTTATTGATCTTTAGCTGTTGGATGGCATCCTTAACTTCCCTCAAGGTGGGGGCTGGTTGGCTTCCATCGTCCGCTGAACTAACGTAGTCATCTCCTCCGCTGCCTTAACTTTCACTGCCTATACTCTCAGCGCCATTAAAATGTTCCTCGTAGTGCTGCTTCGTCAAGATGCTCCCATCCTTATCCCGGCACATTTTGGCTCGCGGCACGAAGCCTTTGCGGGATGCATTGAGCTTCTGATAGAGCTTGCGTGTTTCTTGAGAACGGCACAGCTGTTCCATCTCCTCGCACTCCGCTTCTTCCAGGCGGCGTTTCTTCTCTTGAAAAAGGCGGGTCTGCTGTCTCCGCTTCCGTCTCTCCAGAATCTGCCTGCACTCTTCGTCGAACCAATCGTTTCGTCGACTTCGTCTCACATACGCTACATTGTTCTCCGCTGCGTCGTTAATGGCTGCTTTGACTGTATTCCAGCAGTCCTCATGAGAGGCCCCATCGAGTTCACCCTCTTCCGACAACGCTGCCTCGAGATGCAGCGCGTATGCAGTGGTGACATTAGGTTGCTTCAGTCGCTCTAGGTCGTACCGCAGCGGTCGTCGGTACCGCACATTGTTGATGACGGAAAGTTTCTTCTTCCTTTTTTATTCTTCTTACTACTTTCTTTTTTATACTTTCTTCTTTCTACCTTCTTCTCTCTACTTTCTTCTTTCTTTTTTTCTTTCTTCTTTCTTTTTTTCCTTTCCTTTTTGCCTTTCTCGTATCCAGCTTTCCACGTTCGCCATAATGGCGGCTGCTATAAATAAATCTGACAGTAACTGCTTCCGACGCTGCCCTAGTAACACAGTTCAGATCGATTTGGTTGCTGCAACTCCAATGTGACTGGATTTGGACGTATATCAGTCACAGTGACTGATACGTGACAAGTGTGCTACTATGGTGAATTGTTTCCGACGCTTAAATTTTTCCGACTGTTTTCACTTTGTTTATTTATTGTTGCGTAAATATACGTAAAGGCTATATGATCGCTCCAAAACAATCTTTTTATAAAAGACCCGGAGACCCATAACGTTATATACCGATCGACTCAGTTCGATGAATTGAGGTGATGTCTGTGTGTATGTGTGTCTGTCTGTGCGCACCCACGTACCAAAATGTAGCAAAAGTGTCACTCATTTTTCGGGCACTTATCCTTAACCGATTTGCTCGCAACAAGCATTCGACGCAGACTTCTATCCTATTGATTCCTATTGAAAATTGGCCGCATCGGACCATGGGCTCGGAAGTTATGGTCAAAATACTTTTTTTACGGAATAATCGTGTAAAAAAGTGTCACTCATTCTTCGGGCACTTATTCTCAACCGATTTGCTCGCAGAAAAATTCCATATTTCTTCTTCCTTTATTTCTTTCTTTTTTCTTCTTTTTCTTCTTCCTTCATTTCTTATTTTTTCTTCTTCCTTCATTTCTTCTTTTTTCTTACTTCTTTTTCCTTTCATCTTTCTCCTTCCTTCTTTCTACTTTTTTTTTCTTTTTCCTTCTTTATTATTAAATCTTTATTCTTTTTTCTTCATTCCAATACCTTTCTTCTTTCATCCTTCTTCTTTCTTTTTTCTTCTTTCTTCTTTCTTCTTTCTTCTTTCTTCTTTCTTCTTACTTCTTTCTTCTTTCTTCTTTTTTCTTTCTTCTTTCTTCTTTCCTGTTTCTTCTTCCTTATTTCTTCTTTCTTCTTTCTTATTTTTTTGTGTAGTCTACAAAAGTTTGAGTCTCTTACGCGCAAAACAGATGTGGACGATTTTTTTAAATTTATGTGTACAAACTCGCGCATTTTCAACTGTTTGAATGATTCTTCGGGTTAGTTATGGGCTATCTGGTAGAATTTTGTTTTTTCTTCTTTCTTCTTTTTTCTTCCTTCTTCCTTCTTTCTCTTTCTTGTTTCTCCTTTCTTCTCTCTTGTTTCTCCTTCTTCTTTATATTTGTTTACTTTTTTTATTTTTTCTTCTTTATTTTTTTTCTTCCTCATTTTACATTACTCTTTTTTTTGTTTTTTTTTTATTTCACATCAATCCTTTTTTCCTTTTTCTTTCTTATTTCTTCTTTCTTCTCGCTCCTATGTTCATCCTACTTTTTTCTTTCTTTAGTCGTTTTTCTTGCCTTTTTTTTCTTCTTCATTTTGTTTGTTTCTTTTTTTTTCATTTTTCTTCATTATTTTTTCTTCTTTCGTATTTATTCTGCTTTTTTATTTCTCTTTATTCTACCTTTTTCATGGGCCTTCGTTAGCCGTGCGGTAAAGGCTGAAGGAGGCTTGGTTCGATTCCCGGTTCGGCCAAGGAAATTTTCGGATTGGATCATCGTATCATCGCGGTAGCCTCATGATATACGAATGCAAAATGGTAACTTTCTAAGCCAAGTTACCTTTTTGCACTCGTATATCAGGTAAGGCCTGGCAGGTAGTAGCTGTGGAAGTGCTAAATGAACACTGAACTGAGAGGAGGCAATGTCTTAGTGGGGGATGTAATGCCAATAAGAAGAAGAAGAAGAATTAGGGGAACGGTTCTGTACTTCATCTCATAGCTCCCATGTTCAACTCATCGAAAACAAAGCAATGAAAAAGAAATTTGTTTTGTTTCTTATTTTTGTGATGTTTTTCCGTAGTGAAGCACGCATGTTGGCAAAAATAAATGACGAGATTAGTGTTGTATTTCTTTGTTTTGCGATAAGATGAATATATGTTTAGTGGGATGGAAAACGGAACAGTTCCCCTATATCTTTTCTAGAATTTTATTTTTATTCTTTATTTTTCACTTATTTTTTTCTTCTTTTTTATTCTTGCTTCTTTAACTACCTACTCAAATTCTAAATTCGATGTTTTTAGCAGATTAGAAGCCGATGCGATAATAATGCTTATTGTTATTTATTCAGACTTCACCCAGAGTGTCCTCTACAGTACCAAAAATTCACCTCCATTCGGTTCGATCCTGCACGTTTCAAACAACGCAGTCTATAAAGGACCCTACCTTGCCTTGTATTTTTGGGCTTGCCAAATCGACATATAAAACCATTTTCACTATTGTTATTGTTTGACATTCCGGCTACGTACACGGCCCACCGCAGTCGTCCGATTTTCCGATCCGGTCCGGTGAGAACGATCGATGGTTCTCCTAACAGTTGCAGCTTGTTGTTCATTCACCTCCTCCATATCCCGCAGCCCTCCACAGATGGTATGTAATATTTTTCTTCCGAAAACTTCTCCACGAGCATTTTCCAGGTTTCGTGTGAAACTTCTATAAAAAGCGTGCATGTGCCTCTCAAAGCGCACTACCCCAAGTCCTGGTGTTGGGTGGGAGTCTGATACGAAAACTCATGGTGAGACAGGAGGTTTGCGCAGGCCCAATATGCCGCCTATAGAACCGATGCACAGTGTTTTCTAACCCAGGAATTCGTGATCGAAAATGTTTTGGCCATGAAAAGTTGATTTTAGAGTCTCAGTGACTTCGGAGAAAAGTTTCAGTATGTTAAGCTCCATATTCTGGAAAAAATTTTTTTTGACTAATCCCCCTAAAAGTGAGATGGAAATTCTCTTTCCTCCAATTATGAAGATACATCATTGGTGTCTTCAAGAAAGTTGTAGAAAAAGTTTCTACGAAAAATTTTGTTATATAAATTTTATTTCTATCTGCTATAGAAATCGAGATATGGGTCGTTATTTATGAACGACCACCAAAAAACAGGTTTTCGACGATACTTTCGTCAATATATTTTTTAGATTTTTCAAATGTTTTACAAAGATGTCCGTCGCGATAAAAAACATGAACCTTTCGAAGACAGTTTCTTCTTATTTCCAATATTGACGAAGTTATTGACGATTTTCGGTTCAAAAATGAGCATTTTGACATTAACTGCATACATGTAGGGGCAAAATGGGGCAGAATTTTATTTAGGTAATTGAAAGTATAACTCATGCTCTAATGGTTGCATTGCAACATATATGTGACATAGCTTGACATAAGTGCCGTATGAACATCTTTTTCTTCTTCTTGTTATATATAAAAATGAATTGGTCTGTATTGTGCATTACTAAGAAACGGCTGAATAGATTTTCTTTATTTCTTCAGCAAATTTGTCCGACGGATTTACACAATATTTTCTCATGTAAGAATCTCGACCAAAATTGGAAAAAATATGAAAAATTGAAAATAAAATTTGTATGGAAATTTTAAAAAGGTAGATCGCATTCTCGCCTACTGTGCAGGACAACGTCTGCAGGGTCATCTTTAGTCTTTACACTTCGCCAGACCTATGATTTAGCCAAATACAAAATTTTCTAAATGATTATGGATGGATGTTCTACAGAACTGACATGAATTTCAAATTCCGCGGGAAGAAACAACGCGTATTTTAAAAAAAAAATCATCAAAAAGTCACGTAAAAAGCGACCCCAGTGTATTTGGGCAAATTGTATTATTTTAGAAATCACCATACAGCCAGGAATGCTGATGAGAGAAAATGCAGTATCGGGTATTTATTGAATGGAAACTATGGTTAGCGACGCCTCAAACATCATAAGTTTAAATATAATTTTATGAAAGCAATTTGAAGGTACTTGTTTTACCTATTTACTTTTCGAAATATCTCGGAATAATAAAAAGCCGGTTTGCTACGTCTAAAACATCACAATATTGCAAAACAGGTTAACAGAAAAGTGTTCCAAAATTTTTAGTTTATTTCTTTTCATTTAGATTCTCTGGAAATACCAATATCCCGATATATTGGTATTTCTCTGTAAAATATCCGTCGATTCGATAATCATTTTCAAAATTTGGACATTAAAACAAGACATAGGTCTGGCGTAAGTGTTATTATCATGAACTGGATGACCCGGCAGACGTTGTCTTGCACAGTAGGTGAGAATGCCTGTTGTGATATGCCTATACAAAATACCCATACAAATTCTAATTTGAATTTTTCATATTTTTTCAGTTCAAGTCGTGACTTTTACATAAGAAAATATTATGTAAGCCCATCGGAAACTGTGATGAAGAAATTTGAACCCGGCCGTTTCTTAGTTATGCGGAATACAGACCAATTCATTTTTTATATTTAACAAGAAGAAGAAGAAGAAAACATATCCATACGGTACTTACAGAAAGCTAAGTCACATATATGTTGCAATGCAACCGTTAGTGCATGAGTTATACCATTTTGCCCCTACATGTATGCAATTAATGTCAAAATGCTCATTTTTGAACAAAAAATCGTCAATAACTTCGTCAAAATTGAAAATAAGAAGAAACTGTCTTCGAAAGGTTCATGTTTTTTATCGCGACGGAGATCTTTGTAGAACATTTGAAAAATCTAAAAAATATATTGACAAATGTATCGTGAAAAACCTGTTTTTTTGGTGGTCGTTCATAAATAACGACCCATATCTCGACTTCTATAGCAGATAGAAATAAAATTTATATAGCAAAATTTTTCCTAGAAACTTTTTCTACAACTTTTTCGAAGACACCAATGATGTATCTTCATAATTGGAGGAAAGAGAATTTCCATCTCACTTTTAGGGGGATTAGTCAAAAAATATTTTTTTCCAAAATATGGAGCTTAACATACTTAAACTTTTCTCCGAAGTCACTGAGCCTCTAAAATCAACTTTTCATGGCCAAAACATTTTCGATCACGAATTCCTGGGTTAGAAAACACTGTGCGATGCATGTAAATCCACGTACTCAAACCGACCAGTGACCTCTCTGATACGCTTTGATCATTACGTTTTACTGTGTTTGAGAAAGCTATAGTTGTTTTAGGTGATGGATCTCATTATTTCCACTAATCTACTCATTTGTATAATGCGCAGTTAGGCTAATTAAGGAAAGAAAAACTGCGTCGAATCGAAATGAGTTCTATTATTACTTCTATAGCAGTACCTAGCATGGACTTCCATTCCACTGCCCTTGGGGATACTTACTATGATACTTCATTTCATTTTCATTTATTTAGTTAACATCTAAACAGATAACACTGAATCAACAATTTGACGCCACAATGCACGGTTCGAGGCCGCATCTCTCCATCCTCGGATACGCCCCACGCTCGCCAAGTCGTTCTGCACCTGGTCTGCCCATCTCGCTCGCTGCGCTCCACGCCGTCTCGTACCTGCCGGATCGGAAGCGAACACCATCTTTGCAGGGTTGCTGTCCGGCATTCTTGCAACATGTCCTGCCCATCGTACCCTTCCGGCTTTAGCTACCTTCTGGATACTCGGTTCATTCTTCGCCGCCACACACCGTCTTCTTGCACACCGCCAAAAATGGTCCTAAGCACCCGTCTCTCGAATACTCCGAGTGCTTGCAAGTCCTCGTCTTGTACATGACACATTTGGTGCGGTGGCGAATCTTTTTCGACCGCAGTTTCTTCTGGAGCCCGTAGTAGGCCCAACTTCCACAGATGATGCGCCTTCGTATTTCACGACTAACGTTGTTGTCAGCCGTTAGCAAGGATCCGAGGTAGACGAATTCCTCGACCACCTCGAAGGTATCCCCGTCTATCGTAACACTGCTTCCCAGGCGGGCCCTGTCGCGCTCGGTTCCGCCCACAAGCATGTACTTTGTCTTTGACGCATTCACCACCAGTCCAACTTTTGTTGCTTCACGTTTCAGGCGGGTGTACAGTTCTGCCACCTTTGCAAATGTTCGGCCGACAAGGTCCATGTCATCCGCGAAGCAAATAAATTGACTGGATCTGTTGAAAATTGTACCCCGGCTGTTACACCCGGCTCTCCGCATGACACCTTCTAGCGCAATGTTGAACAACAGGCACGAAAGTCCATCACCTTGTCTTAGTCCCCGGCGCGATTCGAACGAACTGAAGTGTTCGCCCGAAATCTTCACACAGTTTTGCACACCATCCACCGTTGCTTTGATCAGTCTGGTAAGCTTCCCAGGGAAGCTGTTCTCGTCTATAATTTTCCATAGCTCTACGCGGTCTATACTGTCGTATGCCGCCTTGAAATCAACGAACAGATGGTGCGTTGGGACCTGGTATTCACGGCATTTTTGAAGGATTTGCCGTACAGTAAAGATCTGGTCCGTTGTCGAGCGGCCGTCAACGAAGCCGGCTTGATAACTTCCCACAAATTCGTTCACGAATGGTGACAGACGACGGAAGATGATCTGGGATATCACTTTGTAGGCGGCATTGCGCGATGCATTGAGCTTCTGATAGAATTTGAGTGTATCTTGAGAACGGCACAGCTGTTCCATCTCCTCGCACTCCGCTTCTTCCAGGCGGCGTTTCTTCTCCTGAAAAAGGCGGGTCTGCTGTCTCCGCTTCCGTCTATAACGTTCCACGTTCTGCCGGGTACCTTGCTGCAGCGCGACCGTCCGCGCTGCGTCCTTCTCCTCCAGAATCTGTCTGCACTCTTCGTCGAACCAATCGTTCCGTCGACTTCGACCCATATACCCGACGTTGTTCTCCGCTGCGTCGTTAGTGGCTGCTTTGACTGAATTCCAGCAGTCCTCAAGAGGGGCCCCATCGAGCTCACCCTCTTCCGGTAACGCTGCCTCGAGATGCTGCGCGTATGCAGTGGCGACATCAGGTTGCTTCAGTCGCTCTAGGTCGTACCGCGGCGGTCGTCGGTACCGAACATTGTTGATGACGGATAGTTTTGGGCGCAGTTTAACCATCACCAGATAGTGGTCAGAGTTGATGTTAGCGCCACGATATGTCCTGACGTCGATAATGTCGGAGAAGTGCCGTCCATCAATCAGAACGTGGTCGATTTGTGATTCTGTTTGCAGTGGTGATCTCCAGGTGTACCGATACGGGAGGCTGTGTTGGAAGTAGGTGCTGCGAATGGCCATATTCTTAGAGGCGGCGAAATCAATTAGTCGTAGGCCGTTTTCGTTCGTCAGCCGGTGAGCGCTGAACTTTCCAATAGTCGGTCTAAACTCCTCCTCTTGGCCAACCTGAGCGTTCAAATCTCCTATGATGATTTTGACGTCGTGGCTTGGGCAGCTGTCGTACTCACGTTCCAGCTGTGCGTAGAATGCGTCCTTATCATCATCAGTGCTTCCGGAGTGTGGGCTATGGACGTTGATTATGCTGAAGTTGAAGAACCGGCCTTTGATCCTCAACCTGCACATTCTTTCATTGATCGGCCACCACCCGATCACGCGCCTTTGCATATCGCCCATCACTATGAAAGCTGTTCCCAGCTCGTGTGTGTTGCCGCAGCTCTGGTAGATGGTATGATTACCTCTAAACTTTCGCACCATTGATCCCTTCCAACAAACCTCCTGCAGCGCTACGATGCCGAATCCATGGTCCTTGAGCACATCGGCGAGTATGCGTGTGCTCCCGATGAAGTTGAGAGATTTACAGTTCCACGAACCGAGCTTCCAATCGCTAGTCCCTTTTCGTCGCAGTGGTCTTCGCCGATGGTTCCGGTCCGTACTCTCTTGTTGATTGTTCGTTGCTTAAGATTTTTTAAAGGCTGGCTTGCAGGGCCTGACACCAAACCCCCTAAATTTCCGGAGGACCATTCCTCCTTATTTCCGGTGGACCATGGTGCACAGTTTCACTTAGAGTCCCTCGCTGGCACTTGGACGATGATCAGCCGCCCCTAACATGGAGAACAGACGCTGTTGTGAGCCGATTCTGACATGGAGAACAGACGCTCAGAAAGATTTGCACCTCCGGAGAGGAGTCAACCCCCCCTTCCCTGTCAGCATACGACCATAGTTCCCACCGGGGTTGGTTACCCGATCTTCCCTAAGGTTGCTCGTATCCCGGCCAGCACCGCGGGGAGGTAGGGATAGGAGTTGCTGGGTAAGAGGCTAAGGACCGCGAGATGGGGTCTATTTTATTCCTTCAGGTACGCGAAGTACCAATGGTACGCTTTACCCAGCATTTGCCGTGCCATGATACTATGATACTTACTATTACTATGGCTGGCTCGTCTCTAACTCTAGAACTTTGAATAATCCAACGTCGTGTCGTAAATTCACGCACTACTAGTCGGATAATAAAGTCATCTCTGAATTGATGACCGGAATCGTTATCAGACCTATTCGGATAAAGAAATATTTAATTATGGAGTAGTTTGTAGACACTAGTGAATTCGTTTGGGTCAGAATCGCAACCGTTTACGAAATCCCTTGATGCATTATTATTTTTAAGATGCAAGATATTATTAAGCAAATCTGTTCACACATAATTTTGAATAAGCATTTTCTTATAGATCCTTTTGTCTAATTTATATACTGCCGCTGCAACTGTCCAATCTTTGCTTAATTTCCTATCTATATGGGATGGTTATGCTTTTATTGGCAGTATAGTCCCAAATCAGAAAAGCCTAGTCTTAATGACTTGAGTAAATGTAACCTGAATTCACAACAACTCCCTACCACAACTTCCGTGTATCATTTATAAACGCGAAAGGGCTCTTCAAAATTGTTCATTACGGATGTAGTCCCGGAGGAGACAATTTTTGACAGAGTAATGCAACTAGGTACTTGGAAGACTGTATAGAGAAACCTTTTCTAATTAACAAGAGTAATCTATCACCGTAGAAGGTAGAAGTAGAGTTTTCATTTTTCCTATAAAAAATGTTGTTGATCCTGAACCGATAACTAGCATATCAAATCTTATTTAACTACGTACTACTTACGAAGCCACCAATTGCCGCATACGAATCAGCAACAATAAAAACAAGCCACCGTGGACCGTCTTTGTTGTTTGCGGCTGCAATTCTTCACAGGCATGTACCAAGTATTACATATGCCAACTAATATGGATAGTATCCAGCAGTAGCAACAATCACCAACCACCAATACACAGCAACAGCCGTTCGTTGAAACACGATAAAGACACAAAGGCACACCACAATCCCTCGTCATCGCACCATACGGTAATAGAGAGAGATATATACCCAGCTACATATCTGCTCTACACCTTGGATACGAAACCTACCGCTGCAGAAGTGCACCGAGGAGCCGTCTATCTCTGGAGGCACACCGTCCCAGCTATGCGGATCGCTCGCACCACCCCGTTAATGGATTTCCATCTCAGATGCGGGCAATAATTAACCGTAATTAAAAGTCACTTGCCTTACAGTACAGCGCAACTAACAGCAGCGCAGCGCGGTATGGCCAGCGCACTGCTGCTGCTGCTGCTGCTGCTGTTGTTCGCTCAATCGTTGGAGCACGGTAGCGGTAGACCTTTTCCGCTGCCATAGAGAGTCATCAGAAGGAAGCAGAACAGAACGTTACTAACGGCGTACGACTGGACGGCGAGGTGTAACTGACGACACCGGCGTTGACGGAGGCATGCTGCGCTGAAAATGGGTGACGACTACAGAAGATGTACTGTTTAAGAAAAGTAACTGATACCATTTTTTTTGGTTTTCAAACCAAATCACCCCACAAGCACCCTAGCTTCATTCAACTCGTTGACATAAATAATAATCAAGTCTAGTTATTCCGCTACATTTGCAGCTCTTCAGCTAGTATTTTTTGTACAGCATTTAATGAATAAGCATACATTTTTTCCTTGAACGGTGTGATTTTTCAGTTAGTTTTGTTTTATAATCATGTTATACTAATTCTGAAAGGATTAGGAAGTTCCCAAGGATTTCCCAAGAAAATTCCGAAGGATTTCCCGAGGAAATTCCGAAGGATTTCCCAGGGAAATTCCGAAGGATTTCCCAAGGAAATTCCGAAGGATTTCCCAAGGAAATTCCGAAGGATTTCCCAAGGAAATTCCGAAGGATTTCCCAAGGAAATTCCGAAGGATTTCCCAAGGAAATTCCGAAGGATTTCCCAAGGAAATTCGAAGGAATTTCCCAAGGAAATTCGAAGGATTTCAAGGAAATTCGAAGGATTTAAAGGAAATTCGAAGGATTTCCCAAGGAAATTCCGAAGGATTTCAAGGAAATTCCGAAGGATTTCCCAAGGAAATTCCGAAGGATTTCCAAGGAAATTCGAAGGATTTCCCAAGGAAATTCCGAAGGATTTCCCAAGGAAATTCCGAAGGATTTCCCAAGGAAATTCCGAGGGATTTCCCAAGGAAATTCCGAAGGATTTCCCAAGGAAATTCCGAAGGATTTCCCAAGGAAATTCCGAAGGATTTCCCAAGGAAATTCCGAAAGATTTCCCAAGGAATTTTCGAAGGATTTCCCAAGGAATTTTCGAAGGATTTCCCAAGGAAATTCCGAAGGATTTCCCAAGGAAATTCCGAAGGATTTGTCAAGGAAATTCCGAAGGATTTCCCAAGGAAATGCCGAAGGATTTCCCAAGGAAATTCCGAAGGATTTCCCAAGGAAATTCCGAAGGATTTCCCAAGGAAATTCCGAAGGATTTCCCAAGGAAATGCCGAAGGATTTCCCAAGGAAATTCCGAAGGATTTCCCAAGGAAATTTCGAAGGATTTCCCAAGGAAATTCCGAAGGATTTCCCAAGGAAATTCCGAAGGATTTCCCAAGGAAATTCCGAAGGATTTCCCAAGGAAATTCCGAAGGATTTCCCAAGGAAATTCCGAAGGATTTCCCAAGGAAATTCCGAAGGATTTCCCAAGGAAATTCCGAAGGATTTCCCAAGGAAATTCCGAAGGATTTCCCAAGGAAATTCCGAAGGATTTCCCAAGGATTTCCCAAGGAAATTCCGAAGGATTTCCCAAGGAAATTCCGAAGGATTTCCCAAGGAAATTCCGAAGGATTTCCCAAGGAAATTCCGAAGGATTTCCCAAGGAAATTCCGAAGGATTTCTCAAGGAAATTCCGAAGGATTTCCCAAGGAAATTCCGAAGGATTTCCCAAGGAAATTCCGAAGGATTTCCCACGGAAATTCCTATGGATTTCCCATGGAAATTCCGATGGATTTCCCATGGAAATTCCGAAGGATTTCCCATGGAAATTCCGAAGGATTTCCCAAGGAAATTCCGAAGGATTTCCCAAGGAAATTCCGAAGGATTTCCCAAGGAAATTCCGAAGGATTTCCCAAGGAAATTCCGAAGGATTTCCCAAGGAAATTCCGAAGGATTTCCCAAGGAAATTCCGAAGGATTCTCCATGGAAGAAGAATTCCAAAGGATTTCCCTTGGAAATTCCAAAGGATTTCCCTTGGAAATTCCAAAGGATTTCCCTTGGAAATTCCAAAGGATTTCCCTTGGAAATTCCAAAGGATTTCCCTTGGAAATTCCAAAGGATTTCCCTTGGAAATTCCAAAGGATTTCCCTTGGAAATTCCAAAGGATTTCTCGTGGAAATTCCAAAGGATTTCCCGTGGAAATTCCAAAAGATTTCCCGTGGAAATTCCAAAGGATTTCCCGTGGAAATTCCAAAGGATTTCCCGTGGAAATTCCAAAGGATTTCCCGTGGAAATTCCAAAGGATTTCCCGTGGAAATTCCAAAGGATTTCCCGTGGAAATTCCAAAGGATTTCCCGTGGAAATTCCAAAGGATTTCCCGTGGAAATTCCAAAGGATTTCCCGTGGAAATTCCAAAGGATTTCCCGTGGAAATTCCAAAGGATTTCCCGTGGATATTCCAAAGGATTTCCCGTGGAAATTCCAAAGGATTTCGCGTGGAAATTCCAAAGGATTTCCAGTGGAAATTCCAAAGGATTTCCGTGGAAATTCCAAAGGATTTCCGTGGAAATTCCAAAGGATTTCCCGTGGAAATTCCAAAAGAATTTCCCGTGGAAATTCCAAAGGATTTCCCGTGGAAATTCCAAAGGGTTTCCCGTAGAAATTCCAAAGGATTTCCCGTGGAAATTCCAAAGGATTTCTCGTGGAAATTCCACAGGATTTCTCGTGGAAATTCCACAGGATTTCTCGTGGAAATTCCACAGGATTTCTCGTGGAAATTCCACAGGATTTATCGTGGACATTCCAAAGGATTTCCGTGGAAATTCCAAAGGATTTCCGTGGAAATTCCAAAGGATTTCCGTGGAAATTCCAAAGGATTTCCGTGGAAATTCCAAAGGATTTCCTGTGGAAATTCCAAAGGATTTCCGTGGAAATTCCAAAGGATTTCGTGGAAATTCCAAAGGATTTCCGTGGAAATTCCAAAGGATTTCCGTGGAAATTCCAAAGGATTTCCGTGGAAATTCCAAAGGATTTCCGTGGAAATTCCAAAGGATTTCCGTGGAAATTCCAAAGGATTTCCGTGGAAATTCCAAAGGATTTCCGTGGAAATTCCAAAGGATTTCCGTGAAATTCCAAAGGATTTGTGGAAATTCAAAGGATTTCCGTGGAAATTCCAAAGGATTTTCCGTGGAAATTCCAAAGGATTTCCGTGGAAATTCCAAAGGATTTCCGTGGAAATTCCAAAGGATTTCCGTGGAAATTCCAAAGGATTTCCGTGGAAATTCCAAAGGATTTCCGTGGAAATTCCAAAGGATTTCGTGGAAATTCCAAAGGATTTCCGTGGAAATTCCAAAGGATTTCCGTGGAAATTCCAAAGGATTTCCGTGAAATTCCAAAGGATTTCCGTGGAAATTCCAAAGGATTTCCTGTGAAATTCCAAAGGATTTCCGTGGAAATTCCAAAGGATTTCCGTGGAAATTCCAAAGGATTTCCGTGGAAATTCCAAAGGATTTCCGTGGAAATTCCAAAGGATTTCGTGGAAATTCCAAAGGATTTCCGTGGAAATTCCAAAGGATTTCCGTGGAAATTCCAAAGGATTTCCGTGGAAATTCCAAAGGATTTCCGTGGAAATTCCAAAGGATTTCCGTGGAAATTCCAAAGGATTTCGTGGAAATTCCAAAGGATTTCCGTGGAAATTCCAAAGGATTTCCGTGGAAATTCCAAAGGATTTCCGTGGAAATTCAAAGGATTTCCGTGGAAATTCAAAGGATTTCCGTGGAAATTCCAAAGGATTTCGTGGAAATTCCAAAGGATTTCCGTGGAAATTCCAAAGGATTTCCGTGGAAATTCCAAAGGATTTCCGTGGAAATTCCAAAGGATTTCCGTGGAAATTCAAAGGATTCCCGTGGAAATTCCAAAAGATTTGCCGCGGAAATTCCAAAGGATTTTCCGTGGAAATTCCAAAGGATTTCCCGTGGAAATTCCAAAGGATTTCCCGTGGAAATTCCAAAGGATTTCCCGTGGAAATTCCAAAGGATTTCCCGTGGAAATTCCAAAGGATTTCCCGTGGAAATTCCAAAGGATTTCCAGTGGAAATTCCAAAGGATTTCCGTGGAAATTCCAAAGGATTTCCGTGGAAATTCCAAAGGATTTCCCGTGGAAATTCCAAAAGAATTTCCCGTGGAAATTCCAAAGGATTTCCCGTGGAAATTCCAAAGGATTTCTCGTGGAAATTCCAAAGGGTTTCCCGTAGAAATTCCAAAGGATTTCCCGTGGAAATTCCAAAGGATTTCCCGTGGAAATTCCAAAGGATTTCCCGTGGAAATTCCAAAGGATTTCCCGTGGAAATTCCAAAGGATTTCCCGTGGAAATTCCAAAGGATTTCCGTGGAAATTCCAAAGGATTTCCCGTGGAAATTCCAAAGGATTTTTGTAGAAATTCCGAAGGATTTCCGTGGAAATTCCAAAGGATTTCCGTGGAAATTCCAAAGGATTTCCGTGGAAATTCCAAAGGATTTCCGTGGAAATTCAAAGGATTTCCGTGGAAATTCCAAAGGATTTCCGTGGAAATTCCAAAGGATTTCCGTGGAAATTCCAAAGGATTTCCGTGGAAATTCCAAAGGATTTCCGTGGAAATTCCAAAGGATTTCCGTGGAAATTCCAAAGGATTTCCGTGGAAATTCCAAAGGATTTCCGTGGAAATTCAAAGGATTTCGTGGAAATTCCAAAGGATTTCGGAAATTCCAAAGGATTTCCGTGGAAATTCCAAAGGATTTCCGTGGAAATTCCAAAGGATTTCCGTGGAAATTCCAAAGGATTTCCGTGGAAATTCAAAGGATTTCCGTGGAAATTCCAAAGGATTTCCGTGGAAATTCCAAAGGATTTCCGTGGAAATTCAAAGGATTTCCGTGGAAATTCCAAAGGATTTCCGTGAAATTCAAAGGATTTCCGTGGAAATTCCAAAGGATTTCCGTGGAAATTCCAAAGGATTTCCGTGGAAATTCAAAGGATTTCCGTGGAAATTCCAAAGGATTTCCGTGGAAATTCAAAGGATTTCCGTGGAAATTCCAAAGGATTTCCGTGGAAATTCCAAAGGATTTCCGTGGAAATTCCAAAGGATTTCCCGTGGAAATTCCAAAAGGATTTCTCGTGAAAATTTCGAAGGATTTCCCGAGGAAATTCCAAAGGATTTCCCGTGGAAATTCCAAAGGACATTCGTGGAAATTCCGAAGGATTTCCCGTGGAAATTCCAAAGGATTTCGCGTGGAAATTCCAAAGGATTTCCAGTGGAAATTCCAAAGGATTTCCGTGGATATTCCAAAGGATTTCCCGTGGAAATTCCAAAGGATTTCGCGTGGAAATTCCAAAGGATTTCCAGTGGAAATTCCAAAGGATTTCCGTGGAAATTCCAAAGGATTTCCGTGGAAATTCCAAAGGATTTCCCGTGGAAATTCCAAAAGAATTTCCCGTGGAAATTCCAAAGGATTTCCCGTGGAAATTCCAAAGGATTTCTCGTGGAAATTCCAAAGGGTTTCCCGTAGAAATTCCAAAGGATTTCCCGTGGAAATTCCAAAGGATTTCCCGTGGAAATTCCAAAGGATTTCCCGTGGAAATTCCAAAGGATTTCCCGTGGAAATTCCAAAGGATTTCCCGTGGAAATTCCAAAGGATTTCCCGTGGAAATTCCAAAGGATTTCCCGTGGAAATTCCAAAGGATTTCCCGTGGAAATTCCAAAGGATTTCCCGTGGAAATTCCAAAGGATTTCCCGTGGAAATTCCAAACGATTTCCCGTGGAAATTCCAAAGGATTTCCCGTGGAAATTCCAAAGGATTTCCCGTGGAAATTCCAAAGTATTTCCTGTGGAAACTCCAAAGGATTTCCCGTGGAAATTCCAAAGGATTTCCCGTGGAAATTCCAAAGGATTTCCCGTGAAAATAGAAATAGACATAAAGAAGAAAAACAGAGGGAGACTATGTTATATTCAACCGGAAAGTTGCGTTTTCAACCTATTGTAATGTTAGGCCAAACAGCATGCGACCAAATGTCGCAACACCAAATAGGACACAAAGACAAACCGGTACAGCCGCCTATTGAAAAACTGATCACAGTTTACACATCGAGTTGCATCTATGTATCGATCTATCTCTCTGTCAGTCTATCTGCCTGTTTGCGTTTGGTGCCGCAATTAGATATTTGAAATGCATAGCTTTCTTTTCAATCCTGTCAAAGCCGGGCACATAAAGCTAGTTTATAATATACTAGTCGACCCGGCAGACGTTGTCCTGCATAGTAGGCGGAAATGTGCGTTTTCAACTGCCCATGCAAAGATTCCCATACAAACTCAAGTTTTAGTTTTTCACAATTTTCTTAGCTTTAGTCTTGGTTTCCACATGGGAGAATACCCTATAAACCCGTCGGAAACTATAACGAATGTTTCTGCTGAAGAAATGAAAAAAATCCATCCAGCCGTTTTTGTGTTATGCGGATACGAACACAGACCATATCAAACCCGGCAATAAAAGAAAGAAATCAAACAATCAAAATATTAATTGCGATCCTGCCAGGAGTCGAACCTGGAATCTTCTGATCCGTAGTCAGACGCGTTATCCATTGCGCCACAGGACCTTGTTTCTTCTAAAGAAGGATAGAATCAACGGAGTCATTGGTACTCATCTGTTTGTTTTTTCCACTCAATTCATCAGCTGTGTATCATTTACCTCATTGATCAAATCTTGTAAAACACCATCAGGTAGATTAAGTTCAGATACTCAGCCATACTCCGACAACGACCCTTTGGCTTTGTAGTCACCAAAAAGCATCACCCGTACAACACATAAAAACCCAACATTATTAATACCAACCCCTTCGTTCATCGCCATCGTGAGGAGGACGTCGACGACTGTATCTTACGAAGGGTGCATGAAACGGACGAGCAAAAAAAAGAGAATGACAGTAAAATTTAAAACACCCCACACCGTGGCTGCCAGTCAGCCAGCATAGGCACTCAACAGTATTACACACATTACCCACCTAAATAACAACACCACCAGCAAGGGGGAAGTCTACCGTAATAAGCGTAATGGACAATATTTAGCAAATCATACGATAACTCCCTCAATTCTTTTCACGGGTAGAGAGTCACCCGTCGCCGTCCGCATAGAATGTAGATAACCGCACAGACTTTACAGCCGACAGGCACCAAAGTCAGCAGAATGGCAGTGAACGCGAACCTGGTTCAGGGGAGGTTATTTGGTTGATGAACTGCTAATTTTTTGCGACTGCCAAAGTTGTTGTTTTTTCTTTCATTAGTCGATCTTTGTTCGCAGACGTCTGGATCACTACCGGCCGAGACGGAGCCCGGACACTGCACTGGGGAGGGAACATTTGTGCACCGAATGGTTCTCGGAAGGAAACCTCTTGCGCGCGCTCGATTCAAGGTCCCTATAGGTGCAGCACCAGCCAGAGCAGCCGTTGTTGATGGGTAGAGCCTCGAGGTGCATAGAAACCGCACCACGGCCGAGGCGCGCACATTACGAAATCCTCATCTGCTGAAGCCGTTTTATGTAGGTCAATACTCTTTCAACCGTGAGCCGTCATGCAGTAAAGCGCAAAACAGCCAGCTAAGCAAAGCACGCAGCGCTGGCGCGCTGGTTGCAGTATAGGAAGGTACTTGGATGGCAAATCGCTCACTTCGACTTCGACTTTGAGCTCTGCCGCACTGAGTGACTCTCGCGATCGAGTTAAACTGCTCAGCAAATAGGCTCTCTTTGATTTGCTTTTGTTCAGCGTGCTTTTTTTTTTAATAATAGGCCGAGTCGCGAGTCGCGACTTGCGCCAGCGAACGTCAGCGGCGATTATGGTGAATGGGAAACACAAAATAACAACAGTCATAAAACAAACGCTCACAATTGCGCGAGTGTAGCCAGTGATCGACTTCGGCCGTACGAACTGCGGTTGTTGTTATTGGGTGGCTCGCTCGCGCATAGTGAACGATCGGTGGGAGCAGGAGGAAATGCGCGAACTTGATCGTCACACAGTGCGCGAGCCGCGATATGCATCTGATTTTTTCAGCGATGAAGCAAAAGTTTCATTATGTTTTTATGCTGCCCCTGTTTAAGCGATTAACTTTAAAAATATAATCACATCTATCACAGTTATTTTTGTATGGACCTTTCTTAGTGGAAATCAACAATCCAAGGTAATTTCGAAATGACATAAGAATAATTTTCACCCAACATTCTGTAAACCATTCATAAAAACGGGAAACAAGTTGAGATGGTAATGTTTAGGTACATAAGGTTGGTACCTTTGATTAACTTTCCAATGAAATTGAAATAATAAAACAAAAAATGTGCTCATCTGCTTTTTGAACGCATTTATAATAAATATAATATTCTTTCCGCAACAATAGAACATACAGCACTGATGCTGTTTGAAAGAAATGCTATCATTTTCATTACCAGTTCCAAAATCTCAATAATAGTATTTATATACACTAGGTTCGGCTTTTATGCGATTTGTGTTTGGTTTATTCCGCCTTTTAAATTTAATACAACAGTTGGTTAATTCCCAAAAACATCGAGTAAAAATCTGGTGGTATTCGAACTGATCCATCCGCGTGAAAAACGACTCAGCATAGTTTGTATAACAATCCAGACATAAAATTGTTAATAATTAAAAACGAACACGTTGATTTTGGCTCTGTAATGCCGAACAACACTTGAGCTTACCAAATAAACGAATGATTGGGAAAATCGCACGATTACCCGGATGTGTCACCATTTGACTCGGGTAAGCAAGACTAGAGGGAACTTCCCCCTTCCGGTCACTGTGCGGTGGACAATAATGAAGCGCGATGAAGAAGTATGGATGTAGCTAATATTGCTCGCTTTGGATATGGCATAGCAGCGTGATTCGTATCGACCGCATTGCCCTAGCTTTCGGAAAGCGCCGTGTGCGCGATGTGTTGGGCTTGGGTTTTCGGTGTGATGGTGTCGGAAGCGGGGCGACACGGGACGGTGACAACTACGACGTCGACCACGGGAAGGTCTTGTTGAATTGCGTCATAGATGTGGTACGCGACGGATGCCACGTCGTTAGCAAAATTGAATCAACAATCAACAAGATCATCTTTCCCTCGGTGGATCTAGATCTTGATCAAGGGTTATATTGCGCTTTTCGAATGAAAGAATTTCGTGTAATAGGTTCGAGCGATATGCTAACAGATTCGAGCAATATGAATTAGAAGATGAATATTAATTAAACGCCTGATGAAAGTGCCTACGTTCGTAAATCAATTTTTCAAAAATACAAAAAGGCCGTGAGGAGTTTTGCCTGGAACATGAATGAAAAGCAGCCAATGGAATTTATTTTCTTGGTTCGTTCAATAATGTTTGGATTATGTACTATATAGCTGGTACTATTACTGGCAGTTGCTTTTAGCCAAAAAGTTTTCTTGCTAAATGTTGGAAACATATTTGGAACATTTTGTTAAAAGTTGTTGTTGTAAGGCGGTATTGTTCAAACATGCACGAGTTTGTTAAAAGGGTTTAAGAATCAGGAAATCAATTTAAAAAAAAATAGAAAATTGTAATAATATTTAATTAAAAACTAATTAACTTTGGGAAGAAAGATTGTGATAAATAACTCGACAACTGTTTCCCAATTTTTTGCCTTTCTCGTACACTAAGTGCTGCCCCGAAAAGATGTATGTTCACTAGGGCAGTTCACATTTCAAAAATGTTCGAAAATTCCAACTCCCATATGTCTATTAGCATCATTTTGATAATATAGGAGTCCTGGCAAAATTTCAGGCATTTCGTTGGCTATTTAGGGGTGGCGCGAAGTCAATTTATGTTTGTTTATATGGAAATTTGTATGGGAAAACATAAAATTTATTCACGTCTCGCTACAACTGTCAAATCGTGATAAATTTAAACAATCATCCACAACCTCCATTTTTGGAATCCATTTGAGCTCAATTAGTGGGTAACTAATTAATTACATTTCCACTGCTACGTTGAGGCTAATTACACAATTTTTGACATTTTTCTCATATTCACACTGTCAATAGAACCGTTCAATCCACTCACAACTAATGTGTTATCCCGAGGTCTCATTTATATAGATTAAAAAAGGGGAGGTTGGGGATGTTTATTTGAATTCATCACGATTTGACAGTTGTAGCGAGACTGGAATAAATTTTAAGTTTTTCCCATACAAATATATATAATACCCATAAATGGCCACCGAATTGCCTGAAATTTCGCCAGAACTCCTATATTATCAAAATGATGCTAATAGACATATAGGAGTTAGAATTTTCGAATATTTTTGAAATTTGAACTGCCCTAATGTTCACTCTAAGAATAAACTTTTTATAGAAATCCCGCAGACCCATAGTGTTATATACACCTGTGTTCAGAATAATAGCAGCGGAAGCCGTTTTTCATACAAAATGGTCAACTTTGACAAGCTGCAACTTTGTACCCCGATGACCGATTAAGCTGAAATTTTGGCAGTAAACTACAAATATGATGAATTTTACACATACTACGTACCAATTTTTTCGAATGACGCGTTCAAAAATTACGTACTAGGTCAAATTGTTCAAAAAAATAGCAGTTTTTATTTTTATTATATTGGCCAATTCAAATGTCAAATTCAACAATTTATATTTTTTAAATTTTAAACTTAGTGTCTTGCACCACCTGAATTCAAATTGATAACATTCCAATCAATTGTTTTATTGATATTTCCAAAACAAAAACTGCTATTATTTTGAACAATTTGACATAGTGCGTAATTTTTGAACGCGTCATTCGATGTGTAAAATTCATCAAATTTGTAGTTCACTGCCAAAATTTCAGCTCAATCGGTCATCGGGGTGCAAAGTTACAGCTTGTCAAAGTTGACCATTTTGTATGAAAAACGGCTTCCGCTGCTATTATTCTGAACACAGGTGTACAAATCGACTTAGCTCGACGAATTGAGGTGAAGTCTGTGTGTATGTTTGTGACTGTTTTTTTTTTCTTCCTGAGCAATGGAGGGGGAATCTGCTCAACAGACATCCTGGGTTGTCCAGGAAGTGCGGAGTTAGGGGCCACCTCCAACAGCAAACGAGGGAGGCAGGACTGCAAATCGTTTCCATTGCCGCGGCATGCCGCAAGCCCATCCTCCCTTCGGTACAACCAGAAAGTAATGCTTCAAAGGGGGGCCAGTGCATAACGCACCCTCGAGGTTAACTGCGTGTCCTTGCAGCATCGAACATCGTGACTCGCTTTTTTAGAAGAACACCATGGTATCGTGCCAGCGCATTGTCGGCTTTCCAGGTGGCCTTACCAGTCACCATGTTTGTGGCTGTGTATGTATGTGTGTGTACAGTAAAGTCTCGTCCTCAGGCACTTACCATACCATTAACCATACTTAACTAACTACAAAATACAATCGACGGGAAATCCTGTCCTATTGGGTCCTATTGGAAATTGGATGGATCGGACTATGGGCTCAATAGTTATGGCCAAAATACTATTTTAATAATTCACGAGTAAGGCCCCCATTATCGTTGGGTACAAGGTTGTTAAAACATTTTCATATTTATTTCCTACATGTTGGTTGTTGAACTTTCGTCTAGACCTATGCGCCAATTGAAGCTTTATCGGCGTCGGCGTGATGTATCATCGGCGAAAGCAGTACGGTAGCGTAGGTTGGCGTGAATCGATTTCATTCATTAGAAATTTTCCGAAATTTGTTCAGTAATTCTTTCAGGAATTTCTACGGAAGTTCTTCCAGGAATTCCTCCGGAAGTTCCTCCAAGAAATGCTCCAGACGTTCCACCAGGCATTCCTCCTGGAAGTTTCACTAGGAATTCCCCCCAGAAATTCCTTCGGAAGTTCCCCCAGGAATTCCTTCGGAAGTTATTGCGAGTTTCCGGTAGCGGGTAGAGCAGAACTACCAAAGCGGACAAAAGAAGCAATTAGACTGGAGGGCCAAAGCACCAACACAAATCAAATAACCACAAATCTCAATTTAATACATGTATTTAGGCTAATGCACCCATTTTCCTCTGGTACTTCCTACCTCCTACTCATCTTATCTTCTTTCCTTTTCACTCCTCTTTCTCTATCTTCCTACTTTACAAAACACCTCAGTTTTCTTACTCACGGTTTCTTCTCCGTATTCACGGTACCGGCTACTTGGGGCGTCCCCCTATTGTGCCGATTCCTGTCACGGACGGACGACTATCGCCGCACCACCCACGCATTCTGCCAAAAGCTCGCCGCGCTGTCCCTCGCCGCGCCACTCACAAGGTTGCTGCCTCCGCTGGAGACCCCTCTGGCCGTCCAGTGCGACCGCTTTGCTGGATGGGATCTCTCCGAGGCCCTTGCTGAGCTCGTCGTCGATGACGAGATTTCCGTCCGAAATCGTTCAACAGTTTTGATACTCCAGAAATACCCTGTAGAATGACAATGATAACACGACTACTCGCTCCTGTTTACAGTTGGACTTACCCAAACGATGGGGTGCTTTCGTCCTGTCTGTATCCTGACTGACTGCTCAAGCCGTAGACGGTTTCTGCCGACCGAAATCGTGGTGCTCTTCCACGCGATTCACCTCTGGCTTTTGTCTGATCTTGAGATCGCTAGGTGCTGGCACTCTCGGCCGAAGCCGAATTATGGTGATCTGCCTGCTTCTCTTTTTCCCTGTCCTGCCAGGTTCCGGACTTCCCGTGCGAGTTTCACTCGGCGTTTGCACCTAATTTGTCAAACTTTTGATTAAGTTTAGTTTGCCCATACTGTCGGTTTTCTTCTTACCTCAAATCCAAAACCGCGCTCGCTCGAGGAGTCGCCCCCTGCTCGGAGTCTCGTTATGCCGCGATTGTTTCCCCGGCTGTTCCTCCAAAAATCTGGTTCACGTCGTAGAAACAAAGACGTCTTTGCTCGATTTGGTTTGGAAGCTCACTCGCGAAGCTGATGAAGGGTGAATTTAACTGCCAATCAGCACAATTATTTCCTCCTCGCGATGGTGACGACGATGCAACCGCACGGAGCTACCGGAAAAAGTGTCGTTTCTTTTCTTGCTGTCGTCGTATGCGATTTGGTGGTTTGTGGTGTGCGCGTGTGCGTGTGAATCGACTCATCTGTCAATTCTCCGCGGCGCCTCGTGAATGGGCTTTTTGTTTTCAGCAGGGGTGGATTCTTTTAATTCACGTTCAAAGTGGCGGTTGGTGCGTTATGTGGGTACGTGAGGCGACAACTGCGTTTTATTTAGCTGCGTATTTCCAATCTTTATGCTGTTTTGCTAAGTCACAACAAACTTACTGTTTTAAACGTAACAAAGTTCCCCAAGGAATTCCTTCGGAAGTTCCCCCAGGAATTCCTTTGGAAATTCCCCCAGAAATTCCATCGGAAGTTCCCCCAGGAATTCCTTCGGAAGTTCCTCCAGGAATTCCTTCGAAATTCCTTCGAAATTCGAAGTTCCCCCAGGAATTCTTCCGGGAGCTCCCCCAGGAATTCCTCCGGGAGTTTCCCAGGAATTCCTCCAGGAGTTCTTCCGGGAGTTCCCCCAGGAATTCCTCCGGAAGTTCCCCCAGGAATTCCTCCGGAAGTTCCAACAGGAATTCCTCCGGAAGCTCCAACAGGAATTCCTCCGGAAGTTCCAACAGGAATTCCTCCTGAACTTCGAACAGGAATTCCTCCGGAAGTTCCCCCAAGAATTCCTCCGAAAGTTCCCCCAGAAATTCCTCCGGAAGTTCCCCCAGAAATTCCTCCGGGAGTTCCCCCAGAAATTCCTCCGGAAACTCCTCCGGAATTTCTCCCAGGAATTCCTCCGGAAGTTCCCCCCGGAATTCCTCCGGAAGCTCCCCCTGGAATTCCTCCGGAAGTTCCCCCTGGAATTCCTCCGGAAGTTCCTCCAAGAATTCCTCCGGAAGTTCCCCCAAGAATTCCTTCGGAGGTTCCCCGGGAATTCCTCCTGAAGTTCCCCCAGGATTTCTTTCGGAAGTGCTCCCAGGAATTCCTCCGGAAGTTCCTCCAGGAATTCCTTCGAAAGTTCCCCCAGGAATTCCTCCGGGAGTTCCCCCAAGAATTCCTCCGGGAGTTGCCCCAGGAATTCCTCCAGGAGTTCCCCCAGGAATTCCTTCGGGAGTTACCCAGGGAATTCCTCCGGAACAGGGTTGTTAATCGATAAATTATCATCGTTAATTTAACGCCAACTTCGATAACGATAACGCTTTTACGATAATGCTTCGTTGACGATAAAGTGAGCGTTGAATTAACGTTATCGTTATCGAGTATTCGTTGATTTATCGATAATTATCGAGTTAACTGTAACATGTACTATAGTTCAAAGCGCAAATATTTACAAGTTGAATTTGCAATATCTATTCAGGAACGCCTGAATTAAATTGAAATTCAAGGAGGTCATCGAATTGACCAAAACATTATTTCGTTCAATCATTAAAGTTCTTACAGAGTCGCAGTTGTACACAGTAGAGAATCTGAGAGGATTTTTAATGTCTACCTATACTTATGTTTAATCTAGCATGATTAATAAAACTTCTGTTTTGAAGATCCGGAGCACCCAGATATATAAATATTTTATGACTCACAGTTTAGACTAAACTCTTTAGTCTAACCAAATCATATTGAATAGATGACGAGGCTAGTCCACCAACCTGTCGAGAAAATGTTTTCTCGGTTCTGGTGCTGCCTGGAATACAGCACAACAGATCGCTGCATCAAATAAATTTCTAGTGCTTGGATCCCAATATATTTCCCAAGGGTTCCGATTGATTCCAGGTGAATATTCTTGCTTATACGATAAGGATTAGCGAAGGAAAGTCATCATGCTCTCTCATTAAAAGCGTACTTATATTTAAGTGTCACTGTATCAGAGAATTAAGTCCGCCAGGGTAGTGCGAATTTCCGCGATCTTCTTATTGGAAAAACACTAAACCACCAACAGAGCACCTCACTTCTCATTGTTTCGTAGAGTAGCAGGCATTAAGCAATCATTTCAGAGTGCCCCGCTTCAATCAAAATGAATTATTGGCAGTGGCTGATTTGCTACTCGCCGCTATCACATCAAGGCGCTATAGTATATGCGCAAATTAGCCAGCATGAGTTAACCACCAGGAATTTGTATGGCGAAAGACATATAACGCGGGTTTTCTCAGCAGTAGGAGCTTTTCAAAAAAAACTATTTGGTACCAGTTATGCAGTAAGGTGTCCGCTACTACGCCTACCAAATATTTTTTCGATGAAATTGCCTATTTTCGAAATATTAAACATTAGATGCCTTTCGCCATACTGATTTACCAAAGTTAACTCTTAGTGTGCCGCTGTAAGCACGCTCAAAGTAGGCGATTCATTAACTCTCATCAACCAGCTGCAAACAATTTGTTCCATTCTCGGCTTCTGTCAAAATTTTACACCAACCTTATTCGCGTAATCTAGTAACCCCATTATCGCAAAATTATCGAGTTAACTTACGTTAAATTATCGAACTCCGATAATAATTCAGTTGATTTATCGTTATCGTAGCAACCGATAACGTTGATCACAATCAACTTTATCGGCGATAACGATAAATTAACGATTAACAACCCTGCTCCGGAAGTTCCCCCAGAAATTCCTCCGGGAGTTCCCCCAGGAATTCCTCCGGAAGTTCCCCCAGGAATTCTTCCGGGAGTTCCCCAAAGGAATTCCTCCGCAAGTTCCCCCAGGAATTCCTCGAGAAGTTCCCCCAGGAATCCGGAAGTTTCCCCAGGAATTCCTCCGGAAATTCCCCCAAGAATTCCTCCGAAAGTTCCCCAGGGATTCCTCCGGAAGTTTCCCCGGAATTCCTCCATTAGGTGCCCCCGGAATTCCTCCGGATGTTCCCCCAGGAATTCCTCAGGAAGTTCCCCCAGGAATTCCTCCAGTAGTTACCCCCGGAATTCCTCCGGAAGTTCCCCCCGGTATTCCTCCGGAAGTTCTCCCCGGAATGCCTCCGGAAGTTCCCCCAAGAATTCCTCCGGAAGTTCCCCCCGGAATTCCTCCGAAAGTTCCCTCCCGGAATTCCTCCGGAAGTTCCCCCCAGAATTCCTCCGGAAGTTCCCCCCGGAAATCCTTCGGAAGTTCCCTCCGGAATTCCTCCGGAAGTTCCCCTCGGAATTCCTTCGGAAGTTCCCTCAGGAATTCCTCCAGAAGTTCCTCAACGAATTCATCCGGAAGTTCCCTCAGGAATTCATCCGGAAGTTCCCTCAGGAATTCCTCCGGAAGTTCCCCAAGGAATTCATCCGGAAGTTCCCCCCAGAATTCCTTCAGACGATCCCCCCGGAATTCCTCCGGAAGTTCCCCCCAGAATTCCTTCAGAAGTTCCCCCCGGAATTTTTACGGAAGTTCCTCCCGGATTTCTTCCGGAAGTTCCCCCCGGATTTCTTCCGGAAGTTCCCCCCGGAATTTCTCCGGAAGTTCCCCCAGGAATTCCTCCGGAAGTTCCCTCAGGAATTTCTCCGGAAGATTCCCCAGGAATGCCTCTGGAAGTTCCCCCAGGAATTCCTCCGGAAGTTCCCCAAGGTATTCTTCCGGAAGTTCCCCCAGGAATTCCTCCGAAAGTTCCCCCATGAATTCCTACGGAAGTTCCCCCCGGAATTCCTCCGAAAGTTCTCCCCGGAATTCCTCCGAAAGTTCCCCCAGGAATTCGTCCGGACCCCAGTAATTCCTCCGGAAGTTCCCTCAGGAATTCCTCCGGAAGTTCCCCCACGAACTAGTCTGGAAGTTCCTTTTGGAATTCCTCCGGAAGTTCCGTTTGGAATTCCTCCGGAAGTTCCGTTTGGAATTCCTCCTAGGAATTCCTCCAGAAGTTCCCCCAGGAATTCCTCCGGAAGTTCCCCCAAAAATTCCTCCGGAAGTTCCCCCAAGAATTCCTCCGGAAAATCCCCCCCTCTGGAAGATCCTCCAGAAATTCCTCTGGAAGTTTCTCCTGCAATTCCTCCGGAAGTTCTTCCTGAAATTCCTCCGGAAGTTCCTTTTGGAATTCCTATGGAAGTTCCTTTTTGAATTCCTCCGAAAGTTCCTTTTTGAATTCCTCCGGAAATTCCTTTGGAATTCCTCCGGAAGTTTCGTTTGGAATTCCTCCGGGAGTTCTTCCTAGAATTCCTCCAGAAGTTCCTCGTGGAATTCCTTCGGAAGTTCCCCCAGAAATTCCTCGTGAACTTACCCCAGGAATTTCTTCGGAAATTTCCCCAGGAATTCCTCCGGAAGTTCCCCCAGGAATTCCTCCGGAAGTTCCCCAGGAATTCCTCGGGAAGTTCCCCCAGGAATTCCCCCAGGAATTCCCCCAGAAGTTCCCCCAGGAATTCCTCCGGGAGTTCCCCCAAGAATTCCTCCGCAAGTTTCACCAGGATTCTTACGGAAGTGCCCCCGGAATTCTTCCGGAAGTTCCCCCCGGAATTCTTCCGGTAGTTGCCCCCGAAATTCCTCTGAAGTTCCCCCAGCAATTCCTCCAGAAGTTCCCCCGGAATTCCTCCGGTACTTGCCCCAGGAATTCCTCCGAAGTTCCTCTGAATTCCTCCGAAGTTCCCTGAATTCCTCCGAAATTCCCTGAATTCCTCCGAAGTTCCTCCTGGAATTCCTCCGAAATTCCCCTGAATTCCTCCGGAAGTTCCCTCGGAATTCCTCCGAAGCTCCCTGAAATCCTCCGAAAGTTCCTCCGAAAGTTCCTCCGGAAGTTCCCTGAATTCCTCTAGAAGTTCCCTGAATTCCTCCGAAGTTCCTCTGAATTTCTCCGAAGTTCCCCTGAATTCCTCCGTAAGTTCCCCCCGAAATTCCCCCCGGAATTCCTCCGGAAGTTCCCCCAAGAATTCCTCCGGAAGTTCCATCAGGAATTTCTCCGGAAGTTCCGAACGGAATTCCTTCGGAAGTTCCCCCCGGAATTCCTCCGGAAGTTCCCCCAGGAATTCCTCCGGAAGTTCCACCCGGAATGCCTCCAGAAGTTCCTCACGGAATTATTCCGGAAGTTCCCCCAGGATTTCATCCGGAAGTTCCCCCCAGGAATTCTTCCGGAAGTTCTCCCAAGAATTCCTCCGGAAGTTCCACCAGGAATTCCTCCGGAAGTTCCCCACGGAATTCCTCCGGAAGTTCCCATAGGAATTCCTCCGGAAGTTCCCCCCGCAATTCCTCCGGAAGTTCCCCAAGGAATTCATCTGGAAGTTTCCCACGGAATTCCTCCGGAAGTTCCCCCAGGAACTGCTCCGGAAGTTCCTTTTGGAATTCCTCCGGAAGTTCCCCCCGAAATTCCTCCGGAAGTTCCCCCAGGAATTCCTCCGGAAGTTCCCCCAGGCATTCCTCCGGAAGTTTCTCCTGGAATTCCTCCGGAAGTTCCACCTGGAATTCCTCCGGAAGATCCTTTTTGAATTCCTGCGAAAGTTCCTTTTGGAATTCCTCCGGAAATTCCTTTCGGAATTCCTCTGGAACTTCCTCCTGGAATTCCTCCGGAAGTTCCTCCTGGAATTCCCCCGCAAGTTCCTCCAGGAATTCCTCCGGAAGTTCCTCCAGGAATTCCCCCGGAAGTTCCTCCTGGAATTCCTCCGGAAATTCCTCCTGGAATTCCTCCGGAAGTTCCTCCTGGAATTCTTCCGGAAGTTCCTCTAGGAATTCCTCCAAAAGTTCCTCCAGAAATTAATCCGAAAGTTCCTTCAGAAATTCCTCCGAAAGTTCTTCCAGGAATTCCTCCCGGAATTCCCCCGGAAGTTCCTCCGCAAGTTCTTCCAGGAATTTCTCCGGAAGTTCCACCAGGAACTCTTCCGGTAGTTCCTCCAGGAATTCCTCCGACAGTTCTTCCAGGAATTCCTCCCGGAATTCCCCCGGAAGTTCCTCCGCAAGTTCTTCCAGGAATTTCTCCGGAAGTTCCACCAGGAACTCTTCCGGTAGTTCCTCCAGGAATTCCTCCGAAAGTTCTTCCAGGAATTCCTCCCGGAATTCTCCCGGAAGTTTCTCCGCAAGTTCTTCCTGGAATTCCTCCAGAAGATCCTCTTGGAATTCCTCCGGAAGTTCCTCCAGGAATTCTTCTGAAAATTCTTCCAGGTAATCCTCCCGGAATTCCTCCGGATCGTCACTCATACACTTCCGAAATTCCTTCAGTATCGTCATATACACTAAACTTTTTCCTGATGTCGCTTGGAAACTTTGCCTTCCCGAATTACAAATGACCTTAATCGACGCTGACCCCAGCAAAAAAAAGAATTTATAGGGGCTTGGCAAAGCTAAATCAGTCTGTGGATTTTTACAAATTCATCAGAAAGAACACTATCTAGTGCGTGGAAGTTTTCCCTCATTCAAATTTTAGTTACTTCTCCATGAAATCTCAGATTTGTTTTCGAACCTTTCTCAATCTCAAGAAGCGTGGTTATGGAAAAATTTAAAAATCGCAAATTTGTAGAGAAAGAATCGCCATTGGAAATAAATGTCTATGTCGATTCTTGGCTTCCACATTTCCGGATTTTAAGAGAATAATTTAATAATTTACTACAAATGCTTCAGCATTAAGTTAGAAAGCTTGAAATCATACGCTCGGTTTAGTAAAAATATCACCCAAAGCTTCAAATTTACTTGGAAATGTTAAAGGTACAAAGATTTACTTTGATTTCTTATTTCTTATTTCAATCCCTGCAGAAAAAACATTTTCCTCAGTGTTTAACATTCTTGTCGTTAGATATAACATCTGTTTACCACCGAATTAGAATACTTATATATTTAGACGAGATAGGCGAGAAATGTGTAATACTTAGGCAAAGTAATAATAACTCTAGGGGGCTAATTTGGTTCCAGGTGGTGCGAAAGCCATCCCCTTAGCTTCTCTGTAATTATGCCAATGGTGATCACTAAAGTAACTGGTCCTTGAGTCAAAGCATGTACCCATATCAATAACACTCAAAAACGAATGATTGTAGCACAAATTGTTATGTTTTTCATTTTTGTGATCTTTATCAGCAATGAGCGAGCACGCATGATAACAATAAAAACAATTGAAATGAAGTCAAAAAGGTCCTTTTTACGAATAACCGAGGAATAGGTTTTCTACTGAAAAAGGGCCTGCAGAACGTGCGCAATTTTCCAGAACTCAAAAAAAACCCTAAGTAATCAGTGTATTGGATAAAAACATTATATATAATAAGTCGCAAAAAACAGACACAAGAATACCACGCTTTGTAAAAGAAAACTCCCCGACGGGGAATTGAACCCCGGTCTCCCGCGTGACAGGCGGGGATACTGACCACTATACTATCGAGGATATGTATGTAAGCATTGAATAAAAACGATCAACTGCTTAGCCAATTTAAAAATACAATTTGAATGATCTTCGAATTTCATTACCCAGCCGTGGAAATAATGCAGAAGGAAAAAAATCGGTCCCCTGTGAACTCAAAACAAGGGACCCCGACTCTAACATGCTCCATAATCCATTTCTGGTCAATACCCTAATCCACATTTGGCACCATCGAACAACTAGGTACCTACATCGCATCGCTACAAAGGAAAGCGAAGAAAAATAGCCACAATTTCAAGCAGTAGTTTACCTTTTCGCTCCCAAAACGCCCAGGTTTACATTTATTGACAGGTGAGCACCAAAAGCGTATAACCGAAAACCAAACGATACCTGCTAGCGCTTCCGCACCATCATCATCACCACCTTCGTTTTCCCCGACCCCGTCGTCATAGTTATCGTTCGCCAGTCAGTCGATCGGTCTCGGTCGTTCGGCGCGCTTCCAACTGTGTGAACCCCGCGCACTCATGCTTGTTGGTTGGTTACTTCCTCTTTCATCTCTATCCGACCAGGCAGGGGCACCTTCTGTATACAGCAAAGCATCAACCACCGACGACGGCCGTTCGCATGCACGTTTCGTCCGGAATCTCTTCCATCCTCCTTCCCGCTCAATGAACCACGCACTCTATCGTCGCTGGCGGCGGCAGTATCGCTTTTATAACAATGCACTATGGGCTACTAGTACTGATTAGGATTGGATGCTACGAATCATAATTAAAGTATCAAATTATACATGTGCAATGAAATGTTCAATTCTTATCGTTGTCAGTGTGCCAAAACTGTATTTTGACCTATATTTGAGAGAGTAATTAACTTATTTGGGGATTCTGGATTGATACTACAAAAAAAAATTTCAAATCTATTCAAAGTCAATTAAAACCGATGTAAAAATTAATATTTAGCAAGAACAACTGAAAATGTTTTATTAAAAATTGCCGTAGCCCAAGGTACATACTAGCTACAGTGCAAGCTCTCTCGAAACATCTCTATATCAATGTGAGCTTCATTCTTTGTTGCTACTTCGAGTCTCGACACAAATCGAATCCAGCCCAGCTTTCTTTCATCATTCATCGTCTTCATCATCGTCGTCTTCCAGTTGTTCCATTCCTATCCTCATATCCGACAGAGCATATCCATTTTATTTCAACAAATTTAAGCTGGGAAAACAGTCGTCAATATTTTGCTTTCCTTATTCCTGCCTGCCACACTCAAAAATACTCCGTTTCGGAGTATCTTTGCATTAGGCCTAAAGAAGGGGAGATTACGGATCAAGAGCGAACAGAACGGAACCTTCACCTTCGGGTTGGTCGTACGTCCGTCGATTCGAACCAGTCCATAAAAAAATATACAAACCTATACGAAAATCGTTTATACCGAGGGAGCGTATCGGTTGCTTGTCTTATTGGCACTCACATGGATATGCGGGACGATCTACACTCACCCCTGCCCAATCAGCTCAAATTCAAAAACCAGTCAGTGGATATTCAATAAAATGCAATACTGCCGTCGCGACTACTCTACATGAATGTGCGTGCCAAGTCCCCGCAGTACCTGCGGTGCAGAAGCTTCTCACAGTGTGCTGGTCGCTTCTAGTTGGAGGAATGTTTTTATTTTTATTTTCAATTCAGCAAGTCGCGCTTTCGTAATGGCGTGAGAAATTCTCTCTCCGAGACTTGCTAACCACCGAGGGGCTATGGTACTCTGGTATTAATTAATCGCAATGTTGTTGCATTCGCGCTGTGCGTTGCACAGTGGCGGCCCTACCGAACAAAAGTAAAGCTTCAGTCATTTCTCCCTTAATTTACTTTCATATTGATTTATTCTAAAATAGACAGTAATTCGTTAGCTCAACGAAGTTTGATAATTTGGTGCAAAACTGTTTAGTGATTCACCACATGGACGTACCCAGGATTTTGGACAGGGAGATGCCAGCTTTTTAAGATCGTACGTTT
The DNA here is from genome assembly GCF_024139115.2 of Armigeres subalbatus. Lineage (NCBI taxonomy): Eukaryota > Metazoa > Arthropoda > Insecta > Diptera > Culicidae > Armigeres > Armigeres subalbatus. Next base: position 76,649,764 of record NC_085141.1, on the reverse strand, counting down.
GGCAAACTTTGCAAAAATCTATTAATGAATCTATTAATTATTCAACAACCAGCAATAACTACCCACTTAGGGAGCAAAAGACTTTCCAACCAAAGGGCTTTAACGATGCAAATAGCCAAAAACCGGTATGGGTTACTTTTTTGATATTTATCCCTAATTGTAGCGTGAGCATGTTGTTTTAAGTAATATTTTTTTTATAAATTTGTTTAGTGTACATACTACTAGCACTACAAAGATCTGTTTGTGGGATTTGATGGATGATGAGTGGGTTCTGTTAAACTTCTATAAAAAGCTGTGTGTACCTGCAAGCAATGGGATACTAAACAGACCAGACACAACTGCCATAGAATTGCAAGTCGCTAAGTTCCGTTTCAATAGGATACCGGATGTGGCACCACCAATGAGCAGAGAAACGGTCTCGTCCTCTTCCATTTTCAGTAATTTACATTGCAGAAATTTACAGCTTTAGTTCTAATGCATTTAGCCTATTTTGGGGGATGTTGGGAGCCCAAGGAGTGCCAATTTGCACATCAGAATCAACCAAAGTAACCAAAAGTTCCTTTAAGAGTACGTTTTGCGCTTAAGGTCACTCCTGACGGAATTAAGCAGCTCAGTGAAGCTGATTAAGCAAAAAACGTAATCTTAAAGGAACTTTTGGTTACTTAGGAACGCCAGCGAGAACCTGATTATGGCATTCTGGCCGCGTGTTAACGGACCTTGTCTTGGATATCGTAATATTGTGAAAGCGAGGGCTGGCAGTCTGACATTTTACTCTCTTAGTAGAGCCGGGTGACACTGACACGAAACGGCGAGTGGGCTAATAACTAGGCTATCTTCCGTCCCCTGAAACCGTGGCGAGCCTTGTAGCACGCTGTCCAACCCTGCCATTAAGCATTGCCTGCTAGGTGGGAGTAGGCTCAGATGCCCTTTCCTGACTTGCGCTGATCTGACTCTGAACACGTTAGTGTCAACCCTTGTATGGCCTCCCTGCATGGCATGCAAAGATAACCATAGGATCATTAAAGGCGACTACTCCAGAAGGATTCGACGGCAGCCACAAGGAGGACCCAATTTAAATGAGTGAAGCAAAAAATAATTCTTTTGACGATGCTTCATGCATGGAGATGGTAGACCTCTTTGCCAAGCGGGGTTTGATGAGGTCTCCTACCAGGCAGGCGGAGAGCGGACCAGAGAGCAGCACCAGAGTCTCCCCAGTAGTGACGGGGTATAGCCCTATCAGCACGCTCGGCGGGCCACTACCCGGAATGCGGGTGGTCGCCGAGCAACTCGATGATATCATCGAGTTCGCGAATGCAAGGCAGAACATCAGTAAGGAACCGAAACAAAACCTTCGGATGCTCCGACAGGCTGTTCTAGTCGAAAGACAAGAACAGGATGCGTTTATCACAGGAGTGGTGGGAAGAGAGAAGGCCGACAAAGTTGCTCAAACCGATGCCTTCTCCTTCCTTGGAGGAGCGACCTTGGCCCAAGAGGCGATTGATTTCTCGAAACAGCTCAGGCAGGCGAAGGCACTCAGAGCAAAGTCAAACGACGTGCGACCATAAAGACCAAACGATGTCTGGACGGAGCAGATCAGGGTGCAGAGGAGCCCGAAGGGCGTCGATTCGATAGGGTGACTTCTCGGCTCAAAAAGGTGAAAGGCACCAACCAGGCGCAAGTCGCCTGATCGCAAGAGGGTACCAGCCAGCCAGTGCCATCGGCACAAGGGACCGCAAATCTCTGGCAGCTGGTCAGTAGGGAAAGCGGAAGTCAAACACATCTCGACCAACAATTAATAGAACACCCCATTGATCTTGGCTATTGCGACACCCTCCACAGAGGAGTGTACAACCTCTTGAACGGGGTACCTTCCCGTTGTGCAGATTGCCGCCAACCTAGACCCGTCCGCCACCCAGTTGCCATTGTCGGCAGGGACGTTGTACGGGTCGGACAGGAGGGCGACATCGGTCCTCGACTCCGAGACCGCCTGCCACAGCAGTTGCTGGGCAGGTGCACAGTGATTCAGATTCAGCTGTGTTACTTGCACGGCTTTTTCCGATTGGCTTCTCCGAAGGGACACGCAGGCGCGCCAATAGTATGGTTACGGGCCTGCTTCTTACTGGCGCAAATAAGGCACCTAGGTGCCTTGTCGCATTCCTGCGCCTTGTGTCCCTCCTCGCCGCAGCGACGACACATCTTGCACAAGTCATAAGACTTGTGCCCGGACTCAAGGCACCGGTAGCACCTGTCCACTGAAGGTGGCTGGAGCACGCTTACTGGGCATACTGACCAGCTGATCTTCAGCTTCCCTTTCTCAGTGACCTTTTTGGCGTCAGCCACCGGTAGTCTGAGATAGGCTACCTGCGTACCAAAGAATCCCCCTCTTAGACGTACAGAGGACCGCTCAACCTCTGTGCCGCACTGCTCTTTGACGGCAGAGACGACGTCTTCCGGGGTCGTGACTTCGTCCAGTTGCTTACACTGGAGGGTCACTTCCGCACCCAACGACCTGACCTACGCGCCGTCACCCAAGACCTCCTGGGCAAGCTTAGCGGTAAGCCACCCCGCTGGATTGCACGCCACGCTTCAGTACCAAGATCATTTCACCGTTCTTTGTACTTCTGACGCTGCGCACATCCTGGCCCAGGGCCGATAGGCTATCGGCCGCTCGCAGCGATTTCAGGACTTCGGTGTATTTTTCCTTGTCGGTTTTCACCAACAAGGACTCGCCTCTGTCTCTCACCTTCTTCGTAGGTCGAGGGGTGTTTGACTTTCGCACCCTACTGACCAGTTGCCAAGGATTTGCATCCCCTTCGGCGGGTACCGATGGCTGGCTGGGGCCAGCTTGTGGCTCAGCAACTTGTACCTGTCTAGTGCCTTTTGCCTTCTTGGGCACACGCCCTTCAGGCCCGGTGCACCATCCAGGCGACGCTTCGCCTTAATGGTAGCGCGTTTGGGTCGCTTCGAACTTGGCGTTTTCTTACCCTCACTGGCCGTAAGGGCGGTCGCCTCTTTCACCGCAGTAACACCGCTAGGGGAGGAGAGGGCCTTGGTCTGCGTACCTTTGGCTACCTTTTCTGCTGCCGCTACACGCCTGATATAAGCGTCCTGTTCTTGTCTTGCGACACGAACAGCTTGCCGGAGCACCAACAGGCTCTGCTTAAGCTCCTTGTTGGTGTTCTGCCTGCCGCTTACGAACTCGATGATCTCATCGAGTTGCTCGGCCACTGCCAATAGCAGCAACCGTCACTCCACTCGCCCCCTCTTTAATAGGGGACCTCGCTAGACCCCTTTTGGCAAAGGGGTCCATCACCTCCAACTCCAATGATTGATTTCTTTCAATACTCATTGCTTTATGGGTCCCCTTGCGGCTGCCGCCGAATCCTACTGGAGTAGTCGCCTTTAGTGATCCCATAGTTTTGATTCGAGTCGGTGTCACCCGGCCTTACTAAGAGAGTAGAATGTCAGACTGCCAGCCCTCGCTTCACAATAACACAATATACCGTACACATAGCCATGACGTGCCTGCCAGAAACATAATTGAGACCTTACTGGCGTCAGCCTCAATGCGCTACCGCGCTCGCTCGTTTGTAGTTCATTTAGCCGCCTAGCCCTTCAACTGCCGTTGATACGCTATCGTCCAGCGAGCACCGCGCGGAGGCGAACTACGCTACCCGCCATCACATATTATATATTAACAATATAGTCCACTCTTGCGAAACACAGGCGAACACGACTAAAGCGCTACAACGGATGGCGGTCGAACTATTTTATCACAGCAACGCGTGGCAGCGCATCGTTGCCTTTATAACTACGCGTTGAGGCGCACCATTGCTTCCAAAACAATCAAAACAAAATAAAATGCTGAACGTCATATCTTTTTATTTATTGGAATGCTTAAAAATGCTACCTTTCTGGCAGATTTTCATTCTTGCTAATTTATTTGTGACTAAATAATCCGATGGGAATACAAGTAGCAGAGCTCATGAGCTTCAAAAGTATGAACAACTAGTTGCTCTATTGTCTAGTTTCCTGAAACCTCAAAATTTTAAGTTTTCCATATTTTCTTTCGTAGTATGTTATTGTTCTTTATTTTAAATTTTAGCATGGTGCGTTTCAAAAACCTCGAGACACCGCGTGTACTCCAACAAACAATATGGATCAATTATCAAACAGCAGTCTTCATTGAAAAGATTTATTAGCAATTGAAAATTTGACTAGCTCTTTGAGCAACTACTCAAAGGCCTGCTCGCACTTGCTTCTGGCGAACACACAACGGAACAAACAACTCCAAAAATAATAGGACCAACACAACACAATTATAAATATTATATATTATAAACACAGAATAAGATTATATATTTATTTATCCGTTTACTTCAACAATTATAAACGCATGTGATCTTTCGGGATCCGAAATACACAAAGAGAGAGAAATGTGGCAAAAGTCGAACACTTTTAATAAGTACGACACGTACAAGGGACCTGGAGACGCCTCCCCATCAGTCTCTCCGGGGTCTTCAGAGCCGATCCTTGTCAGGAAACCAAAAAAGTCCCACTGCGCCTAAGGCCCTGGCATCTGTAGCGAAACCTGCCCGAGGTGATACACGGACTACGATTCTGGTTTTTGCTTTCAATCAGCAGCTGAAACAAAATCATTCTTTATTTTAACTCCCAGATTTTAAAAATTCCTACCTCCCACTACTCCATCGTCTATTCGTCACAATAAATCCACCCTCAGCTGAAGTAAATGCACTTTCAATTCAAATAAATCATTCAAAAATAAATATGTAGCTAGAGTGCTGACTGAATCTGTCAACATGTTTCTTGTTGATTTTGTTATGTATATATTTTTCATAGGACAGCGAAAAGTCAAAGATACTTTGATCGTTTACACTAAAATAGTTAGACTTTCAATCAACAGTTGGCGCTGCACTACAGAAAAGTTATTCGCCAACGTCTTGTATGGGACAATTAAGAGTGGACTATCTTGTACTTTAAAATCTTTGCCGCCATGGTAGACCCCTTTGCCAAGGGGGGTTTGGTGAGGTCTCCTCACAGGTAGGCGAAGAGCGGCCCTATCAGCACGCTCGGTGGGCCATTGCCCGGAATGCGGGTGGTCGCCGAGCAACTCGATGATATCATCGAGTTCGCGAACGCAAGGCAGAACATCAGTAAGGGACTGAAACAGAACCTTCGGATGCTGTTCAGGCTGTTCGAGTCGCAAGACAAGAACAGGATGCGTTTATCAGGCGGGTGGTGGGAAGAGAGAAGGCAGACAAAGTTGCTCAAATCGATGCCTTCTCCTTCCTTGGAGGAGCAACCTAGTCCAAGAGGCGATTGATTTCGCCTTAACGGCCAAGGAAGAAAAGACTGCGCCTAACCCGAAACAGCTCAGGCAGCAATCCGGCGAAGGCGTTCAGAGAAAAGCCAAACGACGTGTGACCATAAAGGCCAAACGTCGTCTGGACGGAGCAGATCAGGGTGCAGAGGAGCCCGAAGGGCGTTGACCCGAGAAGGTGACATCTCGGCCCAAAAGGCGAAAGGCACCACTCAGGCGCAAGTCACCTGGCCTCAAGAGGGTACCAGACAACCTGTGCCATCGGCACAAGGGACCGAAAATCCCTGGCAGCTGGTCAGTAGGGCAAAGCGGAAGTCGAACACATCTCGACCGGCAAAGAAAGCTAAGGACAAGAGCGAGGCCTTGTTGGTGAAAACTGATAAGGCAAAGTACGCTGAAGTCCTTAAATCGATGCAGGCGGCCGGAAAACTTTCGGCGTTGGGACAGGACGTGCGAAGCGTCAGACGCACCAAGACCGGTGATATGATCTCGGTTCTGAAACGCGGAGCGCAGGCTAGTGGGACTGACTACAGGAAGCTGGCCCCAAAGGTCTTGGGTGACGACGTCGATGTGAGGGCGTTCGGGGCGGATGTGACCCTCCAGTGCAAGTAACTAGGCCATTGCGGTACAGAGGTCGAGAAGACCTCTGTACGCGTAAGAGGTGGTCCCTTTGGCACGCAGATAGCCTACCTTAGGTTACCGGTTGCGGAAGCCAAAAAGGTAATGGAGCGAGGGAAGTTGAAAATCAGCTGGTCAGTATGTCCAGTGAGCAAACTCCAGCCACCTTCAGTGGACAGGTGCTATCGGTGCTTAGAGTTGGGACACAAGTCTTATAACTCTAGGGACCAGACCGTATCAAGCTGTGTCGTCGTTGTGGTGAGGAAGGGCACATGGCACAGGAATGTGAAAAGGCATCAAAATGCCTCATTTGCGCCAGCAAATGTTACCACGTTATGGGTGGATCTTCGTGTCCCATAGGAGAGAAAAATATAAGAATAGGCCGTGCATGTAACACAGCTGAATCTTAACCACTGTGCAACTGCCCAGTAGCTGCTGTGGCAGTCGGTCTCGGAGTCGAGGACCAATGTCGCCCTCCCGTACAACGTGCCTGTCGATAACGGCAATTGGATGGCGGACGGGTCTAGGATGGCTGCTATGTGCATGACGGGATGGTACCCGATCCAAGAGGTAGTACACTCCTCTGCTGAGGGTGTTGCGATAGCCAAGATCAATGGTGTGTTCTATTGTAGCTGCCGTCGGGTCGTAAGCCGGTCGTCATAGCAGGAGATTTTAACGCTTGGACAGTGGAGTGGGGCAGCCGCTGCACCAATCAAAGGGGTCAAGCGTTACTAGAGGCGCTAGCGAAGCTCGTCGCAGTGCTAGTCAATGATGGTCCCGCTAGCACGTTCAGAAGGAACGAGGTCGAATCATGGATTGACGTAATGTTTGTCAGTCCTGGTATGGCACCAGACTTGTACTGGAGGGTGGACGACGGTTTTATCCATAGTGATCATCTAGCAATTCGCTTTAAGATCAACTATGGCGTGCAACATCTGAGGTCCGGGATGCCTGTCAGGTCCGTGGGTGGAGAACCAATCATATCGACAGCGAAGTTTTCACCGTGGCCCTGGGACCGGAAGTCAATACTGAGGGTCTAAGCGGGGATGCGTTGGTAGCTGTCCTATGACGCGCGTGCTACGCCACCATTCCGTGGAAAGCCCTGCCGAGAAGCAGACGCCCGGTATACTGGTGGAGTCTCGAGATTGCGGCCCTTCGAACAACCTGCCTCAAGGCTAGACGAAAGATTTAACGTGCCCGCACCGTGAATGAAAGAGCGGACCAGCGTGAAGTGTTTCGAGCTGCAAAATTGACCTTTAACAAGGCCATCAAGAGCAGGAAGAGAGCGTGTTTTGACAACCTATGCGAAGGAGCCAACATGAAACCGTGGGCTGACGCCTACAGGATAGTGATGTCCAAAACCAAAGGGAGCTTTTCACCTTCCGAACGGTCCCCGGATAGGCCTCCTGCACCGCAAGGCAGTATAGGTGCGGCCAAAACTACTCGCGGTGGCCAAATCCCTGGTAACGAACAAAGCTCCAGGGCATGATGAAGTTCCGAACAACGCTTTCAAGGCAGCAATCATAGTGAACCCGAAAATATTCAAGGTAGCTATGCAGAGGTGCCTAGATGAGTGTAGATTCCCCGAAAGATGGAAAAGACAGAAAATGGTGTTGTTGCCGAAGGCTGGGAAGCCGCCGGGCGACCCATCGGCGCATAGACCAATCTATCTTATAGACACGACAGCCAAGTTGCTTGTTTCCGCAAAGGTAAGTCCACGTTGGACGCTATTACCTCGGTGGTAAAGACCGCCGAGATAGCGATCCAACAGAAAAGGTGAGGTATTCGATACTGTGCGTTAGTGACACTTGATGTGAAGAATGCATTCAACAGCTGGGATGCCATCGCGCTCTGGTTATACCAGCTTAGTCTGCCGGTGGGCCTGTACCGGATTTTGGAAAGCTATTTCCAGAACCATGTACTATTATACGAGACTGAAGCTAATGTTAACACCACGAGGTAGATCGTCGGCTTCGCCGATGACGTAACCTTGGAGGTCTACGGGGAGTCAATTCCCGAGTTAGAGCTGACCGCAGCACACGCGATCCACGGTGGAGGATTGGATGAACGCTAAAGGCCTGGAGCTCGCTCAACATAAGACGGAGGTGGTTATCGTCAACAACTGCAAGTCGGTTCAACATGCAGTGATTCACGTGGGTGAAGTCGCGATCACATCAAAGCGGAGTTTGAAGCTCATGTCGACTGTGCGTGCAAGAAAGCTTCAACTGCTGTTGCGGCATTATCGAGGATGATGTCCAACAGTTCCAAGGTGTGTGCCAGTAGACGTAGGCTACTGTCAGGCGTTGCCGTATCTATTCTTAGGGGCAGGCCAGAGTAAACGCGACGTGCGATGCGACGCGACGCGACAGTGAAATTAGACAGCCTGTTGATAATGATTGTTATTCTTTTACATTAGTCGCGTCGCGTCGCTTCGCTCGTCGCGTCGCATCACTCGTCGCGTTTACTCTGGCTTGCCTCTTAGGTATGGCGACTCGTCCTGGGCGAGAGCTCTGGGGGTAATCAGTTACCTGCGGAAGCTGAAGAGCACGTTCCGCTTGATGTGTCTCAGAGTGATATCTGCCTACTGCACGATATCAGACGACGCAGCCTGTGTGATTGCCAGCATGATGCCAGTCGGGCTGGTCATCCGGGAAGACGAGGAGTGTTTCGAGCTACGTGGCCCTAGAGGAGCCCGCGAACGCATCAGGGTGACTTCGGTTTCCAGATGGCAGTGCGAGTGGGATAACTCTTCTAAAGGTAGGTGGGCCCACCGGCTGATACCTAACATATCAAGCAGGGTGGGGGACCCCATTGGAAAGTTCACTTCCATCTTACACAATTCATGTTAGGTCATGGATGCTTCCGGCAGTACCTCCACAGGTTCGGGCACGCGGGGAGCCCCGTCTGCCCTGATTGCCCAGGTGTTGATAAACTGCAGAGCACATACTGTTCGTATGTCCCCGTTTCGACGTCGAAAGAAGAGCTATGCTATACGTTTGCGGTCGGGACACAACCCCGGATACCCATATCGCAGTTTCGACTGCAACCACTCAGATTGCCTGCAGCTTGCAGAGAATCTGGCGCGCTGAACAGCAGTCGAGAAGCATGGCTAACTTATGATTGGTTAGTCAGAGCAAAAACAGGCTGAGCGCGGGGAAGTGAATGAGAGGTTTGCACATGTTGAGGTAAGAGTGTCGCAGCGGGTGGTAACCGCAGTCGCCACCACGACGCATGGCAGAAGATTGAGCGCATATGTGTTAGTATGGACTGCACATGCCGAGGAGGGATGGTCGTAGCGTAGAACTGTTGTTACCTATCGCTATCAACACCTCGAGGCATGGCAGAGAAGAGTAGAGTGAGCATCCAAGTCAGTCTCGCTCGGCATGTCAGAAGTGAGAACCAAAGTAAGCCCCACATTGTGTGTGAGATCGTGTGTCAGGAGGAGTGGTGGAATATGATGAACTGGGTCTTCGCCACGTTGATACAACTGGCGAGGTAAGTATTCTGTTAGGGCACCCAGGCCTCGTTGGAGTTTTGCCACTAGCGCTATGATCACTCTAGCTTGGTGGACGAGAACATAATGCCGCCTTCTGGAGGTTCTAGCATGTCGGAGGTGAGCAGGTTAAATAGCAGAGGCCCGCGGATATGCTCTGGAGGACGGATCAGCGCATCGGAACTCGATCTGCCTATTAAGATTCGCAATGTCCTCGCCGATAGATAGTGCTGATTTTCACCAGATAGCTACGAAGATTATAGCAATTAAGTTTGTACACCAGGTCACCATGCCAAACATTGTCGAATGCCTTCTCAACATCGAGCAAGGCCATGGTAGATGTTTTTGAGACAAACTTGGTCCGTCTGGGGACGTTGGAAGCTCGGATCAGTTGGTGTACGGTGGATCGATCGAGTCGAAAACCAAACTGTTCCTCGAGCAAGATGTTGTGGTGTTCGACAGACTCAAGTAACCGACTGTGAATCGCCTTTTCAAACAGCTTGAGAGAAGGGGGATATCTTTTCGGAGAGGAAGGATTGAGTCCCACGATGCGGAAGTCCGGGATACAGACGCGCACCTTAGATTTAAGGTGCATTTCGGTGATGAACGCCACGTGCATTTCCTTCTTCTTAAGGAAATTCTTCCGCTTTATGGTTTTTCTCTTGAGCGAGCAAGCGTTCCAGTTGATCAGGCGCACCTTAGCAGCCATTTTCAATGATGAACATGCCAAGAGTGATGACCTGGTAGAAAGGGGTTCTGCAACTGCGCAGCAGGGTGGCGAGCTGCGCGAAGATCAACATCAGTTGCTCCGGGGTGTAGAGCGGAGTGGAGCTGACGGAACTCAGGAGGAGGAAGCGGGGTCATCCGCTGAGAGATGGAGCCGGTGACGCCGGAGCTTGAACCGACGCAGCTGCTGCTGCCAATCGCTTGTGCGGTTGTAACTATGGGAATATTGGAATCGCTCAACAGGGGGACCGTGATGGCCGGATAGTTCACCTCGTTGATTGCAAACTCTTCTTCGACAGGGTCCGGGTAGATTTCTTCTTCCTGATATCCAGGAACTCCGCCCCCTTCAGACAGATCTTTGTAGTGGCCTGATGTTCATTGCTACACTTGTTGCAGCATCGAGTTTTAATTTGAATCCCTGCCACTGTGCGTTACCGTCGTAACACATGTGTACTGTACATATATCTGTTTTGGTTTTTTTTTTCTTGTTGTTGTTATCAAGCGACCAGCTGATAGTGATAGGCCATTGCAAGCAGTCCGTGCGAAAAACATTGACTAGTGCCATATTCGACTGCTGTTGACCTCGCGGTCGTCGCGGTTTTGTCACCCTTATCGGGAGTAGTTTGCCAGGCAGGGGAACGGTAGCCAAACGATACGCTTTGCTGAACTGAATAAAAAGAAAACAAGTTGAGCGAAATTGATAAGCTGCGAATCGTATAGACTAGCCGAAACCGTAAATGACTTTTCTATTGTGCATACCTCTGGGGACTGTGTTATGGTTTCTGCTACAAAATCATCTCACACTCGCAGCTTTTCCAATCAAAGTGGATGAATGAAGCTCAAAACTAATCTTTGGAAAAAAATGCTGTTAGGCTGATTCGATTGCGATGGGCCAAAGTGTCGGACAGTAACTTGGTGAAAATTTTTCTCGATAGTGTTCTGACGGGTATAGAAAGGCAAAGCGCGCAGCGAGCATGGTGATTTAATCAAGGGAAAAAGAATTCACCGTGTAATATATAGCGTTGCACCGATCAAATGGAGACCACTTGAATTTATAAACTGCTGAATCTTGGCGGTTCTCACCTCAGGAAAATATGCGAAAACTGATAAGATTTCGGCAAAACGAGTAACAGTTGGCGGGTGCTCGTGAGGTCGATTCACACCGATAGCTAGTGGTTGTATCCAATACATTATTGACGAATTAAAATCTACACATGCTTTGCGTAGAAACATCGAATATTCATACATTGCAAATAATGTCCACGACAGGTGACCAATATCCGAAAATAGGCAACTAACTTTGATTCTTGAGCATAGCTTGCAATTTCTAGTAAAAGTGCTAACAAATATATGCTAACAAACAGGAAGAACTTGACTTCAAGTACATGACAATACTTTTTCTATTTCACCTAAACTAAAATCTAAATATACGGATCCTATTCACTCACGATGGAGGTTTATGGTGTTTTATCTTCTCAACATCTGTTTCACCAGCGCATATAGGGATCTATTAGCGAAAGTAATTACGAAATATATGCTCACGCCTGCTGTTAACGCTAAAGAAAAAACAACGCCCGAATGAGCCTAAATGAACCACGCGCGTATTGAAAGGTTAACAACAATCTTGCCGTTTGGTTCTATTGAAGAACTACCGAAACTGTCGTATAACTTCTTATTATGGATAAGTCTTAGCTCAATACAAATCAATAGTAAACTACCTTATTATATACTTTTATTAGATCTACTCTTAGCAACACTCTTTTGAAACCATGATGGTCCATTTCCTCTATAGAATCAAGCTGTAACTTTTTTACATTGTCCATCATTCCAACAAAATAAATTAACCTTCGCAGTCGGTAGGATTCGAACCTACGCTCCCAGAGGGAATCTGATTTCTAGTCAGACGCCTTAACCGCTCGGCCACGACTGCTCTTTTTAAAATTTAGAAATGCGTCATCCTGGTAAGTGTTTTCACGATCGGTAAGACTCACGAATTAGTGCCATGCACTTGCCATTCACTTTAGTCCGTTATGAGGCTGACCCGTGCACAAAACGGCTGTTAATCGTTTTCAAGATCACAACCCATCTCATTGGCCGGCGTGGCATATTCACCGCAATCACTATTTAGTTGGACTACCATGTGCACTGCTTTGCTACACATAAGTTTCCATTCAATACAGGTAGACCAATAATAGTGACGCGAAAGAAAAAAAAAACTAGTGGCAAGATCAACTCACTACCCGAGCAATCAGCGATCATGGCCGTTGAAGGTAAACGAGTCTGCTTTTGCCGCGTGCAGCCAGCTTTCCACTATGTTACAGCTGTGGCCGGACCGGACACTGCGAACGACATCGCCGACGACTGAGCGCCGCTGATCGGCTGAACGACGAGACACAGTCCACTACACCGCACGATGATGATGGTTTGCATCAAACGTGTCTATCGCGTGCCTGTTGGATGGATGTTGAATTCAGGTTAGCTAAATAACTTTGTGATTCGGCAACGTCAAGCGTCGCGGAATTGCGAATGACCGAACCAAAATTACTTCCCATTCTGATCATTTGAAAATGGCGAAGTCACTCAACCCTTGGAGCCTCAAAGAAATATGTATGGATGATACCTACTAGTAACTAATGGCTTTTAGTTGTGAGCTCGCAACAAAAAATAAAAAAATGATCTCAATTTGTTCTAAATTTGCATTCTGGTGCTGCGAAAAACGTTACTCTCCCTGTTTCTATTGTGATAACAAATTCACGATTAATTCACGTTACTCATCCCTCATTCCTATGATCAACCATTCTGCTACATAAAAAACCCAGCTTACGTAATGTAAATTAGTACGAAACTGCTAATTTGAGGACAGATTTGCGCAGCTTGGACATTTAACTTGTTTAATGGAATGCTTGTAAATTTCCTTCAAAACTGCAATGGATCATTTAAACTTTCAGATTACAGACGTAAATCTAAAGAACGCTCAAAAATATAGACAAAAAATCAGAAAACATTACATTTCATTGTGTGCTCATACATATGTGACGCTCTGAAAAAAGAGTACTCGAAGACACATTGACTATTGTTTTACTTCTTTTCCTTATGTTTATAAGGGAACTTCCCCAATAACGGACTCCTCCTAATACCGGACACTTATCGAAAAGAGACTTGCAGAGGTCACTCCGCCAGCTTAAGTAAAGCAAAAGGCAAAAAATTACAAACCATATACCTGAACAGAATCCTGGATGGATCACAGGGACACATCCATGAATTACGTAACCCTTAGAGAGCATTCATAAATTACGTAACGCTTAGAGGTAGAGGGGAGTTACTCGAAGTGTGACAATCCATGCAAAAAATTGAGCATGATTGACCGCCCACGGTTGCTACTCCATTAATGTCAGGCCAGCTGTAATTACCAAAAATTAAGCAATATCGGTGCCAACCGTGTCCAAATGTAGGTAAATTAAGGAATGGAATGTGTTGACGGAGGGGGTTGGATTTGGATTGGATTTGGGTTGGATTTGGATTGGATTTGGATTGGATTTGGATTGGATTTGGATTGGATTTGGATTGGATTTGGATTGGATTTGGATTGGATTTGGATTGGATTTGGATTGGATTTGGATTGGATTTGGATTGATTTGGATTGGATTTGGATTGGATTTGGATTGGATTTGGATTGATTTGATTGGATTTGATTGATTTGGATTGATTTGGATTGATTTGGATTGGATTTGATTGATTTGAATTGATTTGGATTGATTTGGATTGATTTGATTGATTTGGATTGATTTGGATTGATTTGGATTGATTTGATTGATTTGATTGATTTGGATTGATTTGGATTGATTTGATTGATTTGATTGGATTTGGATTGATTTGGATTGATTTGGATTGATTTGGATTGATTTGGATTGATTTGGATTGATTTGGATTGATTTGATTGATTTGGATTGATTTGGATTGATTTGGATTGATTTGGATTGATTTGGATTGGATTTGATTGATTTGGATTGGATTTGGATTGATTTGGATTGATTTGGATTGATTTGATTGGATTTGGATTGATTTGGATTGATTTGGATTGATTTGGATTGGATTTGATTGGATTTGGATTGATTTGGATTGATTTGATTGATTTGGATTGATTTGATTGATTTGGATTGATTTGATTGATTTGGATTGAATTTGGATTGGATTTGGATTGGATTTGGATTGGATTTGGATTGGATTTGGATTGGATTTGGATTGGATTTGGATTGAATTTGGATTGGATTTGGATTGGAATTGGATTGGATTTGGATAAGATTTGGATTGGATTTGGATTGGATACGTGAAATAAAGTGCTAGGAGAAGTGGTCATAAAACATGGTCATAAATCGCATAGTTTCCCTATATGAATAGACAATCCTACAAATGTTAATGATCACCTCTACGGCTCAAAATCGCATAGTTTCCCTATATGAATAGGCAATCCTACAAACATGGGACATAGATTCCCAGCCAACACAAAGTCGCAAATGCTAGCGAATAAGTATACATGGTGGAGGCGATATAGGCGCATGCCTCCATTTGACTGCATGCAAAATGTACCTATATGGCCTCCACTTTGTACATTTATTCGCTATGAAATACGATTTTGTGTTTGCTGGGTTGACCCTTAGTTAATTGATAAATCAAACATGTGCACACGAGGTTTCGAAAGGAAGAGTCAAAATATAGTCAGGAAACGTTGGAAAACATTGAGCAACAAACAAAAAGTCAGGTAATGGCAATTCGAAAATATTAAATCCGTAAATATACCCTCACACATTGGTGTAGGTACAAGAAAGGCAAAACCCACAAAGTCATCAAAAGAAAAACTAACTGCAACCTGATCACCATGCTTGCGTCTGGAGGAAGGAAAACTCTCCTCAACCGGTCAAAGACACATCGTCAGGTGCTATTTCTTCGCTTCCCAGCCAGCTAGGGGAAACGGCAATAAATCACGTGGGTAACTAATTACCCAAGGAGAGGGGTACTATACCTACCGACACCGACCGACCACAAGGCTTAGAAGACGCGTGAAGTGGCAAACAGTGGAAAATGTGAGCAGTCGAGTGCGAATGTGCATCGACCAGCAGCAGTGTGCCGGCCAGTACCTACCTGGCGCAGAAGGAAAGCAACTTTCGGAATTGAAATATAGTCCCGGTTCGCTGCTGCGAGTGTGGCCGCGGAAACGGCCACCCGATCGGACCGACCGACCGAGACGAAGATGAGCATAGAAAAAGGCCACTACTGTTTAACGCACGCCATCAAGTGGTGAAACGGAAACTATGCTAAATGACGACGCGGCCAACCTAACGCACATCGCGCCGAGTGGTGGTGTACGTTGGCCGGCACGGTCGTCGATGTGCTATCGTATGTAATATGGGATTTACTCGGTTGTTGGCTCATTCTCGCACTATGACGCTTTTGGACGATTGTTTTACGCACACACCCTTCGGATTACGCACTTGGCGTTAGATATGAATTGGAAATGATTTGTGCTCGGCATATTGAGAATGGATTATGGATGGATGTTGATTGGTTGAACTGTTTGTTTCTCATTCTTGAGAGGAAACCCGAAAAATGTAACAATGCAAATGTGGATAAAGTTTTAACACGATGCATTGACGTTGAAGGTTTTCTTAAAAGTCCTGGAATTCAAAACCAATTAGTAACATAAATAACATAATCAATTTCTTCCAAATTATTGTTTATGAACTCAGAAATTTGTATTTTTTCCAATATTTACACAGCTAAGTTCTTACCTAGTAGCAATCATATTTTTACCTAAGTAAAAATATGTTCCGTTCCTGGGAAGAAAATTCTCAGTTTTCAAAAGAATCCTAACTGCCGCTAACCGCAAGTCGAGCACATCTGTATATGGGCGTTCATATACAGATGTGCTCGACTTGCGGTTAGCGGCAGCTAATAAAATAATTTCTATTGAATTATTTGCAATTCGAACAAAATCTAAAAGAGCGTTCTTTGAAGAAACTCCCAAATATGGGACACATTTTTTGATAATTCTAGAAAAGTTCAGAAAGTTTGAGCAGACCCAAGAATTCAAGGGTCAAAGAAAAGCATCTCTTCCAAAGTTTTTTTACGCAAATCAGATCACATTGCATATGTGTGCGCTTTTGCTCGTGTTTTCTATTAGAGTCAGAACGATCGAGAGTAATCATCAAAATATTTGGTTCGGCTTAATGCGGATGAGTAAATTTCTTTGGCATAGTTTCGTACAAAATAATTATTCAGTCGCTTACCACGGCGACTTTCTTTAGATTACCTTCTCATCTAACCAACTATCCCTTTCCCAAGGCGCTCACGGGGATGCTGAGGATTCCTTGGTCTCTTGTAGCAAATAGTGTCGAACTAATTTGCCTCTCCCAATCCTAAATTGACTGTGAGGATGTGACAAGTATCATTACTGGTGTTGAATTATTAAAACTCCAACGCATGTGCGTACAGTGAGCATATCTTTTTATTCCTTAGAAGTCTATTTATTTGGTGAGCTGTGCATATTTGTTGTTTCTTGGTCAATCAGGACAATAGCTATAGCATCTACAAAGTGTACAGTCAATCAAGCTTCGTGAGCACAAGAGTATTTTTGTATAGTAAATTTTGGAGGCTCAAATCTAAAGTTCAAACAAATTTCTATTCAGCTGATGTCATATTTGAAGAATCGTCCTCCAACATCGATTCCTTGAATGGGAAATTTTCAATGCTGTAATTTCAACAGCTAAATAATAAATAACAGTAACACAATTATCAAACTGTTGTTAAGAATTTTGTTGAAATCCACAGAAGTGCATTGAATGAGTTAAATGTGTATGACAAATTCATATAAGTATGAAAAATTAAAAAATGTAAAAGGTAGGAGAATTTCTACGATGTTTTCAGAAAAAAAATGAGAAATTATGGGGAATTATTTTTTATAAAGAATTTTTATATCATTTTCTTAACAAAAATCGAAGGAAGTAAAGTTCCATTAGTAGAAAATGTCAAAGAAATTGTTTGTACTAATTTTCAGATTTACTTATACTGCAACTGATGGACTGGACATATTACTAAACCTTGCAACTTGTAAAATGACCTACGGTGCTACTTATTATAGAAAAACACGTACAGGGTTTTTAAGAAAGATTACTCACAAATGCATGGCTCAAAGTTCTGATCAAGGTCGTGCCTACTGATTCGCTTCCCCAGTCAACACAAACTTGCATAAGATACCACATAAGATGCTGAAGTTGTGGCGATATACATAGGGGAAGGTGGGTAGACTTGATCCCCGGGGAGACTTGATCACCCCCTGTTTGTTCGAGAACTAAAATAGTTTTGTTCTGGCGTATTTTTTTGGTATAGATTCTCTAGACAAATGACCTTTATGTGGTGAGTTATTTTTTGAATTGACAACCTAATTTATTCTGCAGGGCGGTTTGTATGTTCTGACCTTCCTAAAGATTTTTTTATTGGCCACGCAAAATTTGAACAACTTTTCATAACAATGCCCAACGTCTTTCGTTTTTTCACAGCAACAAGCCATAAATATGCTTTTTGATCTGAACTGATGAAAATGTCAACATACCATCAAAGTTTTGGGATATTTGGATTTGAAGTTATTGCCTCAATATGGGGACACTTGATCCCACGTTAGTCCCCCATACAAAAATTTTGCGAAAAAATTCAAAACAATATAAATCTGTTCTTAGGCTTCTAATTTTTTGTAGATTTCACGGATTTGATGAAGGGTTGGCAGGAAAAATGATTTATTGCGTAGATCTCATAGAAAGGGGATCAAGTCTCCCCAAATTTTAAAACTGCATGTGCTTACTTGATACTTGATGGGCTACAGCTCTTCGATGAACCTACGCCGAATGGAGTATCCTTCTCCACTGGACTCGATCCTGGGCCAATCACTTCCAGTCGCTCTGAACATTGAGCGCCCTCAGGTCCTCTTCAACTGCAAAAAGCCATCGTGTACGCGGCCTTCCACGAAGCCTGCGGCCTCTTCCGGGTTCTCTACTAAATATTATCTTCGTTTGACGTTCTTCCGGCATACGAACAACGTCCAGCCCACCGTAGTCAGCCGTGTTGTATAAGCTTAATAATATCCAGCTCTTTATACACCTGGTACAATTCGTGATTCATGCGACGCCGCCAGATACCGTTCTCCTGTTTACCGCCGAGTATTGTCCGCAGCACCTTACGCTCAAACACTCCGAGAGCTCTCCGATCAGCCTCCTTTAACGTCCGTGTCTCATGGCCGTATAAAGTCACCGGAAGAATCAGAGTAGTATACAGCGCGAGTTTTATTTTCGTTTGCAGACTACGGGACTTAAACTGGTTACGAAGTCCGTAATAAGCCCTCTGAATGTCCGCACATCGATAACATCCGAGAAATGGCGCCCATCCACCAGAACATGGTCTATCTGGTTGCAAGTTTCACCATTTGGGTGTCTCCAGGTGTGCTTTCGGATGTTCTTTCGTGCAAAGTAGGTGCTACTGATGGCCATCCCTCTGGCAGCAGCAAAATTTACTAGCTGTAGGCCGTTGTCATTGGTAGCGGAGTGAAGGCTCTCCCTACCGATTATGGGACGGAAAAAGTCCTCTCTACCGACCTGAGCGTTAGCGTCTCCGATAACAATTTTCACGTCATGCTTTGGGCACTCTCCATAGGCTTTATCAAGACATTCATAAAACGTGTCCTTCACGTCGTCGGATTTATCGTTTGTCGGTGCGTAAACGTTGATTATGCTGTAATTGGAGAATTTGCCCCGTATCCTCAACACACAGATTCGTTCGCTAATGGGTTTCCACCGCATCACTCGCTTCATCTGCTTCCCCATCACTACGAAACCAACTCCATGCTCTGCTTTTTCACCGCCGCTGTGATAGATGTTATACTTGAATGCAGTGTTGGTCGTGTAGTCCACGGCTCGGAATTCACGTTCTCCGAATCTAGTCCATCGGACTTCTTGAATAGCAGCCACGTTCACTCCAACCTTCTGCAGTTCACGAGTCAGAAGACTCACTCGTCCAGGTTCATTTAGGGTCCTGACATTCCAGGTACCGAGTTTCCAATCATAATCCTTATTTCGTTGCCGGATCGGTTGCCAAAAATAACGTTCTCTTTTTCTTCTATCTCCATTTTTCGTGGTATTTGAGAGGCTTCAGTAAGCTACCCTACCGGGGTCGCGTTACCTACATCGCGATGATGGGGCTGCCACCTTAGGTATAGCTGACGCGATACAGCATTTCGTTAATCAGCCGCTGGGTACCAGGCAGACGCTGTTTGAGCCGCACCTCCTGGTGAACAGACGCTCGAGGCGTACCTTCTCACTCTAGCTGATGTCAGAAGGACAACAGTGCCCAGGCTGCACTACCAGTTAAGTACACAACCCTTAGCTGGCGGTCTTTTGTCATCGGACGACCCGTGGAAGCGTGAGATAGGGACTTGTGGGGACCAGAGCTCTGTTGGGCGCTCCTTCCTTGATGTCAACCCACCATTTTGTAGCCCAAAACTGCATGTGCTATCGAATTCCATAACAAAAATCGTCCATGTACACGCACAGCAATTCGATAATTCTGCGTATTTTGAAGTGAAAATATTTTAAAAAAATCTGAAGGCACCTTTCTAATTTATCAAAGCAAGTTCTTGGAGAGGGATCAATTTCCCCCGAATATTTTAAAAGTCGATTTTTGACAGCACTCCAAAAATCGATTGTGTATCGATAACAACAATAATTTAAGGACTGTCATACATCAGTAATTGGGGGCAGCAGGGACTATGTCCAAGGGCTTGACGATCCCTCCCCAGGCCATCTGCGAGTTGTGGCGCCTGCCTAGGATGTAGTGGGGTTTGACAGTGGGCCCTGTTAAACCTCTATAAAAAGCTGCATGTATCAGCAAGTAGGCTCCGCCAAAGCGACCGTGTGCCGCTCAAAGCGCACAAGCCCAAGTCCTGGTGTTAGGTGGGACGCTAAACAGCCCTGACACGACGGCCCTCCGACGAGACAAGAGGTTTGCGCAGGCCCAATAAGCCGCCTTTAAAAACAATTATTACGAACGAAATAGAAGATAATACGACTCGATACAATCGGCAACGACTCAGGCGACGAATAAAGGATCACGATTGGAAGCTT
The DNA here is from genome assembly GCF_024139115.2 of Armigeres subalbatus. Classification (NCBI taxonomy): domain Eukaryota; kingdom Metazoa; phylum Arthropoda; class Insecta; order Diptera; family Culicidae; genus Armigeres; species Armigeres subalbatus. The sequence goes on along the minus strand of NC_085141.1, from coordinate 76,629,423 downwards.
GGAACATGGAACTGCAAGTCGCTAGGTTTCGCAGGTTGTGACAGGATAATCTACGATGAATTACATCCCCGCAACTTCGATGTCGTAGCGCTGCAGGAAATCTGCTGGACAGGACAGAAAGTGTGGAAAAGCGGGCATCGAGCGGCTACCTTCTACCAAAGCTGTGGCATCACCAACGAGCTGGGAACCGGCTTCATAGTGCTGGGTAAGATGCGCCAACGCGTGATTGGGTGGCAGCCAATCAACGCAAGGATGTGCAAGCTGAGGATAAAAGGCCGTTTCTTCAACTATAGCATCATCAACGTGCACTGCCCACACGAAGGGAGACCTGACGACGAGAAAGAAGCGTTCTATGCGCAGCTGGAGCAGACATACGATGGATGCCCACTGCGGGACGTCAAAATCGTCATCGGTGACATGAACGCTCAGGTAGGAAGGGAGGAAATGTATGGACCGGTCATCGGACCGGATAGTCTGCATACCGTATCGAACGACAACGGCCAACGATGCATAAACTTGTCAGCCTCCCGCGGAATGGTAGTCCGAAGCACTTTCTTCCCTCGTAAGAATATCCACAAGGCCACATGGAAATCACCTAATCAAGTAACGGAAAACCAAATCGACCACGTTCTAATCGACGGTAAATTCTTCTCCGACATCACGAACGTACGCACTTACCGCAGTGCGAATATTTAATCCGACCACTACCTCGTCGCAGTATGTCTGCGCTCAAAACTCTCGACGGTGATCAACACGCGTCGGAGTCGTCCGCCGCGGCTTAACATTGGGCGGCTACAAGACGGTAGACTAGCCCAAGACTACGCGCAGCAGCTGGAAGTGGCACTCCCAACGGAAGAGCAGCTAGGCGCAGCATCTCTTGAAGATGGCTGGAGAGATATTCGATCCGCCATTGGATCCGGATCAGAGAAACGACTGGTATGACGGCGAATGTGAGCAGTTAGTTGAGGAGATGAATGCAGCATGGGCGAGATTGCTGCAACACCGCACGAGGGCGAACGAGGCACGATACAAACGGGCGCGGAACAGACAAAACTCGATTTTCCGGAGGAAAAAGCGCCAGCAGGAAGATCGAGACCGTGAAGAGACGGAGGAACTGTACCGCGCTAATAACGCACGAAAGTTCTATGAGAAGTTGAACCGTTCACGTAAGGGCCACGTGCCACAGCCCGATATATGTAAGGACATAAACGGGAACCTTCTTACGAACGAGCGTGAGGTGATCCAAAGGTGGCGGCAGCACTACGAAGAGCACCTGAATGGCGATATGGCAGACACCGGTGGCGGTATGGTAATGAACCTAGGAGCACGCGCGCAGGACATGCGACTTCCGGCTCCGAATCTCCAGGAAATCCAGGAGGAGATCGGCCGGCTGAAAAACAACAAAGCCCCTGGAGTTGACCAACTACCAGAAGAGCTGTTTAAACACGGTGGTGAAGCACTGGCTAGAGCGCTGCATTGGGTGATTACCAAGGTTTGGGAGGATGAGGTTCTGCCGCAGGAGTGGATGGAAGGTGTCGTGTGTCCCATCTACAAAAAGGGCGATAAGCTGGATTGTAGCAACTACCGCGCAATCACATTGCTGAACGCCGCCTACAAGGTACTCTCCCAAATTTTATGCCGTCGACTAACACCAATTGCAAGAGAGTTCGTGGGGCAGTATCAGGCGGGATTTATGGGCGAACGCTCTACCACAGACCAGGTGTTCGCCATACGTCAGGTATTGCAGAAATGCCGCGAATATAACGTGCCCACACATCATCTATTTATCGACTTCAAAGCCGCATATGATACAATCGATCGGGACCAGCTATGGCAGCTAATGCACGAAAACGGATTTCCGGATAAACTGACACGGTTGATCAAAGCGACGCGACGATGGATCGGGTGATGTGCGTAGTTCGAGTTTCAGGGGCATTCTCGAGTCCCTTCGAAACCCGTAGAGGGTTACGGCAAGGTGATGGTCTTTCGTGTCTGCTATTCAACATCGCTTTGGAGGGAGTAATACGAAGGGCAGGGATTGACACGAGTGGTACGATTTTCACGAAGTCCGTCCAGTTATTTGGTTTCGCCGACGACATTGATATCATGGCACGTAACTTTGAGAGGATGGAGGAAGCCTACATCAGACTGAAAAGCGAAGCTAAACGGATTGGACTAGTCATCAACACGTCGAAGACGAAGTACATGATAGGAAGAGGATCAAGAGAGGTCAATGTAAGCCATCCACCACTAGTTTCTATCTGTGGTGACGAAATCGAGGTGGTTGAAGAATTCGTGTACTTGGGCTCACTGGTGACCGCCGATAACGATACCAGCAGAGAAATTCGGAGACGCATAGTGGCTGAAATCGTACGTACTTTGACTCCGCAAGACGCTTCGATCGAATAGAGTTCGCCGCCGTACTAAACTGACTATCTACAAAACGCTTATAAGACCGGTAGTTCTCTACGGACACGAGACCTGGACGATGCTCGTGGAGGACCAACGCGCACTGGGAGTTTTCGAAAGGAAAGTGTTGCGTACCATCTATGGTGGGTTGAAGATGGCGGACGGTACGTGGAGGAGGCGAATGAACCACGAGTTGCATTAGCTGTTGGGAGAACCATCCATCGTTCACACCGCGAAAATTGGAAGACTGCGGTGGGCCGGGCACGTAGCCAGAATGTCGGACAGTAATCCGGTGAAAATGGTTCTCGTCAACGATCCGACGGGAACAAGAAGGCGAGGTGCACAGCGGGCAAGGTGGATCGATCAGGTGGAGGACGACTTGCGGACCCTCCGCAGACTGCGTGGTTGGCGAAGTGCAGTCATGAACCGAGCTGAATGGAGAAGTCTTTTATGTGCAGCACAGGCCACTCCGGCCTTAGTCTGATGATAAATAAATAAATAAATACATCAGTAAAGTTAAATGCTATATTTCTTAGAGAGTCTGTGTGGGAATCGCGTATGTTTATTTATTTTTGGTTGTGATACATCGGAAATCAGAAAAGGGGATCAAGTCTACCCAGTCTCCCCTACAGGTTGAGTGGTGAAGTGCGCATCGCCTCCACTTTAGCATCTTATATGACGTCATTTACGATCTTGTGTTGACTGGGTCGACTCTTTTTAAATGTGTGACCAACCACGTCCACCATAACGTTAGCGAATACCTGTTGATATCGGATTGGATGGTGGTATAGACGACGGAATATGTACAACTTTTGCGTTATCTCTGTTGATACATACCACGCCTCTCCGTCGTACAACAGATGCTGGGTCATGAGGCCGAACGGTCATTAGGCCGGATAACAAGTAAGAAGCGAGATTAGAAGTGGCATGTAGTGAGAATATAGAAGTGAGAAGTAAGAAGTGGGATGTGAGAAGTGAGAAATGAGTTCTAAGTAGTGAGCAATGAGAAGTGAGAAGTGAGAAGTTACGAGTAAGAAGTGAGAAGTGAAAAAATGACAGAGAAAATGAGAAGCGAGATGCGATAAGTTAGTAGCGAAGTAAGTTAGGAATGGGTTTGAAATGAGAAGTGATAAGTGATAGGCTAGAAGAAGAAGAGTGGAAGCAGAAGAAAAAGAAGAAGAGAGGTGAGAAGTGAGATATAAAAAATAAGAAAAGAGAAGTGAAACGTGAGAAGTAAGAAATGAGAAATGCGGAGTGAGAAACGAGAGGTGAGAAAAGAAATATGGGAAGCGAAAAATGAGATAAGGAAACAAGTAAAACGTGAAAAGAAAAATGAGTGAAGCAAGGAGAGGAAAGAAAGAGAAGGAGAAGGAAGAAAAAAAGAAAAGAAAGAAGAAAGAAAAAGGAAGAGGAAAAAGAAATAAGGAAAAAGGTAGAAAAGAAAAAAGAAAGAAAAAGGAAGAAGGAAAATAGAAAAAGAAGTCAGAAAGAAAATGAAATAAGGAAAAAATAAGAAGGAAGAAGCAAACAGGAAGAAGGAAGAAGGAAGAACGTAGAAGGAAAAAGAAGAAAGAAGTTTAAGGAAGAAGTAATTAGGAACAAGGAAGAAGAAAAAACATAGAAGACAGAAGGAAGAAATAAAATGTAAGAAGGAAGAAGAAAAATTGAAGAAAGGCAGAAGGAAAAAGGGAAAAGGGAGAAAGAGGAGCAAGGATGAAGGAAAAAGGAAGACGGAAGAAGGAGGAACAAGGGTGAAGGTAGAAAGAAGAAGAAGGAAACAAGAAGAAAATAAGAAGAAGGAAGAAAGAAGAAGGGTGAGGGAAGAAATGAGAAAGAAGAAGGAAGAAGAGAGATGACAAAAGGAAGATGGAGAAAGGAGGAACGAAGAAAGAAAAATAAAGAGAAAAAATGAGGACCCTAACAGCACACATGTTTCACATAGGTTACTGCAATTTTTGTTTGACTTGTGCTGCGTGGGGAAAAAAAGAAAGAAGAAGGAAGAAGAAAGAAGAAATAAAATAGAAGAAAGAAGGAAGAAAGCAAAAGGAAGAAAGAAGGAAAAAGCAGAAAGAAGGAAGTCGAAAGAAAAAAGAAGAACGAAGAAAAAATAAAGAGGATGAACAAAAAACGAAAAAGCAAGAAGAATGAAGAGTAAGAAAACAGAAAGAACTGAAAAAAAGAAGAAGTAAGGAGAAAAAACAAAAAGGGAAGAAGCAAGAAATGAAATATGAAAAAAAGCATGAAGGAGCTAGGGAGAAAGATGAATAAAAATTTAGAAGGAGGAAAGAGAGAGACAAACAAAGAATAAATAATAAAAAAGGAAGAACTGATTCTCACTTTTCATTTCCCACCTTTTACTTCGCATTCGTTCTAATGACCTGATACCCGTACGATGTTGTACGAGATTAGATGATGTTAGAGTTGAATATTCGAATTTTGTTGCGATGGCTAATACGATTGATTCTCCAAATATTCCGTAAACTCGTAAGTGCAAAAACTCGTGAAAGGGAAGCCGAATTTCGTTGGCCGAATTGAACTTTTGACCGAAAAGGTTATTAGCCGAAAGAGAGGTCTGGCAGAACAGATCACGGTATCTGTCATAAGGCCGACAACGTCATTAAGCCGAACAGATCAAGTGGCCGAAAATGGCGCTTTGCTGCAAAAGTCAATTAACCGAGAATGTTATTTGGCCGAACGTGTCATCCGGCCGAATATGTCATTTGGTGCAAAATGTCCCTTGGGGAAACAGTTCATACGACCTACACTTCCGACAAATATTACGCAATGTTTCCATTAAATGCTAACTCATCTCATCTGTCTCCAAAAACAACTTATGTGTGAATGTGTTTAAATTTTTGTTCATTCCAGTGGAGTAAGTGTTGATAATGTTCCAAGCTGCCATGTGACCAGTGTTTCTGAGTAAATCAGCGTCGGAGGATAGCCAATAGGTAGAGGTGTGCAACGCAACGCCACGCCGCCGCTGCCGTTCAAAACGCTTTCACGCCGTAAAAATTTGAAGAATTTTCCGCGGAGTTTTCGAAGAATCAGTGTAATTTCCTGAGGTTTCCCGATTGAAATCCTCAAAAGATCTTGTACAAACTTTAGAGAGATATACCAAAAAAATCCACGACAATCGCATACAATTTCCAGTTCAAATTTCGAGCTTTCCGCAAAAATAAGGAACTATCATTGGGGATTTCAAAGAATTTCTAGTCGAAATAAAATTTGTGTACGAGACAGGACCATTAGGCCGAGAATCTTCCCACCGAAAGCCATTTGGCCGAAGGCCACAAGGCCGAAAAATGTTTTGCCGAAAGTCATTAGGGCGGAATGGACATACGAAAGAAAATATTTGTTAAAAAAAGTCGTTTGGTTGAACAGGTATTTTGACCGAAATGGTCATACGGTCTAATATGTCGTTTGGTCGAACAGGTCATATGGTCAAAAATGTAAGTGTTAAGTGATGAATTGAAAAGTGGGAAGTATGAAATGAAAAGTGAGAAATGAGAATCGCGAAATGAGGAGTGAGAAGTAAAAAGTAAAACTTCTCTATCCTCACTTTTCATTTCTCACATCGCATTTTTAACTTCACACTGTGAAAAGTGAGAAAATTATCACTTCTACCGTTTCATTTATCACTTCTCATAAGAAGTTCCAAATGAAAAGCGAAATGTTTCACTTCTCACTGATCACATCTCATTGCTCACTACTTGTAAGAAAAGTCCATATGAGAAGTTGGATTTAAGATTTGTGAAGTGAGACATCTCCTTTCTCACTTCTTACGCCGAATCTCAACGCAAATCTAACAAATTTTGATTGAACAGATTCAATTCTAGTTATCCAGCTTGCAACGTGTGGGCTCCATACCACGCTGCATGTGTCCAGTATGGAGCGCACGAGTGCATAATAAAGAACTCTCAAGCAGTATGGGTCGCCAAATTCATTTGCAATGCGCATCATGAGTTCAAGGTTCCTGTTCGCTTTGACTACAATGCTCAAATATTGTCTTTGAACAACAACAACTTTGAACAATTGCGTTAGACACACCTAAACGATCTAATTTAGCTAATAAAATCCGATGATCGATCCTGTCGAACGCAGCTTCAAGATCTGTATAGACTGCATCAATTTGTGCGCCAGCATCCATTCCGGTAATGCAGAACGATATGAATTATCCATGCAAATAATCCATGCTGCTCTACAGCGGTGTACACACTTAAATTATTTGGTAGATCTCGGTAATATTTGTTACTGAAATTCGGTAATTCCTTTACCGAAATTTCAGTAATATTTTACCGAAATTCGGCAAAGTTGATTTTTTGCCGAGATCTCGGTAACGATTACCGATGACTCGGTAAAGTTTACCGAAATCTCGGTAAAAATTTAACCGAAATTCGTCGAAATTATTACCAATATCTCGGCTGTTGGATTCTCGGCAATCGGTAAACTTAGAATTTTAAGTGTGTAAGGCTTCAATTTTTGGTTCCGCTCCCATCAGGAGTTTAGATCCAGCGCAAAGAGATATTATACCTCAGTAGTTAACGACGTCCCGTTTGTCACCTTTCTTGTAAACCGGAAACATGTACGGAAACAGCATTCACTTTCACTGTGAGAAGTGAGAAATTATTAATGATAAGTGATACATCTTACTTCTCACTTTTCATTCTTTCTCATCCCTCAACTGAAGATAAAAAAAAATGAGCCTCTCATTTTTTTCTCATTTTTCAATTTTTTTTCTCACTAACCTATTATCATTCATCACTACTTCACTCTTTCATTATTGTTCTGCTGAATAACATATTCGACCGAAAGGCCTTATCGGCTAAATAATCTGTTCGGCCGAACGTCATTTCCGGCCAATTTATCAGTTCTACTTCTTTTCCAAGAGCCGTTTTTCAACTTCTTCAACGAATCTCTTATTGAGGAGAACAAAGATGGGAAGATATTTCAGTAAACTCGTGGGAATTGTTATGAAACAACACTCAACATTTGTATCTATGCTTTTTTGTTTGGTAAAAAAATAAGCGAGATATAAGACATAAGATACGGTACAGTATTTCTCAGGAATCATGATAATTGACCAATATAATTTCTATATTTCTATCATTATTGCAAAGAACCTACATTCTGAATCGGATCGAAAAGTTTAAATATTGTTTATACTGAATTGCACTTTCATTCACTTCAAATGTTTTACTACCCATTATTTACAATCTTTTTGGAGAAAGAAAAAAAATCAGTGAACGCAGAGCTATCGCACGATTATCGAAGTAATTGGTTCTCCTTTGTATGGGTGAGTAAATTACATTTACATAACTTTGTACAAAAAACCTATTTAGTCGCTTACCAAGATGGCTTTCTATAGATTACATTTTCATATAACCAACTATCACTTTCCAGTGGCGCTCATGGAAATGCAGAGGATTCCTCGGTATTTTGTAGCAATGAGTGTCGAACTAAATTTTCTCTCCTAATTGACTGTGAGGACGTGGCCGGCATCGTTACTGGTCTTGAATTATTGAAACTCCAAAGCATTCACGTACAGTGACTAAAGCTTCTTATGCCAAGAAGGATATTCAATTGATGAGCTGTGCATACTTGTTGTTTCTCGGTCATCCACGACTAGCAACTACGAAGTGTAGACTGTGCAGTCAATTAAGCTAAGCTTTACCATATTTGCTTGGTAGTTTACAACTTTTTATTTATAATTCTACGGACCTTTTGTGAGCCTTCTTGAAGCTGACTTGACATGAGATTTTGAATGTGAATTTATGTGATTTGACAAAAAATATTTTGCTTTTGCTAAAACATTTTTTGCGGAGTGTTGAGTACCTTGAAGTATTATTAAGTTAAGTTTTTCAAAAATATTTCAGCTGATTCGATAAAAAATTTAGCAAAAGAATTTTTACACAAAGTCGAACAATATAACCGGATACGATAAAAATTCATGATTCAAATAATCTAATTTGTAGAAAATGTTAAGATGAAACAAAAAAATTCTAAAACTGGATTGAAAGATTGTAAAAAAAAAGTAAATTGCATCCTAAAGAAGCAACTTACTTGTTACATTTTTGACCTCCTCATCAAGATATCATCAAGATATAAGGATACACTAAAAAGTTATCAATTAAAAAATATTCAAGCTTTTAAACATTGTTGAAATTTCGTAGAATTTCGATTTTAGCAAATGTCGTCTCTATTTCAAGTGAGCTTCCGGCATAATGGAAAGGTGCCACATTTGAAATAGCATCATAGGTAATAAACATGGAGCCCACCGCATGAATTGTTTCGTTTATATACACGAGCTATTATACGGCGTTTGCTAACGAGCAAACTAAACAATCGATCTTCATGCAGCTGTGGTGTCCGAGCGGTTAAGGAGATGGACTTGAAATCCATTGGGTTCTACCCGCACAGGTTCGAATCCTGTCTACAGCGAAATTGTTTTATTTTGATTTTGACATTAGATTAAGTGCCGATGCTGGACCATTATGTACGCAAAACTTGGTTGAATTGCGCATGCATTTTTTTAGTGACTGGTGTCGAGGGAGCTCCGGAAAATGTGTAACCACTAGTTTGACGCGAGGTTTGAGTTCTCAAATGCTCAAGAACGTACCTCAAGATGATTTCTGCCAAAGACAATCATGCCAGCAGTTCTTGAAGGACTCAGCAATAAAATTAAATCTTCCTCTCAGCATGATATTTCCATTTCAGTCGCGTAACACACACAAATTGAGTGCTTCAATCAATCCGACTCCAATTAACAGCGCAAAGCAAGGAAGAGAAGGCCATTCGAAACTTCCAGTTCGCAAAGAGGCTCTCAAACACCCGTCCGTGTCGGTCGCTTTGCAGCTGTGTGTGAGCGCGCGCTCGCACCACCGACCGTAAGTTCTCTCCTCGCACGCTTCTGCTCGGTCTCGGACTCGGAACGCAGCAAAACTGGTTGCCTTGGTTATTAGTGCCTCCATCCATCCACTACTGGCTCTGTCTGTCTTCACACTTTATTACGCTCTTGCTGGCTGGCTGACTGGCTGGCGGGCGACCTTTGTGGAATCTGTTTCTGTTTTTGTTTTGCTTGCCAACAGTAACAGCAGCAACTAAAACACCATCCAAGCGACACGCAATCTTCGAATTCGTACCCAACCTAGCCTACCTATATAACGTTTGTAGATAGATATGGGTAGCTGCTAGGCCTAGCTTATAGGAGTTGTGCCTTCAAATAACTGTGGTATGGCATTTAGATCTCTGTTCCCTTGAAAATTCTTTGCGACGATGTTTCGTAAGAACTCTCTTGCGGTTGAGCAGCTCAAAGCGTGAGTTCGGTATCAACGTTTTTTTTTCGATATTGCATAAATCCTTTGTAAACTGGTTGGGTATTGACAAAGTACTAAGTGCTCGGTTATATGGTTACTGTTCCTGTTCTTCATCTCATGTTTCCCAAGTTCATCTCAATGAAAAACAAAGAGATGAAAAGTAAATAAGTGATCCTAAGTATGTGTCTCTGTTTTGTGACAATAACTGACTGTTGCATTGTCCACCATGCGCCTCCATAATAATGTTGAAGCGAACGAACAACTCAAGTATAAGATCATATCAAAATTATATCAACATATGTTATGTTGTACTAAATTTCTATAACATACTAGCTGGCCCGACGGACTACAGCCCGTCCAATAAAAACGATTCACACAATAAATCGGTTTTCGATTACTTCGATATTTAGGGGAAACTGGGGTAATATGCACCCCCGGGGCAAAACGACCCTTTAGAATTTTTAAGGATATTTTCAACAGTTTTTTTCAGCAGTTTTTACTACAGTGCATGTAGTTCGGATCTCAATCTATCATCTGAGCAGTAAACATTCTTGGAAATAGGTCTGGAACACCCATGAAAACCCCAAAAGTTCATTTAGCCCCGGGGATGCATTTTACCCCAGTTTACCCTTCTAAAACACCACGTGTTTTTGTATGATTTTGGAAGTGTTGGTCGAATAATATTCGTATGCCAGAATAGGAAATTTGATCTTTTTCATATGGAACTGCAAATTTTCCAATTTTCTAGCTTTTCTTCTGGGAATTTTCCATCTTTTCTTTTTTTTCTTTGAGAATTTCACAACTTTTTTCCTAAACCTTCGAAAAGGAACAAATCATCCGAAGACACCGTCAACATTGGTCCAGCCGTACTCGAGTTATAGCGTTAACAAACAAATAATCATTTTATATATATAGAAGTGAAGATGCCGTTTTTTTTCAACTTCCAATTGTTCAGCTTTTCCTTGGGAATTTTTTCAACTTTACCCTATTTCTAAAATCTCGTTGAGCGAAAACGAAGAAATCATCTGAAGAGATTTTGCTACAACAACAAAAACAACATATTTTGTTAGAGAATTTCAAATTAATATAATCTAAAATATAAGAAAATCAAAAACAAAATATCTTTTTTTTGTGCAGTTGGAATTTTTTACAAGTCTTGATGGGTAGAGGTATGCGACGGTTCGAAAATCGAGTCTTCGGGTCACGCCGAAAGCCATTTCTGCCGGTAGCGGCGTGAATCGGCGTGGCGATCTTTGCATAACGTTCGTTTAAAAAAAAATCTGGATTTTTCCGGAACGTTTTTGAAACATTAAGGAGAAAATCTCTTCTCCAGAAAAATCTGATGAACGTCCTAAAAATTTCTCTAAATAATAATTTGGAAATTATTTTAGAATTTTCCGCGGTAGCACCTGCGGAAGTTTTCACCAGAATTTTAAAAATCTTTTAAAAAATAACACGCACTACAGAGAAAAAAAAATGATGATGTTTCAAGCATGCCTGGCAGTACCACATTATTGATGTATGAAGTCACCAGCTTGTTATGGTCACGGTTTTGGTATTGACAATAGTCTGGTACTGGTATTGGTGAAAACTAGTTGTTGGAAACAGTTGAAGTTCTAATTTATGCAAATAATTAACAAACAATTATAATAAAACTTTAACTTTAACTGTTTCCAACAATTAGTTTTCGAGTAATGAAGATTTAAAAATTGGTGGGCGAAAACTGGGGTAAGGGCGATTTCTGGGTGTCTTACCCTACCTGTTTACCGGAATTCCGGATTTACTGGGGCCAAGTCCCAAAGTTTGTATACATTGAAGTTATTCAACCTAATGAAAATTTCTTGCGTCATAACTGATGAGCTTCGTTGAAAATTAAAAGAATATAACTTAACTATGTTATAGGACCATCTTATGATGTGATCCTGGAACCATCCTATGGCCTAAAAACATCATTCTGAAGAAACCCTGGCAATATGGGTACAAATGCTCATGAATTTGTTTCAAAAGCAAGATCTTATGTGTCCGGTCATCCTTAAACAGGTTTCCATAGGGCCCAACGGAGCCTCACACTTAAAAGTAACCCATGACAGCTGGAACTAGACCTGCTTTTCAACAATTCTATTAGTAAATCTACAGTAAATCACTTGAAAACTTTTCTATGTCGATCAGTTGCATAACTGTGTGTCTTGTGTGGTGATCACAAAGGATACACTATGCCCAGAGAATTGAACACATTTCCCACTCGAAAGCATCTTAGATCGAGAATCCAACTTAGCATCTGCGTATTAATAATCCTACGCTCACAAGGATAACTGGGGAACCAGGCAGCATAGATTTAAAAAAATTGAGGAATTGTTTCGGAAACATGTCTTCACAAGTAGTAAGACAATCATATGTGTTCCAACAAGAACCGTTTCATTGGCAAACTTTCTTGAAGGCCAATAAGCTTACAAAAGCGTGCTACCGGAACAATTTTAGAAATGTTGAAAGTTATCCAGTTTTCCGCGAGCGATAACGGCCGCCAACTTGCTCAAATTTGACGTTCCTGGGTGTCAACCGCACCCACTGTTCTGAGCATTCTGAACAATGGGGTAAATAAGAAGTTGTGGATGCAATAGATCCACATTTTCTTATTAGCTGCATTGCTCATATTACTCCTTCTCACTTCTTTCTTTCTCCTTTTTTCTTTTATCTTTATTCCTTCCAGCTTCTTCCTTCTTCTCCCTTCTCACTTCTCGCTTATCACTTCTTATACTCCACTTCTCGCTACTTACATAATCCTTACTTCTAACTCCTCTCTTCTCATTTCTTTCATTTTACTTTTCTCTTTTCGCTTTCCACTTTTTACTTTTCACTTCTCACTATTCACTCCTGACCTGTGAGTACTGTGCGTAATTTCTCTTGTTTCGGACAACAGAACGATCGCGCGATCTGCCGAAATATTGTGTTCTGCATTGTGCAAGCGGTAATAAAAGTAGCCATCGAAAAAGTAAGTGCATTGTGTGTTTTAGTCGTCGGGAAAGAAATAAAATATCTATCTTGTGTTCGGTGGCTCATGCGTATGTCGTGCGCGGTCGAAAAAAGCGCGTTATTCAATAGTTTGCTGTAGCCATCGCGCAAGTGAGTACAGAGTGCTGCGCTTCCGTGCGGTCGTCCAAAACGCGAATCTCCTCAGTTTTCATATGCCACCGGGCGTGCATGTTTTAACTTTTAACTCGTATTAGTGTTATTTCCCATCCCATAGATCGCATCGCTTTACCAAAGTGAATCCAGATAAATTATCCTTTGTAACTAAAACGATGTCCTATCCCAAGACAATCGTGGAGATGCAGAGGTATACTCGGTCTCTAGTAGTAACGAGAGTCGGACTAACAATCCTTCCATTCCTATATGACCGTAAGGACGTGGCCGGCGCCGTTATTGACTTTAAACATTTGAGCTCCCGAAACGTGTACATTGAGAATGGGTAGCTAATCCCAAGCCCCATTCATTGTTTTCTCTGTACAATTCCGCAAGTTCAGTCAATCACGGAGTAGCAACTACGAATTGTGCGGTCATAATGCTCATGCTCACTATTCACTCCTCACCTGTTTTTCGACCTAATGAGCATTCGGTCTTATGTCCGTTCGACCTAATGGCCATTCGTCCTAACGATACTTCCGAAAAAAAATCCAACGATTTTGATTCCCATATTGCCAGGATTTCGTCTAAATGAGTTTGTGGCCACTTAGGCCCTCCGGGAACCTTACTGTTATTTATTTGAAAGACACATTATTGGACGAACTTTCTTCAAAGTACAGAACATAATAGCACAGCAAGGACAGACAGTTTTAATCAATTTATTCACATGGTAAATGAAGGGAATTCAACGGCGTAACTACCTGAACCGGAACCATTCCTAGGCCCATAACCTGTTGGGCAGAAAAAGAGAACCCCCTCATCAAAAGCATATACCTAATACTAAAGTTCAACAGTGTATAAACCCAGGAATGGTTCCGTTCTGCATCTGGTGGTGTCGTGGATCGGCAGCGTAAATCTTGGGTAGCGACGGACAGAATTCGTCAGAAGATTGGAACGTTCGGTAGGATGCTGGCTGTTCAGAAGGAGTTTACGAGAAGTTTTGGACCGAAGATTCAGGAGCTGGTCAACGGAGAATGCTGTACAAACGTCGGATGGAAGCCAGTCGTACGGGCAACAAATTGGATCAGGAATTGACCTTTTTGCCTTTCTCGTACAACAAAGTTGTATATTTCACCCTGAGAGTAAACTTTTTGTCCTATATCTACCAATCTATTCATTTCGACGAACTTCCGTGCGTGTGTGCATAAAAGGTCAGAAAAAAAATTGTAAACAACTTGTATATAGTAATCCGTAACCGATTTTCTCGCAATAAGTTGAATTCGAAAGGTCTTGTTGATTGCTATTGCATTTAACAATGATCGGTCATTGCATTCAAAAGTTATACAGAAAATAGTGACCCAAACCGAAAAGGTTGGTGTCTTGGCTAAATGCCAGAAAGGCAGTAACACTACATGGTGGTTTTTTATACACTACAGCAAAACAGTGTGAATCGAAATGTGAATCAATCTCTTTTCTTGCTCAAGCACTGCACATTTAAAGGGAAAGTGTGAGAAATAACCGGTGGTAGGTCATTTGGCATAAAGTCGTTTGGCATAACGCTGTTTGGCATAAAGTCGTTTGGCACAACGGCCGTTTGGCATAATGGTCGTTTGGCATAATGGTCATTTAGTATAATGGTCATTTGGCATGATAATTGTATAATAATCAATTTCAGTATTAATGCAACATATGTTCATTTTTTTAATAATTATTGTTGCTTTTATATCATAAGGGCGATGCGGTTTTTAAATAATTTTTATATTATAGAATCTATATGGAAATCACTTCTTGAAGACTTGAAGACATCACATCTGCTTTTTGCACTTACCATCGTTTTCCTTCTGGATCAGTCACAAGATCGATCTTGACAAGCCACGAAGGACAAACACTCGAGCAACAAAATTGTAAAAGTTTAAGAACAAAAGAATTTTTTTTTTTACACAAATAGGGCAAGAGGGCAAATAAAAGTCTTCTCCATTCAACTCGGTCCATGGCTGCACTTCGCCAACCACGCAGTCTGCGAAGGGTCCACAAATCGCGCTCTACCTGATCGATCCACTTTGCCCGCTGTGCACCTCGCCTTCTTGTTCCTGTCGGATCATTGTCGAGAACCATTTTCAACGGATTACTGTCCGACATTCTGGCTACGTGCCCAGCCCACCACAGTATTCCGATTTTCGCGGTGTGAACGATGGATGGTTCTCCCAACCGCTTTGGTACGGCGGCAAACTCTATTCGATCGAAGCGTTTTGCGGAGTCCAAAGTACGTACGATTTCCTGCCATGATGCATCTCCGAATTTCTCTGCTGGTATCGTTATCGGCGGTCACCAGTGAGCACAAGTACACGAATTCTTCAACCACCTCGATTTCGTCACCACCGATAGAAGCTCGTGGTGGGTGACTCACATTGAGCCTCTTCTTACCATGTAATTCGTTTAACTAGTCCAATCAGTTTAGCTTCGCTTTTCAGTCTGATGTAGGCTTCCTCCATCCTCTCAAAGTTACGTGCCATGATATCAATGTCGTCGGCGAAACCAAATAACTGTGCGGACTTCGTAAAAATCGTACCGCTCGTGTCAATCCCTGCCCTTCGTATTACTCCTTCCAGAGCGATGTTGAATAGCAGACGCGAGAGACCATCACCTGCGCGTTTCGAAGGGACTCGAGAATACCCCTGAAACACGGACTACACACATCACCCGATCCATCGGTAGCCGTATCAGTTTAACCGGAAATCCGTGTTCGTGCATTAAAATGGTGAGTTGACATCAAGGAAGGAGTGCCCAACAGAGCTCTTGTCCCCTCAAATTCCTATCTCACGCTTCCACGGGTCGTCCGATGACAAAAGACCGCCAGCTAAGGGTTAGTTGGTCGTGCAGCCTCGAGCGTCTGTTCACCAGGAGGCGCGGCTCAAACAGCCAGGGTCTGCCTGGTACCCAGCGGTTGATTAACGAAATGCTGTATCGCGTCAGCTATACCTAAGGTGGCAGCCCCATCATCGCGATGTAGGTAACGCGACCCCGGTAGGGTAGCTTACTGAAGCCTCTCAAATACCACGAAAAATGGAGATAGAAGAAAAAAGAACGTTATTTTTGGCAACCGGCAACGAAATAAGGACTATGATTGGAAATTCGGTACCTGGAATGTCTGGACCTTAAATGAGCCTGGACGAGTGAGCCTTCTGGCTCGCGAACTGCAGAAGGTTGAAGTGAACGTGGCCGCTATTCAAGAAGTCCGATGGCCGAGATCCGGAGAACGTGAATTCCGACCCGTGGACCCCACGACCAACACTGCATTCAAGTATAACATATATCACAGCGGCGGCGAAAAAGCAGAGCATGGAGTTGGTTTCGTAGTGATGGGCAAGCAGATGAAGCGAATAATGCGGTGGAAACCCATTAGCAAACGAATCTGTGTGTTGAGGATACGGGGAAATTCTTCAATTACAGCATAATCAACGTTTACATACCGACAAAAAAATCCGACGACGTGAAGGACACGTTTCATGAATGTCTTGATAAAGCCTATGGAGAGTGCCCAAAGCATGACGTGAAAATTGTTATCGGAGACGCTAACGCTCAGGTCGGTAGAGAGGACTTTTTCCGTCCCATAATCGGTAGGGAGAGCCTTCACTCCGCTACCAATGACAACGGCCTACGGCTAGTAAATTTCGCTGCTGCCAGAGGTATGGCATTAAGTAGCATCTACTTTTGCACAGCGAACGATGCGTTACAATATCCAGCGATTGTCGGCGGAAGGAGTATCGGCTGAGTACCGCCAGAAGCTCGACGAACGGATAAGTGCAATCAACGTTAGCGACAACATCAACGATCTATGGGAGTCAATCCATGGAGCGGTGATCACAACAGCACGAGAAGTGGTAGGGGCGACCCAGGACGGGTTGGTTCGATGTGGAGTGTCAGAGAATGTTGCCAGAAACCGGATGTTGGTGTCGGGTACCCGATCGAATAGAGATCGGTACAAGTAAGCAAGAGCAGCCGAAAAACCAACTCACCGCAGGAATAAAAAAGAGTACGAAGAACAAGTTATTAGTGAGCCGCAGGAAAAATTGGAGCAGAACGATGTGCAGAGGTTTTATGAGGCTGTCAATGGCGTGCGGAGAAAGACAGCGCCATCTCCCGTCATGTGCAACGACCAACAAGGGAATTTGCTGACAGATAAAACCGAAGTGGCTGCCAGGTGGCAGCAACACTTCGAGACTTTATTGAAGTGACGGTGCATCGGTGAACAGAATGAATATTAGCGACGATGGACAAGCCGTGGAGTCACCTACACTAAATGAGATTAAGAATGCTGTTAAAGAGATGACAAACAATAAGGCTGCGGGAAGGACCAGCTCCCGGCTGAACTTCTCAAACATGGCAGTGAGCAGCTTTATGAAGTTCTGCACCATATTATGTCGAAAATATGGGAAGACGAGGAAATGCCTGCTAGCTGGTTGGACGGCCTCATTTTCCCTCTCTGAAAGAAAGGGCACAGACTACAGTGCGCCAATTACCGAGAAATAACCCTCCTTAATTCGGTGTACAAAATTATGTCCCGTATTATATTCAACAGATTGAGGCCGCTTGAAGAGTCCTTCGTCGGCGAATACCAAGCAGGTTTTCGTGAGGGTCGATCAACGACGATCAACGACAAATGTTTACCCTGATACATTCCGGGAGTACAACTTGCAGACACATCATCTGTTTATTGATTTCTGTATAGGATTCAACGAAACGGAATGAATTATGGCAAATTATGCTTGAACATGGTTTTCCGGCGAAACTGATACGGCTGATTCGTATAACGTTGGACGGATCGAAATCAAGTGTAAGGGTTGCGGATGAAATATCGATTATATGGATTAAAGCAGGGTGATGCACTCTCGAATCTACTGTTCAATATAGCGCTCGAGGGAGCGATTGGGAAAGCTGGTGTGCAAAGAAGCGGTACCATTTTCACAAAATCGCATATGCTCCTGGGGTTTGCGGACGATAGCGATATTACCGTGGAACGTGGAAGAGGCTTTTGCGCTTTTTAAGAGGGAGACAGCGAGGATTGGACTCACGATCAATACCAGCAAAACGAAGTACATGATCGCTGGCAATCAACGTGGGTTCATTAGTGGTGGTAGTAGCGAAATGGTGCTGGATGGTGAAAAATTTGAAGTGGTAGAAGAATTTGTGTATCTTGGAACATTAGTGACGTGCGATAATGATGTTAACCGCGAGGTGAAAAGGCGTATTGCAGCTGCAAATAAGGCGTATTACGGACTTCGTAACCAGCTTAAGTCCCGTTGTCTGCAAACGAAATCAAAACTCGCGCTGTATACTACTCTGATTTTTCCGGCGGCTTTATACGCCCATGAAACATGGACGTTAAAGGAAGCTGATCGAAGAGCTTTCGGAGTGTTTGAGCGTAAGGTGCTGGAGACAATACTCGGCGGTAGACAGGAGAACGGTATCTGACGGCGTCGCATGAATCACGAATTGTACCAGGTGTATAAAGGGCTGGATATTATTAGGCTTATACAACACGGCAGACTACGGTGGGCTAGTCACGTTGTTCGTATGCCGGAAGAACGTCAAGCGAAGATAATATTTAGTAGAGAACTCGGAAGAGGCCGCAAGCTTCGTGGAAGGCCGCGTACACGATGGCTTTTTGCAGTTAAAGAGGATCTGAGGGCGCTCAATGCTCAGGGCGACTGGAAGCGATTGGCCCAGGATCGAAAAAAATAGAAAACCAACATGCATTGCATGTTATTATAATAGGTTTGCATGAAACAAGCTGCATTTGATCATATCAAAATGACCACCATATCCTGAGTTAAACATCTTTGAACGTGTCGAAAAGTTATCACGATGGCCGCACGTTTTCATACCGATACTCTTGAGATAATTCTGATAACTATAAGATGATTGCGAATGTCTCAGTGACGTATTCGATATTCTGTTGGCTCTTGTTTTCAAGATGGGCCATGTCGGGAATGATAAATTTGCTTCAAATCCGGCGATTTGGAAGGTCTTGTCTGTTTTGTTCAAAAATCCTGGATAAAGCATCCACAAATACTAATAGTCCTTATTGCCCATAAGCCAGCACCCAGTATTGTCAGAAAATACATTTGTTATAACTTGCTGAGCTGTAGAACCCACAGAACTACTGAGTGAGTCCATTATTATTATTTTTTTTGCTTTATAGAAGCAAACTGCCAAAATCTGTACGGATAATTTGCAGACACCCTGTAAACTGTTCCACGTAGTTTATATCATGCGGTCGTTAGACCTGTGCGCCGCCGCCGCCGGTGGTTTTACTCGCGCCGCCGCCGCCGACGATTTTGGGTCGGCGCGCCGCCGATCATAATCTTACCATGTCGATGACTAATCGCAATAAAAAAATCAATTAACTTAAGTCGAGTCGAGCCAAGCACGAGACACTGAAAACGGCCTAATACTTGATACTTGATACTTAATTGGAATAGTACTAAACTAGTCTTATGGCAGTTTATAAATGTTGTTAAGGTGGATCTCGTCAAAATTCAATTTCAAATCTACCTCAAGCGATGGTGTGTGTCTCTAAGTCGGTGAAGTGACATACATTGTCCTGGTTAATTAATAGGTTGGTTGATTAGTTTGAGAGTTTGAACTTTATCTAGTATAATAATACATAAATTGTTAAACTGATCTTTTGAAAACTTATAGGTGACTCGCAAAATGGGTTTCTTATGGTTAAGCTTTTGTGGGGCCTGGATGCATGACCAAAGCTTCCCCATTCTTAAAGGATCTGGCATTGTACAGGAAAATTATTGCAGTTTAGAAATTTCAAGTTAAGTTGCACATTAGTTATTTTGACAACACATATTTATTTTTTTATCTTGTTTTATAGTTTTTATAGTTTTCTTTGTATTTTGATATGTGCTATTAAGACAGTTGGCTTATAAGGAAAACTGATTTAGCAAACTAAATAAATCCCAACTGTGAATGCTTTACCGATTTTTTTGTTCCGACTCCCGAGTAAGTATTTTATATTTTGAAATCAATTTCTAAATATAACTGACAAAACCACTTGCTGAGCATCAGCAAAGCAAATATTGTTGAGCAAATATTACAAGCATCAGTTTAAACGTTGCTTATTTTCTTATTCACAGCCATTGTAACCCAGAACCGGGGCGGTGTCGCCTCGCTGTATAGCATTTAGTTAACTTAATTAGTTAAAACGTCAGGTATTTTCAAACGTTACGAAAATTTAATTTTTATTTCTTGAAATAACTTAATACTGTATTGTAAAAGCCTTATTGTAAAATTCCTGGAATTTCTGAGAATATTCGAAGAAGTATCTTTTAACCATTCATTTATAAATTCCTTCGAAAAATACCCCAGAAATAAGTTCGGAAATAAATCAAGAAATGTATTTAATAATTCCTCCAGATATTCCTCCGAAAAGTTTCTTTTAAAAAACCTTAGAAGATTATTTTAGGAATTCTTCCTAAAATTTGTTTGGGTATTCCTTACAAAATTTCTCCGAAAATTCCTTAAGAATTTCCATTACGGATTTCTTCAGAAAATCCTCTAGGATTTTTTTTCGGAAATTGCTTAAGGAATGCTTGAATTCCTACATTCTCCTTCGGAGATTCCTTGAGGAATATCTTTAGTGGTTTTTTTAGCAATTCCTGCGGAAATTTCTTAAGGAATTCCTTAAAAAATTCAATTCGTTATTTTGAGAATTTCTTCCGAAATTTTTCCTTTTGAAATTGTTTCAGCAATTATTTCTTGAATCGCTGGAAAGAAAATCTACTAGATATACACAAGGACTACATTCAAAATTTGCCAAAGGAATTTCTTCAGAACTTCTTCCAGCAATTCCTTTAAAACATTCTCCGGGAATTCTTCCGGAACTTCCTGCAGGAATTTCTTCGAAAATGCCTTCATTTTCCCGAAAGTCTTTTAGTGTTTGTTGTTTATTTTTGGATTTTTTTTCGGAAATTCAATAACTAACTACATTGCAAGCAACTTCATTTTCAATAAATTTTTCTGGAAAATCTCCCGAAAAAAAAATCTGGAGAAATCGGTTTTTCGAATAATCTTTTAAAGAAGTCCCTGGAGAAATATCCGAAGGAATTCCGGGCGGTATTTTCTTGATTATTAAGGAAATAAAATTCTAGAGGATTTTCCAAATAAATTTTTGCAGGCGTTTTTTAAGAAATTTGTGTTGGGTTTATGCAGAAATTTCCAAATAAATTTTCGAAGGCATTCCCAAAAGAGAACCTGAATGGATTTTCGAAAATAATTCCTAAAAGAACTTTTGAGTTTTGAAGGTAAAATGCTTCTAGAGGGATCGATAAAGCTATTTTTGAAGGATTTTATGATGGAATTTCCGAAGGAATTCTCAAAAAGAATTACGAAGAAATTCCTAATAGAATTTCAGAGAAAATGCCAACTGGTATTTCTGATGTAATTCCTTAGTTTCTTCAAGAATTCTTTTGGAATTTTTCCCAGTAATTTATTCGCAATTTCCTCCAGAGATTCCTTTGAAAATTCGTCCAGAATTCCCTAGGAAATTGCCTCAAAAAGTTCTGTAAAAACTTCTCCTGAAACGAATTCCAGAAAGTTCTTCGGATTTTTTTTCGGATATTCCTTAAAATTTACCTCAGGAATTACGTCAGAATTTCCTCCACGTATTCCTTTGTTTAAAAGAACCTTAGGAAATTCGTTAAGTTTCGTTCTTTTGGAAATTCCTTTGAAAATTTCGTAGGAAATTGCTTTAGGAATTGCTTCATAAAATCCTTCAGGAATTCTTTCGTAATTCTCTTAGAAATTCTTTCGGATATACCTTCCGAAAATCATTCGCAAATTTCGACAGAAAATATTTTAGAATTCCTCTAAAAATTCCTTCAGAATTTAATTCACAGATTCCATCGGAAATATGTTTAGAATTTGAAAGTTTGCTTTGGAACTTCTTCGGAAATTAATACGGAGGATTATTTTAAGAATTCCTTCGGATTTTTTTTAGAAAAAAACGTTGAAATTTTTTTAGAAATTCCCCTAGGGGTTCTTTAGCATGTTTTTGACAACTTATTCATGTTTATGACAACTCAAATTCTCATAGAAATTCTTTCAGTGCTACCTTAAACAATTCCTTGGGAATTTCTACCGGTAATTCTTTGGTATCTTTAGGAAGAAGCTCTTGAACATTTTCCCCCAAGGGTTCTTTCTAAAATTACGTAACGCTAAATATGGTAATTTTGGACCCCCACCCTCCCCCTCGTAACACTTTTTGTATGGAAGGTTTATTTTTGTGTATGGATCGTAACGCTCGGCTTGACCCCCTCCCTCCCGCTCAAACCTTCGTTCCTTATGACGAATAAACGAGTCTACATTTAGCAAGCAAACAAGCTAGTTCGGTTTTGTATTTCTTCGGTGTGATTTGTGGGAAGTCAGTCGTGGGATCAAGAGTGAAGTTGGCCAAGTTCGGACGAAATATTTTTACACTAACTTCTTTCGAAAATTCCTTCAGAAATTTTGTCAGAAATGTCTTTATAAACTCTTTTCGCTATTCCCTCGGGGAGTCCTTTCTGAACCCCTTCGAAGATTTTTTCAACAATTTCTTCGGAAATTGTTTTAGGAATTCTTGCGGAAACTATTTCATTCCTGAATAAATTTCCGAATTAATCCTGGAAGAATATTTTATAGTTTCACCTGTGGTTTTACTAAAGGAATTTCCCAACGAGAACCTTTTCTAATGAAACTTAGAAAAAAAATCGTAGTTTCCTCTGGAAATTCCTTCAGGAACTCCACCAAGAACTTGTTTGGCATATTTTACCAACTTTTAAGGAAAATATTCAATTTGGTTGGTCATCGTGCCCCAGTCTTACTCAGCCGAGCTCATTTAAGTTATGTTGATCATCTATTGAGATTTGTGCTACAATAACGCGATGTGGGGAGTAAACTGCCCATTGTGGTTGTCATTAGTGGATTCAATCGTGAATGTCCTTCCAGGATCCAAGGGTCACAGCAGGTGAACGAAGCAGCACTGCAAATTCTCTAAATATACTAGATATTCAGCCGCTCAAACCTTGCCCAATCGTATATGTAACTCAAAGAATAATAGGGGGCTGTCCACAAACCACGTAGACTGAAATTTCACATTTTCAAACCCCCCTCCCCCCCTAGTAGACTTTCGTAGACTACGTAGACTTTTCTAAATTTTACAAAATATCATATGTGATTGGACAATCAAAATCGAAATCAAATTTAATCCTCTGTCCACAGCTCCTGAAACCAAATCTCCAAGTCAATTAATTTAATTTCTGTTGAATTCGATTTCTCCTAGAGGTGTGCATCACCGCTGCCAACACTTTTGCATCGGCGCTGCTTAAAATCTGACCTGACATTCCAAAATATTTCCCGTGGAATTTTGGAATGGTTTCCTATGTTCTTGCAGATTTGGAGCAATTTCCTGAGGATTTTTTTTTAATCCTAAGGACATTCCAAAGACTTTTCCGAATAACTTGCTGTGGATTTTGAATGAATTGAATTTTCAGTTGAAATTTTGGTGAATTTCTCGTAAAAATTTCGAATAATTTTTCATGAAAATTACAAAGGCTTTCTTACAAAAATTGCAAATATTTTTTTTGCGGAAACTCAAAGAGTTTTTGCCTGCGAGGTGAACCGGCCCAGGGCCGAAAACCTCATCAATAAAGACAATAATAATAAAGAGTTTTTGGTCAAAGAAATTCAAATAATTTCTCGTGGAAATTTTCAACAGTTTTAGAAATTCTTGAGATATTCCATCGATTATTCTAAAGAATTCGCATTAGTACTCACGAAGAAATTTCTGTGAAATATACGGGGACTTTCGCCGTAATTTCGCGGAATTCCCGGTTGACGTGCTATTTTCTCGGGAAAATTATATAGAATCACTTGTAGTTTCCAAAAGAGTTCCCCACGAGAATAAAAAAAAATCTAGTAGAATCTGCAATAAAATCCAAGCGGAAATTTTGAAAAATTTTCAAAAGTTTTTATAGAAAACTTCGCAGAATTTTTCTGCTCAACACAAAATAATTTCCTGATAATATCCATATAGTTTTAAGCCGTAGTTCAAACTACTTCAGTGAAATTCATTAGATTATTTCGATAAAGTCTTGCAAAAAAATCTGGGAAAATCCTAAAAAAACAAACAAGTGAACTTTGCACATATAGCTTCTGTATAAATTGTTTTCCAAAAAAAACTAAAAAAGTCTACGTAGACTTTTGGCATACCCCCCCAGTCCCCCTTCGTAGACTAACGTAACTAACGAAACCCCTCCCTCCCCCTCAAGAGTCTACGTGGTTTATGGACAGCCCCTAGTTAGTTTTTTTTTCTAAAATTTAGATATATTGAGAAGTAAATCGACTGAAGTTTACCAAAATCCTGAATTGGGAAAACTTTTGGAAAAATATTAACAAATTAGTCCTATGACATTCATTCATTTTATTTTCATTTATTTAGTCTACATCTATACAGATAACACTGAATCAACAATTTGACGCCACAATACACGGTTCGAGGCCGCATCTCTCCATCCTCGAATACGCCCCACGCTCGCCAAGTCGTTCTGCACCTGGTCTGCCCATCTCGCTCGCTGCGCTCCACGCCGTCTCGTACCTGCCGGATCGGAAGCGAACACCATCTTTGCAGGGTTGCTGTCCGGCATTCTTGCAACATGCCCTGCCCATCGTACCCTTCCGGCTTTAGCTACCTTCTGGATACTGGGTTCGCCGTAGAGCTGGGCGAGCTCATGGTTTATTCTTCGCCGCCACACACCGTCTTCTTGTACACCGCCAAAGATGGTCCTAAGCACCCGTCTCTCGAATACTCCGAGTGCTTGCAAGTCCTCCTCGAGCATTGTCCATGTTTCATGTCCGTAGAGGACTACCGGTCTTATTAACGTCTTGTACATGACACATTTGGTGCGGTGGCGAATCTTTTTCGACCGCAGTTTCTTCTGGAGCCCGTAGTAGGCCCGACTTCCACAGATGATGCGCCTTCGTATTTCACGACTAACGTTGTTGTCAGCCGTTAGCAAGGATCCGAGGTAGACGAATTCCTCGACCACCTCGAAGGTATCCCCGTCTATCGTAACACTGCTTCCCAGGCGGACCCTGTCGCGCTCGGTTCCACCCACAAGCATGTACTTTGTCTTTGACGCATTCACCACCAGTCCAACTTTTGTTGCTTCACGTTTCAGGCGGGTGTACAGTTCTGCCACCTTTGCAAATGTTCGGCTGACAATGTCCATGTCATCCGCGAAGCAAATAAATTGACTGGATCTGTTGAAAATCGTTCCCCGGCTGTTACACCCGGCTCTCCGCATGACACCTTCTAGCGTCCTATGACACCGAGGTCTAATTCTCAATACTGCTCAAGGGTTACGAAAAGTGAAGCAGGATTCGTTAAATTTTGATTAATCAGAATCAGAGAATAATAAAATAGTTATAATTTAAATAACATTTTGAGATCAGGTACCTATTAGTGTCGCTGGTAATTTACTATGGAATGTGCTGTTTGATGATCGGCAAAAATAGAATATTACAATTTTATTCCTCGATTTATATACGGGTGATTCGTACCGTTCGAATCAAAACCACGTGAATTCAAAAATTCGCGTTCAAATTGATTTTTTAGCCATTGATTTTTTTATACACGCCGATTCACGCCGCCGCCGCCGATAAAAGCCAACGGCGCGCCACCGTGACGCCGCAGCCGCCGCGGCAAAAGTGACCACTACGCCGCCGCCGCCAATTATATGACCGGCGCACAGGTCTAGGTCGTGTCATGTACGTGATTATTCTGATTTTTAAATCATATTTTCACAAAATCTTTCTAAAATATTTGAATGATAATCGCTTCTTAGATCAAAATGTTATCAGAATGAGTTAAATAATAGTTTATGCCCTTCTAGTCGGAAACCCATCAATTTCGTGAGTTTTTTTATCAACATTCACTACTAATCGCTGAAAATATCGGGAGCGGGCCATTTGGCATAAAGTCATTTGGCATAACGCCATTTGGCATAAGGTCATTTGGCATAAAGGCCATTTGGCATAACGGTCATTTGGCATAACGGACATTTGGCATAATTGTAACCAACGTCAAAAGTGAGGGTCTTTTGGCATAACGGACATTTGGCATAATTTTTCTTTGCGTTCGCTAAATGGTGACTAAGTGGTGCGAGAAACACCCCGGAATAGTAAATATAACACCCGTCAATAACAATATTAAAAAGACATTGTCCTCTCGTGGAAAGAATGCATTTGCAATGCAATGCAAAAGTAGGCGCATGCCCGGACTAGAGCAGTGGTGGATATAATCCCCTCTTTAAAAGAAGGCGTGTTGCCGGATTATGGCAATGAAGGATGAGATCCCTTCTTTAAAAGTAGGTGCTTGCCCGGATTAAGGTCATGGTGGATCCGATCCATTCTTTAAAGGTAGGCGCTTGCATGGATTATGGCAATGGATGATGTGATCCCTTCTTTAAAATTAGGCGCTTGTCCGGATTATGACAATGGTGGATGTGATTCCTTCTTTAAAAGAAGGCGCTTGCCCGGATTGAGGCAATGGTGGAAGTGATCCCTTCTTTAAAAGTAGGCGCATGCCCGGATTAAGGCCATGGTGGATGCGATCCCTTCTTTAAAAGTAGGCACTTTGCCGGATTATGACAATGGTGGATGTGATTCCTTCTTTAAAAGAAGGCGCTTGCCCGGATTGAGGCAATGGTGGATGTGATTCCTTCTTCAAAAGAAGGCGCTTGCCCGGATTATGACAATGGTGGATGTGATTCCTTCTTTGAAAGAAGGCGCTTGCCCGGATTATTACAATGGTGGACGTGATTCCTTCTTTAAAAGAAGGCACTTGCCCGGATTGAGGCAATGGTGGATGTGATTCCTTCTTTAAAAGAAGACGCTTGCCCGGATTGAGGCAATGGTGGATGTGATCCCTTCTTTAAAAGTAGGCACTTGCCCGGATTTTGATTGTTGATGTGATTCCTTCTTTAAAAGAAGGTGCTTGCCCGGATTGAGGCAATGGTGGATGTGATCCCTTCTTTAAAAATAGGCGTTTGCACGGATTATGGCAATGGAGGAATTGATTCGTTCTTTAAAAATAGGCGCTTGTCCGGATTGAAGCAATGGTGGATGTAATCCCTTCTTTAAAAGTAGGTGTGTGGCCTGAATTGTGGCAATGCAATAGTGGATGTGATCCCTTCTTTAAAAGTAGGCCCTGCCCGGATTATGGCAATGGTAGATGTGACTCCTTCTTTATAGGTAGGCGCTTGTCGGGAATAAATCAATGGTAGATGTGATCTCTTCCCCGAAAAGCACAATTCAGATTGATTTGGTTGCAGTAACTCATATGTGACTTGATTGGTTTTAGTAACTCGTCTACGACAAGTGTGTTGCTTGAGTTTTTAAAGTTAAGCGCTTACCCGGATTAAGGCAATGGTGGATTTGATCTGGTCTTACGGCGCATGCTCGGATTGAAGCAATGGTGGGCGAATCCCTACTTTAAAAGTAGGCATGTGGCCGGAAAAAGTCAATGATGGATGTGATCCCTCTCTTGGAAGTAATTCTGCCGTTTTGTTATTTCTTCCGGAAAATGTCTACCATCAATCTAAATTTAACAGAAAACAGCCTTGACCTACTTTGTCTACGCTAAACATTACATGAAATATCCCTTTCGCTTTCACAGCTCGAAATTATGCCAAATGTCCGTTATGCCAAATGACCCACTCTTTTCTTACAGTTCAAAATTATGCCAAATGTCCGTTATGCCAAATGACCATTATGCCAAATGGCTTTTATGCCAAATGACCTTATGCCAAATGGCGTTATGCCAAATGACTTTATGCCAAATGACCCAGACCCGAAAATATCACACATATAAGCATTGAACCTATTTTACCTTACGGTCTATTTTTTTTACTTCGTAATATTGGAGAAATAAGATGAAGAACTGGAACAATTCGTGATAGATTTACAAAAATCCCACCTTTCCTCGCCTCAGCAAAAACTGTCCCTTTTACGCATGAAACTTATTTATAAGGGCAAGCAGTAGAATGCCACTCTCTACCGTGTATGTTCGTCCGAGCATCAACCTTGAAAGAGTTCAATTCCACTTTTTTCGGGGAACCATCCCAGGGATAACGACCACGACGTTCGAGACGAGTGCCAGATTCCTCCAAGTCGTCGTGCAATTTTGGAACCAACCAAAATTTCTCCCCTGATCTGCGAACGAACAGATGCACACACGATGCGGAGGACTACATCCCATATAACAAGCCATTCATCTCCCTCGTCGGAGTCCGCGCCACCGCGCCCGGTTGGGTGTGAGTGTGCGGAGCGCATCATCATCGTCGAGCTGTGCCACAAGTTCGTCGAACGGATCCTCTGCCGCGCCAGGTTGCTCTGTGCGGACAGCGCGCGGATTTCAACAAGAACCTGAAGCAAAGCAAGCCTCGGGGGTGCGATGGACGGATGGCTGGAAGATGCGAAAACAAAAAACGAACGGTTGAGGCCCCTATTACCGACTGCATCAGCTGGGAATATAGGAACTGCGAACCAATATGATGAAGAGACGGAGAGCGGTGTGTGTGGGCCTCAGCGAAACTGTGCTAAGGTTGCAGTTTGGGAAACGTCGGGAGCGGAGCTGGTCGATGTGGCAAAATGTTTTTTTTGCCGTTTTTGCAGACACACTGCCAGCCAGGTCAGGCACTGAGCACCGTTCACCGAGCGAACCAGAAGAGAGCCCAAGCGATGTCGTCTGTGGCGGTTCATGGGTCCGAAGCAGCACAAAACTTGGCTCTGTACGCTACCTACTGGAGAACCCAGTCTTATAATGAAGCGGGGGATGGAGGAATTGTGCGGATTCGTCCGCCAAGGAGATAAACGTGCAGCGAAACGAGTCTAATCGTTTGGCGAGGGTCTGCCTGGTGATGGCTGGAGCTCGTCTGTGGTGCGCGGTTTCGCGCTGCTGGTGGAGTGAGCCATGCAAGAGAAATCCAAGCGCATCTGGGGGTTTGTGCAACAAACGAATGACTGATTCCTCGTATCTATTGTTGTATGTTAATTCGTACGTGTAATCGAAGTAATTTTACAAATGATGAGCTTTTTTTTGAGTATTTTAAAACATTAATAATGGTTCAAAGGGTACTAATGCTGACAAATACAATCAACATTTCCAGGATGCTTTTCAATACTGGTGGTACATGTGCTAAGACAAGACAAGACAAGAAAAGACATTAATAATGGTTCAAAGGGTACGCAAGATAGTAAAATATATGGTAAGCTGTTATTGATAGCTTTAATTCCTTTAAAAAGTCAATATCGATCAACTTCCCATTAATGGGAAAGTCCGTATCTTTCCGAAAATTATACACATGGGGAAATACATTGGCCAACAAATTGAGCTCCTTCAAACATTATAATTGCTTTCTCAACATTAATGAAAATCTTGACTCACTTTCAAATTGTAGTGGATACACGTTTTCATTACAAAATAAATAGTCATTCGTTCTAATATTTCTACTCCTAATAATGTTACACTGCTCCAACAGTTGTGGTGTTTATTTTGCGAACTACATTATTTCAGTATAAGGCTTTTGAAGTCCTAAATGTGCCGCTAGTATTGCCATTTTATCAGCTTTCTAAACAAAGCAGTTGTTAGAGAAATTTATATGAGTGTCGTTAAGTTATTTTTCCGGCGCTGGGGGACCTCCCTTTATTTGTCTATAAGTAACTCCAATTGAGACAACTTGGTGACACCCCTTCATTTCAAAATGCAAGTTAAACAATTAAATCCTTGCAGAAAAAAACCATACGACAAACAAAAATCAAAATGGAAGGATCAAAGTGAACGAAAACCTGCACGTCCTCGGCATTCTTGCCAGCAGTAACGACCCGGCTGATTAGTTTATCCCTTTTGAAAAACGGATTTTGACGCCCGTCGTACAGCCCCCCTCAAGCATTCTGCGCCCACTTGCTAAATACACCGAAATGGTGGTGGTGGTGAAGCAATAATGGGATAACCGCGTCCGACTTGTTCGAACTTGCTACTCCCAGTCCCGCCAGGTACAGAGTGGCATCTTGACGGATTTATTGGGCCTAGTAGAATCGTAACCAGAGTGAAAAATGAAACGTTAGTGAATGGTCACTCAAACAATGAATCCCGTTGCAGAGAAGAGGCGTAACCAGTTGAAGAAAAGTAATTAGTCTGTTATGAAGTTGAATTGTATGGCATTTGTTTCATAAACTTTGTTTTGTATGTATACCTTCTGGAGAATTATAATAACATAGCCAGTAAGGTTGGTAAACGTGGCATATTTAGAGGACTGATGAGGTTTGCTAGTAGAGAGCGGTCTCACGGAAAGACGATTTTAATTTCATATTTTTAATTGACTGAAATTATGCATCTGCATTCTTTTTGGTTAAAACCTCTAATTACGCTGGTCACCAGTGCTTCATTCCCTTCAACAATTTCCAATGTACCTACCTAATAGATTTCCCTTCGCTTAATCAGAAATGTATTTATATTTTTTGTTAAAACTGGACGTGTTCAGTTTTTGAGAAAAACGGCTTTTAATTCACAAAAGTACGTATTTTCATGGAGATTTGGTTTATCTGTTCTGCAAGGTTGATTTTTCACATCATGCTTTGAGAGTACGACCATTTACGAGGTATTTGATGTGATATCATATGAAAAAATAAAACGAGTGAACTTTGCCATCAAGATACTTTTTATCATGTCATTTGAATACATCGCTGCTGGTAGACAAAATTTCTCTTCTCAAAATGAGGTTTATACCTATATGTCCCAACGGAAAATAACGGGCATGTTGCCGATTCAGGTAGCAAGTCTTCTTCCGATTTTGATTTTTTAACTAAACAATTGCATCACATGATTGATGCAAAGTTCAAAGCAAATACCATACCAGAAGCTGTTCAGGTTGGTATAAAGTACACACACAAAATTGTTATCGGACTCCGTTTTAATGGATCCAAATAATTGTGTGAAAGTTCTAAATTGGAATGCCCGCTCTCTAAAGGGTAAGGAAGATGAATTATTCAACTTCCTTCAGTTCATAATGTGCATATTGCCATTATAACTGAAACGTATTTAAAACCAGGACTCTCCATTAAAAGAGATCCAAATTATTTTATCTACAGAAATGATCGTCTTGACAGCGCGTGTGGTGGGGTCGCCATTGCATCGTCATTAATAGACGTATCAAACATAAATTATTTTCTTCGTTCGAAACCAAAGTTTTTGAAACCTTGGGAGTTTCTGTTGAAACAAATTTTGGACAATTTTCCTTCATTGCAGCCTACTTGCCTTTTCAATGCAATGGGCAGCAAAAGAAAGCTGATCTTCAAATTCTGACTCACAACAAATCAAAATTCTTCGTAATTGGTGACTTCAATGCCAAACACCGTTCATGGAATAATGCTCCAAGCAATTCCAACTGCAAAATTTTATTTGAAGATTGTTCTGCGGAATATTATACTATTCAATATCCCAATGGACCAACTTGTTTTTCCTCCACTCGAAATCCTTCGACAATTGATTTGGTTTTAACGGATTCAAGTCAGCTGTGTGGCCAATTGGTAACTCATGCTGACTTTGACTCTGATCACCTTCCTGTGACATTTGAAATCTCACAAGAAGCCATTTATAATCCAATCAGCTCTACTTTTAATTATCATAGAGCTGATTGGGATTTATATAAAACATATATCGATAGGAATTTTGATGTTAATATTCCTTTGGATACCAAAAGTGATATTGACAATGCTCTCGTATCTTTGACACATTTAATTGTCGAAGCCAGAGGCATTGCAATTCCTAAATGTGAAATTAAATTCAACTCCATTATTATTGACGACGATCTTCAGCTACTGATCCGTTTTAAAAATGTGAAGCGAAGGCAATACCAAAGAACTCGCGATCCCGCGTTGAAAGTTATTTGGCGAGATTTGCAAAATGAAATTAAAAAAGGTTTCGCTATTCTGAGAAATACCAACTCTGAGAATAATGTCTCGAAGTTGGATCCCAGTTCGAAACCCTTTTGGAAATTAACGAAAATTCTTTTAAAAAAAACTTCAAAAGCCAATTCCAGCGCTTAAAGAGGGAAATAAATTTTTATTAACAAATGGCGAAAAGGCTCAAAAACTTGCTCAGCAGTTCGAGAGTGCCCATAATTTTAGTCTAGGTCTCACTACTCCAATTGAGGATCAGGTTACATGGAGCTTCGAAGACATTCTCAACCAAGTTAATGTTTTTGACCCTTGGTTGGGAAATAATTCTGATGAAGTGAGATCTATTACTAGAAAATTTAAAAATATGAAAGCCCCGGGTGATGATGGTATTTTCTATATACTTATCAAAAAACTTCCTGAGAGCTCTTTATCCTTTTTGGTTAATTTATTTAACAAATGTTTTCAATTGGCATACTTCCCAGATAAATGGAAAAACGCCAAAGTTGTTCCAATTTTGAAGCCGGACAAAAATCCAGCTGAGGCTTCTAGTTATCGCCCAATCAGTTTGCTTTCTTCAATAAGCAAACTGTTTGAAAAGATTATTTTAAATAGAATGATGGTTCATATTAATGACAATACTATTTTTGCTGATGAGCAATTTGGTTTTCGCCATGGGCATTCAACCACCCATCAGTTATTAAGAGTTATGAATTTAATTCGGCTCAACAAATCTGAAGGATATTCGACTGGAGTTGCTCTTCTTGATATAGAGAAGCATTTGACAGTGTTTGGCATGAAGGTTTAATTGTAGAATTTATTAATTTTAATTTTCCTCTGTACATTATTAAACTGATCCAAAATTATTTATCAGATCGCTCACTGCAGGTAAACTAAGGGCTGGTGTCCCTCAATGCAGCATACTGGGGCCCATTTTGTATAACATTTTTACTTCTGACTTTCCTGATTTACCACCAGGGTGTCAAAAATCTTTGTTTGCAGATGACACAGGTCTCTTAGCCAAAGGGCGAAGCCTTCGTGTCATTTGTAGTAGATTGCAAAAAAGTTTCGATATTTCCTCCACTTACTTGCAAAAATGGAAAATTTCCCCGAATGCTTCCAAAACTCAGCTTATAATTTTCCCACATAAGCCGAGAGCTTCTTATTTGAAACCTTCTAGCAGACATATTGTCACTATGAATGGGGTTCCAATTAATTGGTCTAGCGAAGCAAAATATTTAGGACTTCTGCTAGATCAAGAATTAACTTTTAAAAATCACATTGAAGGTCTTCAAGCCAAATGTAACAAATATATTAAGTGTCTATATCCACTTACAAATAGAAAATCAAAACTTTGTCTTAAGAACAAACTTATGATTTACAAACAAATTTTTAGACCTGCCATGTTGTATGCTGTGCCAATATGGACTAGTTGCTGCAATACCAGAAAGAAGGCACTTCAGAGGATTCTAAATAAAATTCTGAAAATAATTCTGAAGTTGCCTCCGTGGTATAGTACCAATGAACTTCATAGAATTTCTAATATTGAGACATTGCAACAAATGTCCAACAAAATAATTTCCAATTTTAGACAAAAATCGTTGCAATCTTCTATTGCGACGATTAGCTCCTTGTACTCTTAATATAAAATAGGTTAAGTTTAGTTTAAGTTGAAATCATTGTAATTCCTACATGGTTCAATTCAACCAGAGGAAAAATTCTAACTGCCAGAGGCAATTGAAATGTATTAATAATAACTAAAAAATAACATAGCAAATAAGTATGATAGTGTTAAGAAAACACGGAACACCTAGTCTAAGAGATGAATACATGTATTAGATAATTGGCAAATAAAATTAGTTAAACAAAATTCTTTGAATTTGAAGTTTTTCTTTTTTTGAAGTTTGAATTTCATAGAATGGATCTTGCAACATACATATAATTTTTAAGATATTATTTAGCACGTTCATTTGTTGTAAATAACGAAACTAAATTCACAATAGTGCGTATTTTCACGGATGTTTTGATTCACTATACTGCGAAGTTGAATTTCGACTTTTCACTTTGAAAATGGAGTTTGAATTTCAAAGAATATGCCTTGCAGAATGCATATGAGTTGTAGGATTTTATAAGGCACGCACTTTGAGTTTGAAGGGATATTATCATTTGAGCATTTGATTATGACCTTGGTAGCCGGTGCTGTTCCGGGTTTGACCACGTTGCGAAAGTGTTGCTACTACAAAAACTGTGAAAAAATGTTTCTCCATGACGAACATTGCACTTTGTTTACTAAGACGATTGATAACTATCAATATACCTACCATCATATTTTCATCAGTACCTTTGCTGAGAAGATCGAATGATGGGATGGTTTGAAATGCCTGGAAAAACGGAAATAAATTCACAAAAGTATGTGTTTTCATGGAAGTTTAATTTCTCTGTTCTACAAAGCAGAATTTCGGCTTCTCATCTCTACAATGAAGTTTGAGTTTCATTTTTTGAAATTTAAACTTTATTGTCAAAGCGAGAAGCCGAAATTCAGCTTTGCGAAACAGTGAAACCAAATTTCCATGAACGTGCTAAATAAAATTCAACAGCTCATATCTTGGCTCATCTGCTTTCTGCAAGGCCTATTCTGTGAAATGTGTTCTCGAAATAAGAAGCTGTTCAGCTTAGCAGAGCAGAGAAAGTATTTTTTTTTTTTTTTGAGAATACGTACTCTTATAAATTTTGTAAAAAAATCATAGATCCTTTATACGAAATCACAATTTTATATCAAAGGGCGGAGTGCTATTCAAATGTGTGACATATGGCGACAGAGTTTGATCGAGCCTTTTTCGGACATCATGCGGACCGTGCCCGGGAAAGCATTCGAATTCACGTTGGTGTGAATCTAATCTATGCGAAATTCGGGCCAAAGGGCCAAAATCTATGCGAAATTTGGAGGATCTATTTTCAAGCCAGTGACGCAATCCAGATAGGCGGCCCGCGTTTCGCATGACGCTTGTTGGTCACATTGTGCAACAGTTAAACAAGAATGCTAGTTGATGCCATTCAAAAATTGAAAAAAAATCTCAATCATTTTGATAATTTGATTTGCGTTTTGGGGCCTTTTCCCGTACGAGGTATCGAGATAGAGAACACATTTATATTTTTCTTCCAAAAAATCTAACACTTTTCATAACATGTAGAAATATGGTTAAGGGTCATTTGAAAGAATGTCATTTGGTCGAAAAGTTAAAATTGATTTCCTTATTAAGTGAAGATGCTCGAAATTAATAGTGAAAAGTGAGAATTGAGAAGGGAGAAACGAAATGTTCGGAATCAGCACTTCTCACTTCTTATCTTTTACCTTTTAGTTCTCACTTTTCACTTCTTATTTCGCAGCTCTTAAAAGCAGAAAGGAAGGTGAAGGAATGATGGGAAGGAATAAAGATTAAGTTAAAAAAAAATTTGAGTTGTATACAAGACACGACCGCTCGACGTAAACTATGGGAAGGGGAGGGGGGGCAATATGCTCTAGCTAAGCAAACACTACTTTATTGTCTTATTTGTAACGCTATTCATGGGTATTTTTAC